>NC_136062.1:115845419-116353849 GCF_964261635.1 Lissotriton helveticus | reverse complement strand
ACCACCTGGGATTGTCTGTAGTCTTGTTCAACTCTCCCTTTTCTGCCGCGTGAAGATGTTTGGCACAAAATGCACCAGGTTCTTTAAAAGCCTAACGTGCATCTAATTTATAAATAGACCACATGTATTCAAAGTATGCACAGCATTTTTTGTTCGAAGAAACCAGAGCTATACACTCAATCACTTGGAGCATGCAATGCTAGAATCCATGTGTTAGGTGCTATTTTTATACAATTTTTCTCAATGCAAGTGAATGGAATTGAGGACATGGTAGAAACAAAACCCACATGTAAGTACTATTAAGCAGGTGTCCGACTCATCTTGTGGTAAAAAGCGACCTTGTGGTAAGAAGCGACCCTTGACGCTACCGGTAGGTCGCTCCCCTCCGCTCAGCACCGCCTGTGTGTCCCTGCCCCAGTTGTCGCTGCTGAGGAAGTTCGAGGCCCTCCCGCAGGCTACCACCTGCGCCTCATCCCTGGTGGCCAGTGGTAGGCCGTAGGTAGGTTTGTTCATCCTCCGCTTTTATTGCTTTTATTGTATTGCCTGTATTTTCATTGTTGTGTCTGTGACTGCTGTTGTCTGTCTTCCCCCGCTGCCTGTACGTGGTCCATGCCCCTTTTTCTTCCCTCTGTTCCCCTCGCTCTGTCCCATGCTCTCTCTGCCCGGTCTTTCCTTCTGTACCCCTCGGTTCCCCCGTGTCCCTGCACGGTTCTGTTCCACTTGCTGCCCCTGTGCCTCTCTGCCCGTTCTGCCTTCTGTTCTTAGCTGCCCCTGTATTTCTGTATTCTGTATTTTGCCTCTGTGCCACTTGTTTTTCCGGTATTTCTGTGCCCTTTTTGCCTTCTGTCCCAATCGTTTTTCCCTCCTTGTTTTTGTGCCTCTTTTGCCTTCTGTTTCACTCGTTTTTGTGCCCTCCTGCCCCACTCATTTATTTGTACTCTTCTGCCCTCTGTACCACTCGCTTTTCCCTTGTTTTTGTGCCCCTTTTGCCTTCTGTTCCTCTCCTTTTTTGTGCCCTCTGCCGTCTGTTCCACTTGTTTTTTTGTGCCCTTCTGCCCTCTGTGCCACTCATTTTAAGTTCCCTTCTGCCCTCTGTTCCACTCGTTTTTGTGTGCCCTTCTGCCCTCTGTGCTACTCGTTTTACCCTCGTTTCTGTGCCCCTTTTTTCTTCTGTTACCTTTGTTGTCCCACACCGCCATCGCTGCTGCGGCCCCGCCCCCCTGACTGCCCACTCGCGACCCCGCCTGCAATCCCTCCCACCTCCCCACCGCCCTTCTGCGCCTGTCAGCACCGCTGAACACATGCATTTCCAGATCCACACAGACCCTAACTCCACCCTCAGAGGCACCCTCGTCTACCGACCCCCCGGACCCCGCCCCCAGTTCAGCGACTCCATCGACTTGATCAGCACGCACGCCCTGACCTCCACCGACTACATGCTCCTCGGAGACCTGAACTTTCACCTTGAGAACAACAACAACAACTCCACAACCCTGATCGATAACCTCGCCAACCTCGGACTGAAACAACTCGCCACAAAGCCCACACACTCCGTCGGCCACACGCTCGACCCCGTCTTCTCCTCAAACCTGCACGTCTCCGTCAGCCACACTACCAAACTCCTGGACCGAACACTGCTGCATCCACATCGCCTTCCAGAAACCCACCACACACCTCCGGACCCAACAGATCCCTGTCGCTGCTGGAGCAAAATCACCGAAGACAAACTACAAGCAAACCTCGCTCTCAGCCCACCCACCGAACCCTCCAACACCAACGAGGCTGCCCACAGCCTCAGACGCTGGATCGAGGACTGCGCCAACACCCTCCCCCTGCTGAAGAACCCCCCCCCCAGCGACACCAGCAGGAGGGCCAGCTGGTTCACCCCAGAACTCCTAGCCTCCAAGCAAGCCTGACGGAAACTAGAGAAGAAATGGCAGTGAACAAACTCCGGACAACCACGCAGCACACAAGGACGCCATCCGCAACCACCACCACCTCAGCAAGGCTTCCAAGAGGACCTCCGTCAAAGACCGTCTCGATAACAATTCACACAATAGCAAGGAGCTCTTCAAAATCGTGAAGGAACTCTCCAACCCCAGCTCCAACACCAACGACATCCCGCCGTCGTAAGCCCTGTGAGACTCCCTCTCCACCTTCTTCCACCGCAAGATAGCAGACATCCATGACAGCTTCAACACCCAGACAGCCCAAACAGACGGCAAAACAACAGACCCTCCGCACACCATCGACCACGACCCCCTGCTAGCCTGGGCTAGCGTGAGCATCGATGACCCCATCAAGAGCATGCGCACAATCCACTCTGGCTCTCCGTCAGACCCATTCAACAGAGCAAGCAGCTCCATCGCACCCCATCTGCGCAACGTCATCAATCTCTGCCTCAAGACCGTGACCTTCCCAGAGATCTGGAAACACGCCGAGATCAACACCCTACTCAAAAAACCTAAGGCAGACCCAAGAGACCTCAAGAACTTCCGGTCCATCTCTCTGTTCCCCTTCCCGGCCAAGGTCATCGAGAAAACCGTCAACAGGCCGCTAACCCGATACCTCGAAGAAAACAAAATCCTGGACCCTTCCCAGTCAGGGTTCTGTAGCAACCACAGCACCAAGACTACCCTCATCGCCGCCACCGATATCAGGACCCTGCTGGACAACGCTGAAACCACAGCACTCATCCTCCTAGACCTCTCTGCCGCCTTCGACACCGTCTGCCACCGCACGCTACACGCCACAGGGATCCGAGACAAGGCTCTGGATAGGACCACCTCCTTCCTCTCTGGCAGAACCCAGAGCGTCCGCCTCCCCCATTCCGTTCCAAAGCCTCCGAGATCATTAGCGGCGTACCCCAGGGATCCTCCCTCAGGCCGACGCTCTTCAACAATTACATGACCCTGCTCGCACACGTAGCCCGACAGCACGATCTCAACATAATCTCCTTCGCCGATGACACTCAGCTGATCCTCTCCCTCACCGAGTACACCATCACCAACAAAGCCAACAAAGTCAACATCCACGAAGGAATGAAGGCCGTCACCGACAGGATGAAGACCAGCCGTCTGAAGCTGAACTCGGACAAGACGGAGGTCCTCATCCTCGGCTCCAATCCTTCAGCCTGGGACGACTCCTGGTGGTCGACAGCACTGGGGGCAGCCCGGACACCCACCGACCACGCACACAACCTGGGAATCATCCTTGACTCAATGCTCTCAATGACCAAGCAAGTCAACGCCGTCTCCTCCTGGTTCAACACCCTCCGCATGCTCCACAAAGATCTACAGATGGATCCCGACCGATACAAGAAAGACAGTCACCCAGGCCCTTGTCAGCAGCAGACTCGACTACGGAAACGCCCTCTACGCGAGAGCCCCGACCAAGCTCATCAAATGACTACAACACATCCAAAACGCCTCGGCACGACTGATCCTCGAGGTACCACGCCACGGCCACATCACCCCCCACCCGAGAAACCTGCACTGGCTCCCCGTCAACAAGAGGATATCCTTTAAGCTCCTCACCCACGCACACAAGGCACTCCACAAGACCGGCCCAGCCTACCTCAACAGATGGCTCTCCTTCTACATCCCCAACGGCCAGCTACTCTCTGCCGTCCTCTCACTTGCCACCGTCATGCGCATTGGAAGAACAACCACCAGTGGGAAATCCTTCTCCCACCTCGCCGCCAAGACATGGAACATCCTCCCACTGAGCCGACGACAGACCCAAGACCTGCTGACCTTCAGGAGGATACTCAAGACCTGGCTGTTGGATCAGTAGCACCCCCCACCCCCACCGCCTTGAGACCCTTGCGGGTATGTAGTGCGCTTTACAAATGATTGATTGATTGATTGATTGATTAAGAATGAGAGAAGATGATCAACACCCGGGTGGATCTGCTGGTGCGTCTTAGGGAGGTTTGGACCGGTGATGTTTTGGAGCTGGACGACGAGGATTGGCAAGCTGCATTGTCCTCGCCTAAAGAAGTTGCGATTCCTGCCCGTCTCTGTCTCGTTAAGCTCAAAATCTTACATCGTGTATACATCACTGGTCCGCACTTGATGCGTATGGGTTATTCCTCAAACGGGTTATGTAAGCGTGGTTGTGGGATGCTTGGAACTTTCCTCCATATACTTTAGGAGTGTCCGGAGGTGGTGACGTTCTGGAATAATGTGCATGTCGTGATGGGTAGGGCCACGGGAGTGGTTTTACTGCCCGAGGCCAGACGATGCCTGTTGAATGTGTGGGAGCCGCATGATTATAGTGTGGCCCAGACGCAGTGGGCGACCCTTGGGAATATGATTGCTAAAAGGGATGTTGCCCAGTTGTGGGGTTCCCAGCGGCCGCCCACGGTCTCGGTATGGAAGGAGAATATGGACTGGTGTATGTGGAGGGAGAAGACGGTGTATGTGGCGCGGGGCAAACCTAGAAAATGGAATAGCATCTGGAGCCAATGGAACGCATACCGTGGAAATATATGTTTGCCTCCGTTTGTGGAAATCCCCGAAATACCCCTTGTGAGAAGTTGGCCTGATATATAGTGCTCACTATTCTAGTGATCACTTTGTATCATACCCCCGGGTGGGTATACACTACTGAACCTTAAGATTACGAGCAGGAGGCCTAGGGAGATCGGGTGCAGAGTGTACACACTCACGCGGGATGCGGGAAGAAGTCTATGGATGCTAGCGTTTCTAAAGTTACTGTTTCCGGACGAATCCGACTAGGTAGACTGAAAACGAAAAAGGATCTGGACACTTGGATAGTGAGCCTGTGCTGGAGTACCGAAATACTCAAGTTACCTAGCCCAGGGGCCGCGGCTGCATAGGGTTCAAAAGACGTCGGGAATCCTCGTTGAAGTCTATGGAGCCTGAAAGAAGAAGTTGCTGGCAGGCGACCAGTGAAGAAGTTCGGTGTGATCCAAGGCTGGATCAGTGAAGGAGACGACCTGAAAGCAGAGGGTACTTAGTTCTTAATCACTAGCCAGTGATTATGTGGGCACCAGGATGGCACCGGACGAAGTCACCTCGACCAGGTGAGTGGGCGACGCTGGACTCTGCAGTCACACGGGCTAGGAGGCGTTGTCGGCATCCAGGCTGGAGGTGCGAGCTGTCCCACGAGGCTGTCGGCTGTCAGCGATGCTGGACTCAGGATTTGAGCAACAAACCTTGGCAAAGGCAAGCCCACGCAGTGGAGTCAAGATGGCGTCTGGAGTGGACCAGGAGGGTCCAGGGCACTTCTTGTTGGACAAGAAGCAAGGGCCAGTCTAGGGGACCTAGACCAGCGGTGAAAACGTCGTGGTACGTCGTCAAGAGGGTCACTAGCCAACGGGCAAGTGACCGGACAACGTGGCAAGCAGCAAAGAAGCAGAAGGGCCCCACGTAGATCTCGTGGATGCTGGGAGGCTGGACTTCGGTGCTGGAGCTGCTTAGGGTTAGGGCTTCTCAAACCCCAGTGCATTTACTCGAGGGTCTCTCGGGGGTCGTGCTGGTGAAGCGTCGTGCAGGTCTTGAAGATGGCCGGTCCCACGGGTCTCGTCACATCCACGAATCTCAGCTGGGCTGGATGTAGGTAGAGGTCAGAGATGGCAGGGAATCCGGGTCTCGTCGAGCTGGGCAGTCTTTTTTTTTTTTTTTTTTTTTTTTTAAACCTTTATTGAGAAAAAATAGGAGATACATGCGCAAGCCCACAACCATCATGGCCGGCCGCAAAGACCGTCAATAGAAACAGGAGAACCGTAGGCCAATCTATAATCCGGATATTACAAAGTACACCAGACGTGACTGCGGGGTGCGCAACACAGGATACGAGGTTTCATTTTTAAATTTAGAAGAAGAGAGGGGGCTGCAACAACCAGGACTGCACACCTTACATAAAGGGACACAAAAGAAACAAGGGGGACGCATCCCATTTACAATCGGAGATAGGCTATGAGTACAGCAAACATACAATAAGCAACCGCAGCGATAAGACTGGACAATAAGCAGCATTACAGAAAGCAACAGTTCCAAATATGATCCCAGAGAGCCCACCCCCAAGAACAGGAAACAAAGGCTAATTGAGATGCAGGAAAAGAAGAAAGAAAAAGAAAAAAAGAAAAAGGTGCAAGACCCAGAGACAGCCAACCCTATTAAAGAGGAAAGAACCCTCCCAAAGCCGGAAAAGAGCGATAGGGACCATAGAACAAAACAAACTAAAATAACAAACCCCCCCTGCACCCTCCACCCTGCACCCCTGTAATGGCTACGGCCTAATCCACTAACAGCGTGCCTGTCGCCCCTGAACTGCCCCAAAGTAGGGAAAAATATAAAGAATGGAGGAGGAGGGGAACAGACCCGCTCCCGGGCACCCGGTGCCCCCCGCCGGCAATCAAAACCTATAAGTACAAGGGGTCATCATCGAGCAAGGTATGAACAGTCGGGACTATTGCGAGCGGAGCGTAAGCAGTAGTAAGCATGAAACAGGATTGACTATAAAACAGTACATTCCGCTCTCCAAAGCAGCAATACCCACTGTAGTAACAACGTTATGAAAGCAGTACCCCTTACAACATAAGCCATAGACAAAAATGGAGAGCAAATCTACAGCAGTCCCTCGGCCTCTCCCTCACATAATCGTTATATCTGCACAGGATGTGAACTAAAGCAGCAAGAGTCAGACCAAAGTAAACAAGTCACAAGGGACAAAATCATCCCAGCGCAGCATTATATAAGGCGACGTGTCGCGCGACCCCCACAGCCCCCAGCACAAAAGACGAGGACCCGAAGGAGAGTCATTTATCCTTGTCCAGTCTTACGGATATCACCAGATCCAGTAACATTACCAAACTCCAGCAAGTGCGACGGGCAAGACCTGGCATGAGAACAGACCTTCCACACTGCAAGCAACGAAGTATCACAGGAGAACAACATTTCAATGTCCAAACACGGCAGGAGCAGCACCAGGATCTTCAGCAGCAGGTCGTAGGAAAAGAATCCCTCAGTCAAATCTAGTCTAGCGCCTCCAGACTGTCCAGTGCATCCAATAGTACAATCATGGAATGTCGCGAGGCACAGTGTTTCGGACCCTCCAGCTGAAGTAATGGGCGCCATCTTGAAGCATCTGGGCGCTGAAGACGGCGTCTCGCCATGTGGGAACGGGTCAGCCGATCTAATTCGCTCCACCGCGAGGGTTACCATATCCAACTTGCCCCCCAGTAGTCGGGCGCTCTGCACCAAGGTGTCACGGAGGGCAGCTAGGGAGGCCATCAGATCGCCAAGGCGCAAGTCTGTTCCGTGCCCCCCGTGTACCATGTTCCCCTTCTCCATAGTAGCACGGGGCAAAGCAGGTCCGGAGCGAGGCTATGGCACAGGCGGCAAGGCAGCGAGCAGTGTAACTCCGCCGGCAGGGCCACCGAGATCAATTAAAAGTCGCCGCTGGAGTCAGTTCAGCTGAGCGGCGGCTTGCCGGAAATTCGGGAGCCTCCCGCCAGAAGCGGGACGAGTAACAAAACAGAGTGACAGTCTCGGTCCTCCCACGCGCCCACAGTCTGCCAATATGGGCCCGCCAGAAGAACCGCCGCCACACGCCACTTTGGAGCTGACCGGTCCCTCCAGGCCACCGGCGGCCGCTGTTATTCACTCAGGGACCAGCTTCACAGTATGGCCGAGTCCCCGGTCTCAGGGCCGCTGCGGGCCGCGAACGTCGCCGACCATATCTCGCCTCCACAAGCAGACACGAACCTCGGGACTTCACCCTCGGTAATCGGACGCTTTCATGTCCCCGTGCGCTCCGTCGTGCTGCGGTAGTTCATGCAGGATGTGGTCTCGGGAGGAGATGGTGATCGGAGCCGAGGGACTAGGCAGCCATTGCGGTCGCCGGCTTGGCTCCTCCAAGAGCTGGGCAGTCTTGATCCGGAGGATGGACGTGCAGCAAACCACAAGAGCTTCGATGGTGCCTGCGGGTGCAGGGTGGCTACTCCTTAGCCACAAGGGAGAGTCTTCAGAAAAGTCAAGAGTTCCTTTCGTGGAAAGTAGTTCAAGATTCAGAATGATCTAATTTGGGAAGGGGGCCTGCTCCTACCTTTATCCTAAGAAAAGGGGCTGGCACGCGACTAGGTCCTGCCCTATGGGTGGGACCAGGAGGGGGGTGGTTACACCCCTCTACTTTGTCCGGTCTCTCCCCAGCTCAGGGGCTGGTGTGCCCCAGGAACTGGTTTGAGCCGGCATATGCACAGTGAGCACCGGGGTGCGACTTGCAGTCACCTTCCTCTCAGCCCTGCCTACCTGGGATACACAAAATCCTGTCTGGGATGGTGCTAGCACCTCCCCTGACAGGAAACTCTTTGTCCAGGCCTCCGTGGCTGGAAGGACTCCCAGCAGCAGGAGGGCAGACTTGTGTCTCGGTGGCAGCATCCATTTTGTGGAGCTGAGGCTGTGTCTGACTTTAACCGGGGTTCACAGTTACATACATGTCGGGTCCCTCTAGAAGGGTGGAATGCTAACCCCGTCGCCAGAATTGGCGAGGGGTTAGTATTCCAATTCGTATGACACCTTACTCGACATGTTTTGATAATGCTATGCCAAAGTTAGCATTTAACAGCGAGGATTATAATGCACTTAAGAGTATATGGTATAGCGTTATCATGGAACAGCTATTTGGACTTGGTTCCGCAAGCTGCAAACGGGCTCGGCTCATGCCAGAGCACCATCTCACATAATTCCAAGCACTCTGCCTTCAGGATCGATAAGGCCTGCCATAGGAGTGACTGATAGGAATATATGTGTCCATTTTAGGGTTAGATATAGGTATACTATATCTAAAGCAAAGGGTGATTACACCACCTTGCCCCAGCTGTCGTGCAGCCAGTTGTGCCAGTTTGGGATGGCCAGCCAGGGGTGGCATAATACATGCTTCAGCCCCTGGTAGGCCCTGGGTACACCTATGCCCTAGTTACCTAAGGTATACTGTACAGGGACTGATAAGGTGACTCCGTATCCCATTAGATATGTACCTAGGGTACATGGAGTCCATTTTAACAGAGAAAGCAGGAAGCCTGGGGTCCTGAATAGCAGGATCCCAGGCCAACTAAGTCAGAAACCAGCAAAACACTAGGCAAAAAGTTGGGGGCAACCATAGTCAGGTATCCACCTTCCTACACCCCTGTCCCCCTGAGCCGACATTCCATATATTGTGTGCTTTGTGTTATTCTCAATTTGTTTCCCCGCTGGCCCCCCCTCCCCACACCATGTGCCATTGATCTACTGTGTAACATTGTGCCTAGGTGTCCTCCCCTGTGAACACATGTCCATGTACATTGTTTCCTTTTTTGCCTTGTATGTTGTTTTTTCATTTCAATAAAAATTTAATAATAAAAAAAATAAAAAATAAAAAAGAATGAGAGAAGACTTTGGCAAACTGATAAAGATATCACCGTCAAGGTCTGGCTGCACTACTTTCTACATCCTTGTTTCAAAGTGCCAACTTCAGAAAAAGGGTGTGCTTTGCTGGAATGGTTCAGTAAAAATGTGTAGTGTACTACACAAGATAACACAATGGAAACTATTTTAAAATGTGTGTAGATTTGCAGTAGTACAAAAGCAATAGAGGTCTTCAAGCAGGTACAAAAACAAAAGCAATTGATTGGTAAAATGTAACAGCACATGTGAAGGCACACATGGGTACTTGCATTTTTTTTATAGTGTATGAGGAAACATAGGGGCACTCTTAAAGGTGGATTCAGTTTCACAAATCCTCTCCACAGATTTTAATCCTGATAGAATGAATAAGCCTTTTATCCTTCTGCGTATGATAAAATGATTGGCAATGAGTTGGTTAACAATAGAAATCTTTCAGTTATCAATACTAACTTGGAAATGAATGTATGCTATACAGAGCATAAACATCACCTTCTGCCATGCCATAGAATCCCATGTCATGTTAGTCTTATTTTTTGCTGGCTAGATCTCAATGCACATGAGAGAGTTACATAATATTTTATCCGAGCATCACATTTAACCAATTTCTCCTGAACTCCATTCAGGGAAAGACAATGGCTGCCGTGTCTTAGCTTGGTATGACAGTTGGAGGTCTATATTTTGCCCCTCTGTATTTAGAATTTTAAAAATAATGTTGGTTTCTCTTTAAAGTATTGTTAGTCTGCAGTTGGTCAAATCAACTAATAAAATGAAAAGCATGGTATACGATCCTCTGTCTACAGCACGGTTACATCTTTTACGAAATTACTAGAGGGTGTGGTTATCTTTCAACTCAAAGAGGTAGTTCATACCATGTCAGTTACTACACTGGTACTAAGGTGTGTAGCAGAATAACCCAATAAAGAAACACATATGTGGAACCTGTGGTACTGTGATTGACAGTGCGGAAGTGTTATAATAAATGTATAAAATGAAGAAGGCCTTCTCATGCCAGCGAAAGCCCCAGCAGATTGACGTGTACAGATGTACGTGTTAAAGGAGAAATATAGGCCTAAGCTGTCTTCGGTAGCAGAATAAAAAAATAATAGAGCGCAAATGGAGTCCGGACCTGGGGGTGGAGGGGAAGGAAATATCAGCTTCAGTAGAATAGAGAAATGTAATTAGGCATAGTACAAAAGGAAGGTCACAGACTTGCATTGTAGGAATGCCTACCTGAGAAAATGTGTAAATAAGGCACAGAGGCGCAGAATAGCTAAGGTCTTGCCAAACAAAAGATGTGTAGGGAGTAGAGCATTGCTAGTCTTCAAGTACGAGACAAGACAAGGACACAGGTAGTGGTGGTGTGGAAGCGTAACTAATGATAACAAGTGCAACTGAATCGCATTTCATAAACACCTGACTATCTGTTTTTGCAGAAATATAACCTTTTGTTATAAATAATGTGCTTTAGCACATGTTTATTTAATAAGCAAATGTATGATGCATTTATGATTACACAGGAATAAAAGAAACTGTCCCTCACATTGTAAGTTGAAGCTCAGATTCCATTTCCACGGAGCCGACTGACTTTTCGCGTGAGCACTTGCTTTTATATAAACTCTGTATTATGTTGCCAAGAGAAGTGGTGTTGTCTTTTTCTTTTGTTCTGCAACATTTGGCTAGCAAACCAGGAGTTCATCTTGCGCTCGAGAGAGAGTCTCTTCCTGACGTCGATTGAATAGATAGTGCTTAAATATAAGGTAAGCAGACGCGCAGTATTGTACTAAAAGGCAGCTTATTCAAAAGACGAGGGGGAGGAGAGATTGAACTTAGTACCTGGAATCGAACTTCATACCTTAAACTGTTAAATTGCATGATTCTTAGGCAATCATGGTAAAGAAATGCATGCATGGGGTTTTTCTTTGTTAGGATAAAATTATATGGTTCGAGGCATGTGGGCTGCTGAATTCATATCTTGTGCATAGATCGCCGCCTAGTGTTGGGTCCGGATGATTGCACATTGTTGTCCTGGAAGAGTCTTCGAAGTATCACGAGATAGGTGGCTCCTCCCCTGGACTACAGTGCGCATGGGCATCCTCTCCATCCTCAGATTGTTTTTTTCCGCCATTGGCTTCGGATGTACTTTCTTTACTCCATATTTCGATCGGTGTCGCGTTCTTGTTCCAGTTCTTTTCGAGCAGGACATCAAAGAGTGCCGCGTGGCCTTTTCGACACCAGAGGCCCGATCGTCAATGGAACGGAGCCCGTTCAAGCGATGCCCCCTTTGTAACTCTAAATACCCGCACATCGACGTTCACCCGGTGTGCAACAAGTGCTTGTCACCGGACCACAATGAGGACAACTGTCTAGCTTGTGCTCGATTCCGGTCAAAGAAGACGCTTAGGCTCCGACATGCAGCGAGACAAACAATGACGAAGCCAGCGCCTGACCCGGTGAATGAAGGCGACGAAGAGGTTGTCGAGACTGAGGATCCAGAACAGCCGTCGGATCCAGGTTTGGAGCACTACTCCAATTATTATGAAGACGAAGAAGAACACGTCGATGACGATGAAAACGTCGACGAGGTAAGGGACAACGTGTCCCCCATCGGAGCCGTCGATGACGACTCTAGCGATGAACCAGGCCCAGCGGTGGGTACTGGGCCCCAAAAAGACACTGAAACACTTCCAAAGGCTCAGGTCGAGGCATCGCCAAAAGGCCTTAGCCAAGACCATATCAAACATTCTATAGCCCCGCGTCTCGGCCCGGCTAAGAATATATCACACGAGCCATCGGTCGCACCGCTAAAAGCGAAACCAAAAGCCGTAGAGTCAAAAGCGAAACTGCTCATAACGGTTCTCGGATCGAAGAGTTCGGACACATCTGCTTCGACGACTAAAACAAGTGTCGACAACCCTGCGGGGTCGAACATAAAGGGCGTCGAGCCAAAGATTGGTGCGCTAAAGTCCATCGCAAAAGCAAAGAGCGTCGACCCGACGAGGTCAACGTCCACGGACAGCGACACAAACAAGGGACTCGAGTCCCAGAAGGTTCTCGAACCGAGGCACCGAGTCGATGTACCACAGCTCTTCAAAGCCCTCGAGCCAAAACCTAAGAGCGCCTCCAAGGAGCAGGTCGGATCGAAGCAAAAGAGCGCAACTCCGACGCAGCAGGCACCGAAGTCATCGCAAGGCCAGAAGCACGGCAACAGGGCGCAGTCGATCGGTCCTACATCGACACCGGCCCCTAAGAAGGTCACTCTGTCTAAAGACGCTTTGCCAGCAATAAAATTCGGACTGCCCCCAACGGCACGCCCTAAGGCAATCGAGCCGAAAACTGTGGTCGAAACACCCAAGACGGTGTCCCTTGGGAAAAGGGGTCATCCTCAGGAAGAGGACGTGCTGTACCAGGAGCCCTCCTACGATGAGCAGTCGAAGCTGTATATCGACTCCGACACTGGCAGACTTACTGTTTATCAGAGAAAAATCAGATCGGAAAACACTCTGGAAACATATAAAATCCCACTCAAAAAGAAGAGGGATTCTTCTACATCGCCTGTCCTTTTTGAGAATGTGAGGTACCATGACCAGGACACTTCTGCATACTCACCCACATGCTCTACTGAGGATATGGGGTATAACTATGATGAACAATACACTTACCCTGCGGATACTGATCAGTATGACCAGACTCAAGCCTGGATAGACACTGGTGACCAGGGGGAGTCACAAACTATTCCTGATACTCCTACTTAGCCTGTCAAAACTTCGCCGACAGAAGATACAGCAGCGTTTAACGCACTAATTGAAAGGGCAGCACAAAATCATGATGTGGACATGCATACTGACCCAATTGAAGAGAACTTCTTGTTTGACACTTTCTCCACTTCGGAGAAATCAGTTAAAACATTGCCAATGTTAAAAGGTGTCCTTAAACACGCAGGAGACATTTTCAAGGAAACCACAAGAGCAAGGGTTATTAACCCCAGAATTGAACAAAAATACAGACCGGCGCCTGTGGACCCTACATACATTAAGGGACAGCTGCCGTTGGACTCTTTGGTAGTATCCAATGCCCGTAAACGGGCCAACTCCCAAACTACTGGTGATGCTCCTTCTCCAGACAAAGAGTCTAAAATATTAGAAGCCTCTGGGACAAGGGTAGCTGCTCAAGCAGCTAACATCTGGAGAATTTCTAACACACAGACCCTCTTAGCAAGATACGATACGACGCATTATGACACATTAGAGCAACTGCTACAACATTTGCCTGATGCCTACAAGGAGGGAGCAGAAACACTAATACATGAAGGGAAACTGATATCCAACGCGTCCATTAAATGTGCGCTGGACGCAGCAGACACCGCAGCCAGGGCCATCAACACAGGTGTCATGCTCAGAAGGCATGCTTGGTTGCGCATCTCAGGGTTCAAACCTGAGATTCAAACCACATTACTAAATCAGCCTGTGAACCCAGATTTTTTATTTGGTCCTTATGTGGACGCAATCTTAGAAAAAATTAAAAAGGACACAGAGACAGCCAAATCCATGGGTGCCTTGCAGTCACAACTATTCAGAGGAGGCTCCTTTCGTCGCTCCAATAACAGAGGGGCTACAAGAGGCCAGGCATTCCAGCATACTCATTACAATAAAGGGAGCACACAAACCACCTATAATAAAACAAGCAGAGGTGGATACCGTGGCAACAGTAGTAAAGGCAGAGGACGAGGGAATAACAACACCAGATCCTCCGCCAATACCAAACAGTGACGCCTGGTCTCTGCCCCGGACCATATAGCACCGGTCGGGGGCAGATTACAACAGTTCCTGCCAGTCTGGGAAAGCATTACCACAGACAGGTGGGTGAGACAACTTATTCAGTACGGCTATTGTCTAGAGCTAACATCCACTCCACCCAACATACCCCCAAGACACCGTCCTATGTCCGCAGAGCACATACTCTTATTGCAGCAAGAAGTTATCAGCATGCTGCAAAAAGGGGCCATAGAACTCGTCCCTATACAGCAACAGGGTACAGGGGCGTACTCACTGTACTTCTTAATCCCCGAAAAAGACGGCTCTCTCAGGCCAATTCTGGACCTCAGGCCCCTAAACGAATACATCTTATCAGAACACTTTCACATGCTCACTTTACAGCAGGTTCTACCATTACTCAGTCAGGGAGACTTCCTCGAGACACTAGACCTAAAGGATGCGTATTTCCACATACCAATACATCCCGCACACAGGAAGTATCTCAGGTTTGCCATCCAAAATCAACACTACCAATTCAAGGTACTGCCTTTCGGGGTGACAACAGCCCCCAGGGTGTTTACCAAGTGCCTGGCGACAGTGGCGGCACACCTACAAAGGAACCATATCCATGTCTACCCCTATCTGGACGACTGGCTCATCCAAGCAAAGTCAGCCCAGCAATGTGCCAACCACGTGTCCCGCACTATTCACCTCCTACACAGCCTCGGGTTCTCATTAAACTACCCAAAGTCTCATCTTCAGCCCGCCCATGTTCAACAGTACCTGGGAGCAACAATAGACACTATGGCGGCAACAGCGCAGCCAAACTCAGCCAGAATCAACAGCATTCTATTACTAATTCAGAAATTCAGACCTCAACACTCGCTCCAAGCAAGGGTGTTTATGCAGTTGATAGGCATGATGGCCTCCTGCATCTTCATAGTCCCTCATGCAAGACTATACATGCGTCCGCTTCAGGAGTGCTTAGCACGGCAGTGGAACCAGGCTCGTGGACAATTGACAGACCTAGTGTTGGTGACCGTTCGCGCATACCACTCTCTGCATTGGTGGAACCTGTAGGAGAGTGGGGTCTGCAATCCTATGGTCACCCCAGATTTTTGCTTTTTGCTTCACTGGTTTACGACTTTCCCTGGCTGTGGGCCTGCTAATCAGACCCACAGCCTAGCTGTTCTCTCTCTAAATTGACAACCATGTACTTTAGGTGCATTTACCAATTGGTACTGGGCCCCTTATCAGTCCCTGTACCCAGGGCATAGGTGTACCCAGGGCCTACCAGGGGCTGAAGCATGTATTATGCCACCCCTGGATGGCCATCTAAATCTGACACAACTGGCTGCATGACAGCTGGGGCAAGGTGGTGTAAACACCCTTTGCTGTAGATATAGTATACCTATATCTAACCCTAAAATGGACACACAGATTCCTATCAGTCACTCCTATGTCAGCCCTTATCAATCCTGAAGGCAGAGTGCTTGGAATTATGTGAGTTGGTGCTCTGGCATGAGCTGAGCCCGTTTGCAGCTTGCGGAACCGAGTCCTAATAGCTGTTCCATGATAACGCTATACCATATACTCTTAAGTGCATTATCAACCTCGCAGTTAAATGCCAACTCTGGTATAACATTATCAAAACATGTCGAGTAAGGTGTCATACGAATTGGAATACTACCCCCTCGCCAATTCTGGCGACGGGGGTAGCATTCCACCCTTCTAGAGGGACACGACATGTGTGTAACTGTGAACCCCAGTTAAAGTTAACTCGAGCCTCAGCATCACAAAATGGATGCTGCCACCACAGACACAAGTCTGACCTCCTGCTGCTGGGAGTCCTTCCAGCGAGGATGGCCTGGACAAAGGGTTTCCTGCCTTGGGAGGTGCTAGCACCACCCCAGACAGGATTTTGTGTATTGAGGTAGGGAGGCCTGAAAGGAATGAGACATGCCTGGGGCACACAAGGTGCCCTGTGCATACACCGGTTCAAGCCAGTTGCTGGGGCATCCCAGCCCCAGCTCTGGCGGGAAACCAGACAAAGGATAGGGGGTGTAGCCACCCCCCTTCCTGGTCCCACCCAGGGGAGGGACCTAGTCAGTAGTGCAGCCCCCTTTAGGAGAATAAAGGTAGGAGCTGGTCCCATTCCAAATTAGATTATCCTGAACTATTCTACAAGAAGAAACTCTGGCCTTCGACGTTCTGCTCCACAGAAGACTGAAGAATCTCCCTTGTGGACAAGGAGTGTCCACCCTGCAACTGCAGGCACCATCAAGCGTCCAGCGGCTTCACTTTGTCGTCTTCCCTCGAGGATCCAGACTTCAGAGCCCGACGAGACCCGGATTCCCAGACGTCTCCGACCTCTACCTGCATCTACAGCAAAGCTGAGACCCGTGGGTGCGACGAGACACGTGGGACCGGCCATCTTGAACGAACCTGCACTTCGCTTCCAGCACGACTCCCGAGGTAAACTCGACCAAGTGCTTTGGGGACTGAGAAGCCCCAGCCCCGATCAGCCCCTGCACCGAAGATCAGCCCTCCAGCATCCACGAGATCTGCGTGCGGCCCTTCGGCTTGGTTCCTGCTCGACGCGTTGTCTGGTCACTTGCCGGCTGGCTAGTGGCCTCCTAGACGACGAACTTTGAAATCTTCACTGCTGGTCTGGTTGCTCCAGACTGGCCCTTGCTCCCTTCCAAAAGAGGGGCACCCCGGACTCTCCTAGTCCGCACCAGATGCTTTAACTCACCGCGTGGGTTGCCTTTGCCAAGGCCTGTTGAGTCCCAGCCCGGATTCGACACCGCCGACAGCGAGAGCCTGCGTGGGACAGCTCGTGCCTCCATCCTGGTCGTCGAAGACACCTCCTGGTCCACGTGGCTGCAGAGTCAAGCGTCCACTCTTCACCTGATCGCGACGTCGACATCTGGTTCCTTCCTGGTTCCACTCCAGTCACTGGCTAGTGACTGTGAACATTGTCCCCTCTGCTTTCAGGTCTCCTTCTTCAACAATCCACCCTTGGATTGCACCGGACATCTTCCTCCTGGTCGCCTGCAGCATCTTTTCTTTCAGGCTCCATTGACTTCAACGCGAGAACCCGACGCACTTTGAACCCTATGCACTCGCGGCCCGTGGGTGAGGTAACAAGAGCATTTCGGTGCTCAAGGGTAGTTTAACTGTCCTAGTGTCCAGTTCCACAGTCGTTGTCGTCCTATCTAGTCAGGATTGTCCGTACTCACCTTTAACTTGAACTGTACTGTCCATAGACGTTGTTACGCATCTCGCGCGTGAGTTCACACTCTGCACACGCGTTCCGTGGGCCTCCTATTACTTACCTGAAGTTAGTATAGCGTGGTCCCATCGATCCTACAGCCTCTGGACAGCTCCATTTCCTTTATCGACTCTCACATTCCACTTACTTAGTATATGGTTTGTTGTGCCCCTAGGGCACCATTGTAATTTTGTGCGACTTGTAGTATTTTTCGTAAGAGATTGTCATGTGCTTAGCCCTCTGACCTCATAAAGAGTTCAGAGGTGTTGTTATTAATAAATATACTGTTTATTTTCATAACAACCTGTGTGGTGTCCTTTCATCTGGTATTCAAGGGGTTATATTGTGGTAAAACAGCTGGCTTCACATGCCAAAAGAGTTTAGCCTAAGATTGCTTTGTCCATGCTACCATTAGGATAGCTGGTCTATAAGGTTGACTTACAACCAATCACCATAAGGGTTGTTTGGACTGATACAAGGTGATCACTAGAACTAGTGAGCATCATATATCAGGCCAACTTCTCACAGAACCCACAAAACCTTTGCAGGGGACGACCGTTCCAGGAGCCTGTGCCACAAATAGTGCTGAGGACGGACGCATCTCTCCTTTCATGGGGAGCGCATGTCCTCCATTACACAGTGCAGGGCCTATGGACACCGCAGCAAAAGAAAATGCACATCAACCTGCTGGAACTGATGGCAATCTTTATGGCAATGAAGGCGGTCAAGGTACATTTGTGCAACAAAGTCGTGTTGATCCGGACGGACAACATGACTGCCATGTACTACATACAGAGGCAGGGAGGGACACACTCTCCACAGTTGTCCCATCTAGCGCAAAGCATGTTGAAGTGGGCCATTCAAAGACACATCTTCCTCATGGCGGAACACCTCCCAGGCAAGGACAACCAGATGGCGGATCTGCTCAGCAGACACAGCCACCAAATGCATGAGTGGGAGATACATCCCTCAGTGCTACAACTGTACTTCCAGCAGTGGGGTCACCCAGAAATAGACCTGTTTGCCACAAACGAAAACGCAAAATGCCAAAGCTTCGCCGCCAGGTTTCCACATCCGTAGTCTCAGGACAATACGATATGGATGAACTGGTCCGGCAAGTTTGCGTACGCTTTTCCCCCAGCCCCGCTCATACCACTAGTGGCACGCAAACTGCGACAACACTCCATGACACTCATCCTAGTTGCTCCAACGTGGGCGAGGCAACCAGGGTACACTACGTTCCTAGAACTTTCCGTGGTTCCTCATCAAAGGCTGCGGCTAACACCCAGTCTTTTAACGCAGAGCCATGGCGACATTCAGCACCCAGATCCGCAACAGTTGAACCTTGCGATCTGGCTCCTGAAGTCATAGAGTTTGGTTACCTGAACTTGCCTCCTGACTGTATGAATATTATCAAAGAGGCAAGAAAACCTACAACCAGAGCATGCTATGCGGCGAAATGGAAACGATTTGTTATCTATTGTAACAATAATGACATTAATCCGCTAGATGCGTCTACTCAAAACATCATATGTTACCTGTTACATTTACACAGGTGCAATCTGGCTTACAGTTCCATACCTATACATCTAGCTGCGGTGGCAGCTTATCTTCAGAACAGGCAGCACCTTTCCCTCTTCAGAGTACCTGCTATTAAAGCTTTCCTAGAGGTACTCAAACGAATCATTCCTCCGCGACACCCACCTTCACCTGTCTGGAACCTAAACATCGTTCTAACCAGACTAATGGGGCCACCTTTTGGACCTCTACACTCGTGTGAGATACAATTCCTAACATGGAAGGTGGCTTTTCTAGTGGCGATTACATCACTCAGGAGAGTTAGTGAGCTGCAAGCCCTAACTATTCAGGAGCCATTCATACAAATTCACGCAAATAGGGTGGTGCTGCAAACAAACCCTAAATTTATGCCAAAAGTGGTATCCCAATTTCACATTAATCAAGCTATAGAACTGCCTGTATTCTTCCCCAACCCAGATTCCAAGGCAGAAAGAGCTCTACATACCCTAGACGTTAAAAGAGCTCTCCTGTACTATATAGACAGGACCAAAGCTTTCAGAAAGACTAAGCAACTGTTTGTTGCCTTTTCACCACACCACAAAGGCAACCCCGTTTCAAAATCAGGTATAGCCAGATGGATTGTTAAGTGCATACAAATTTGTTATCAAAAAGCTAAACGCACAGTAACAGATCCCCCAAGAGCGCATTCAACACTCAAGTTAGGGGCATCCATGGCTTTCCTAGGAAACATTCCTCTAGAAGACATATGTAAGGCAGCCACATGGACTACCATACATACATTTACCAAACACTACTGCGTAGATGTACACTCCAAACAGCAGGCAGCTGTAGGGCAAGCTGTACTCAAGACTCTTTTTCAGACCGCTGAAGCTGGCACAGGCAACCGCCGCTAGGGGGAGACTGCTATACATTCTATGCACAGGATATGAATTCAGCAGCCCACATGCATCGAACGGAATATGCTACTTACCAGTATGCATCTGTTCTTGGCATGTAGGGCTGCTGATATTCATATCGCCCTCCCTCCTCCCCGGTGCCTGTCGCAGCTGTAGCACTCACACTTACTCTCTAGCATGGACATCAATTACTGTATCATACTCCATCCCTGCCACAATGGCGAAAAACAATCTGAGGATGGAGAGGATGCCCATGCGCACTGTAGTCCAGGGGAGGAGCCACCTATCTCGTGATACTTCGAAGACTCTTCCAGGACAACAATGTGCAATCATCCGGACCCAACACTAGGCGGCGATCTATGCACAAGATATGAATAACAGCAGCCCTACATGCCAAGAACAGATGCATACTGGTAAGTAGCATATTCCTTTTGAGAAATGTAATATGGTGATTCCCGGTACACACCGGAAGACTAGCTAGTGTGAGTTTCCCTTTGAAATAGAAGGGAAGAGACACTCCTTCAAGATTGATCTAGCAGGTAGTCGTTTATTACCCAGGAGACAGCCCCTGGAAGAGGCAATCATTCGGGGAGTGTTCTAGCAGGCAGTAGGGCATTACCCATGAGACAAGCTCCTGGAAGAGACATTCCTTCTGGAGTGATCTAACAGGTAATATTGAATTACCCAGGATACAAGCTCATGGAAGAGACATTTCCTTTGAAGAATGATCTAGCAGGTACTTGTGTATTACCCAGAAGGAAACTTCTGGAAGTCACATTCCTTTGGGAGTGATCGCAGGTATCCCAGTTAGACCCAGATGGCTAGTGTAACAATAGTGAGACGGAACTGGGTAACAAGTGTGTGAAGTCTGATGTGGTAAAGGGATGGTCATTTAATCGGCGCTGGCAAGCCTTACTGTAAGTAAGTCAGACTCCCAAATTCCCATATTTAAGACATCTGGAAGGTAGAACGGCCAAGGCTGAAGTATCAGTTGGTGAGTCAGATGGTTAGGTAAAGGAACAGGGAATCACTGGTTTCAATTGACTTTCCCCCGAGCACGGCCAGACCCTTAGTTGCGACTCTGAAACGCGTTTGAGGTGTAAGTAGATATCTGAAAGAGACACGTTAGTGATAGATTCCTTACCTTAGAATATCCCCAGGCGTCCGACTGGATCCGGAAATTTTTTGTGTAGCAATACCCCTGCGCGTCGGTAGGCGTCGTCTGCGGCTCCGCGTCCGTCGTCGGCGTCGTTAGCGCAGGAATGACGTCGTCGGAGTACTTAGACGCCGCCCATGCGCGCTGAAGTCAGTTCTTCATTTTTCCGCGCTAGCTAGCGCAGATCCGGAGAAGCTCTACCCCTAGTCATTTTTTGACTAAACTTTTTGATCTTTTTTCTACTCGAGTCTTCTACTCCAACGGTGCCGGTAGGGATGCCCGGGTTCAAGCCCTGTTCGAAGTGCGACCGACTGATGTCGGTCACGGACCCCCGGTGCCTGAAGTGCTTAGGCCTCGACCACGACGACCGCACCTGCTCAGACTGCCGGGCCCTGACGCCGAAGGCTAGGCGGGAGCGGTCCCGCAAGCGGCTCGAGCTCCGGCAGTCGGCCCCGCGACATTCCAGGTCCCGGTCCCACGGGAGGTCGAAGGACCGGTCGCGGGGTCGGAGTCCTCGCAGCTCCGGGAGTGGACATCGGTCGTCGGGATCCAAGTCCTCAGGTAAGAGGCATGAGAGGTCGGAGCGGCATCATCGCTCCTCCGACCCACCCCGACGCTCGCACGATGCGGCCAGGGGTTCGGGCGACACCGCCCACGCGGCTCCTAGAGAGTCGCAAGCGTCGCCGCCTGCCCCACACCTTCGGGTCCCTGGGCACGGCGTGACGCCGGAGGAGGTCGAGCGGTACCTCATGGCCATGAAGTCCCTCCCTCCTCAGCCGGGTTCCGCGGCGCCTTCGGGCCCAGCGGCCCCGGCTGGAGGCCCTAGCGGGTCAGGCGCTTCGGCCCCGACGCCGCCGGGTGCTTCGGCCCCGGCGCCGCCGGGTGCTTCGGCCCCGGCGCCGCCGGCGACTTCGGTCCCGGCGCCGCAGGTCCTCACCGGACCCGCTTCCGAATCCGGGTCGTCGCCGGTCGACCTCACCGGCGCCGGCCCGAGGGTGTCGCCCCCGGCGCCCGTTGTGCACGCCGTCCCCAATCTTCCCTTCGGTCCGACTCTGGCGCCGGAACGGCTTCCGACGGCCTTTTGAGATTTTTATTTCCATGAGGAAGCCCAGTCTGTTGACCCTGAGTTACAGGAGACTGGTGACGGAGGTGATTGGGAGGGGAATGAGGACCCTCTGGCACAGGAGTGCCAGTCTCAAGAGGACTGGACATATGAGCTTGGGGAGGCCAGTGGTATTGACACCTCGCCCGACACTGGATTTGTCTCCCCTCCCACCGTGGCTACGGAGGAGGGGGCTGCTTATAGCGTAGTGTTAACGAGGGCAGCCAAGGCCTTGGTCCTTGAGCTCCCCGTTGCGGCCGTGAGGACTAACCTCCTCAATGAGGTTCTTAAACCGCAGACAAGCTCAAGTGAGCCTCTGCTGCCGTTTAATGACACCTTATGTGACGTTCTTGTGGGCGCTTGGTCCAAGCCCGCCACGGGTCCGCCTGTGGATAGGAACGTGGCCAGACGCTACCGCCCGGCTCCGGGCAACCCTTGCTTTTTGTCCACCCATCCCACCCCCGAGAGCCTGGTTATCCAGGCCTCCACTTCCCAGACCGCATTCCCGACGGCCCCGCCCGATCGGGAATCCAAGAGATACGATCAGTTCGGAAAGAAAGTGTTCTCGTCCCTGAGTTTAGGACTGCGGTCTGTCAATACCGCGTGTCTCTTGGGCTGCTACACCCACACCCTGTGGGACACGGTCGCGGACGTGCTGCCACAATGCCCGGAGGAGGTCCGGGCTAAATTCGCCCAAGCCCTTGTGGAGGGTCTAGATGCGGCACGATACTCTATCCGGTGTGGACTGGATACCACGGACTCACTGGGCAGGGTGATGGGAACGACGGTGGCGGTTTGCCGCCACGCCTGGTTGAGGTCCGCCAATTTCTCGGCCGATGTCCAGGCCACCCTCCTGGATATGCCGTTCGATGGCCGTCGCCTTTTTGGCGACAAGGCAGACCATGCGCTGGAGCGCTTTAAGGACTCCAGGGTTACGGCCAAGTCCTTAGGCCTCTCGGCTACGCGCCAGCAATCGGGTGCCGTTCGCTCCTTTCGTGGCCACGGAAGGGGCGTCCCCACACGTGCTGCCAGCCACACACCGCAGAATACCCAGCAGTGCTGTGGCGGCCATGGAAACCGCCGTGGCGGCCGGGGTCAGCGGCGAGGCCAGTCCACACCTCCCTCCGCAGCACCTGCCTCCAAACCTTCCTAGGCCGAGCTTTCGCTACTCCACCCGGAGCACGTAGTTGTGACGGACGCGTCACTCCAGGGCTGGGGGGGCCACATGGGAGAGGCGGAGATCAGAGGTCTCTGGTCTCCGGCGGAGGCCCGCCTCCACATCAACCTGTTGGAGTTACGGGCGATTCGTCTAGCGCTGAAGGCATTCCTCCCCTCTGTCCGGGGGAGTGTGGTGCGGGTGTTCACGGACAACACCACCGCAATGTGGTACTGCAACAAACAGGGCGGGGTGGGGTCGTGGACCCTATGCCAAGAGGCTCGGTGCCTCTGGCAGGAAAGTCAGGGTGTGACCCTGGTAGTTCAACACCTGGCAGGTTCTCTGAATGCCAGGGCGGACGAACTCAGCCGTCGGTGCATGATGGATCACAAATGGCGTCTGCACTCGGACGCGGCGCAAGGCCTCTTTCAGCAATGGGGAGAGCCTTGGTTAGATCTATTCGCCACCGAAGAGAACGCGCAATGTCATCGGTTCTGCGCGTTGGAATTTCCAAGGCGGCACTCGCTCAGAGACGCTTTTCGTCGCGAGTGGAGTTGCGGTCTGTTGTACGCCTTTCCGCCTATACCACTTCTGCCCAGAGTGCTGAAGAAGATCAGGCGCGACCGGGCCCAGGTTATCCTTGTGGCTCCGGACTGGGCACGAAGATACTGGTATCCCGAGCTACTCAGCATGTCAGTAGATCCCCCGATTCGTCTGCCCCTTCGGGAGGACCTTCTGTCGCAGCAACAGGGGACGGTCCTCCACCCGAACCTGTCCAGTCTCCACCTACAAGCTTGGAGATTGAGTGGCGACAGTTGAGGCCATTTGACTTGCCTCCCGAAGTCTGTAATGTCATTCTGGCAGCCAGGCGTCCCTCCACAAAGTCGGTATACGCCTGCAGGTGGAACAGATTTGTGGCATGGTGCACAGCAAAGGCTGTGGATCCACTCTCTGCCCCCCTTTCTGAGGTTCTCCTCTTCCTTCTTTCTCTTGCCCAGCAGGGCTCTGCTCTGGGCACTGTCAAGGGCTACCTTTCTGCCTTCTTGAGGCTCCCTGATCAGCCTTCTTTGTTCAAGTCCCCTATTGTTAATCACTTTCTTAAGGGCATCATGCACATGTTCCCTCCTGTTCCTTTCGTGATGCCCCAGTGGGACTTGAACCTTGTTCTTACCTTCCTGATGTGCGCTCCCTTTGAGCCACTTCACAACTGTCCTCTTCGTCTTCTGACTCTAAAGACTGCTTTCCTGGTTGCCATCACCTCTGCCAGGAGAGTGAGTGAGCTCCAGGCCCTTTCTTGTACTCCACCTTTCCTTTCTGTCCATCCGGACAAGGTTGTGTTGCATACTAAGCCATCTTTCCTGCCCAAGGTTGTCTCAGCCTTTCACATCGGGCAGTCCATCACCTTGCCAACCTTCTTTCCGCCTCCGCATCCCTCTAAAGAGGAAGAGCGGCTCCACCGTCTGGACCCAAAACGTGCGCTCTCATTCTATTTAGATCGCACACGCCAGTTCCGGGTGGATGACCAACTCTTTGTTGGCTACGTGGGTGCTAAGAAGGGGAAGGCGGTACACAAGCGGACCATCTCCCAGTGGATCATCTTGTGTATCCAGGCATGTTACTCCATGGCTAAGAAGGAGCCCCCTGTTGGATTGAGGGCTCATTCCACTCGGGCCACGGCAACTACAGCTGCCCTGGGCCGAGGAGTGCCCTTGCAGGACATTTGCCAGGCAGCTACTTGGGCCTCGCTGCACACGTTCGCACGACACTACTGCCTGGACAGTCAAGTCTGGAGGGATGGCTTCTTTGGCCGTTCCGTCCTCCAGGACTTTCTGGTGTGATTATTGGTTCGCAGACCCACCACCGGGGTTGGTATTGCTGGGGTATCTATTCTAAGGTAAGGAATCTATCACTAACGTGTCTCTTTCAGATGCATAAGTTACTACTTGTGTAACGATATATCTGTAAGAGACATTAGTTAGTGATAGATTCCTTACCGACCCACCCATCCTCCCCGTTCTGCGAACCGATATCTAGGGTTAAGGTCATCCCCTTTCAGGGCCCTAGTTTCTTGGCACCAGTGTTGGTTCTATCATGGCTCTGTGTATCTGGCGCGGAAAAGCTGTGTATCAGAACTGACGTCAGCGCGCATGGGCGGCGTCTAAGTACTCCGACAACGTCATTCCGGCGCTAACGACGCCGACGACGGACGCGGAGCCGCAGACGACGCCTACCGACGCGCAGGGGTATTGCTACGCAAAAAATTTCCGGATCCAGTCTGACGCCTTGGGATATTCTAAGGTAAGGAATCTATCACTAACTAATGTCTCTTACAGATATATCGTTACACAAGTAGTAACTTGTGCATCCCTCCATGAATAAGGAATATGACGTAAAGAGTACAGTACTGCATAATCATAAGGGGCAAATCATAGAAAAGTGCCAGGTTTTCCTGCCAGTTGTCATATAGTCTGGTATAAGCGAGAAGAAAGGCAGCAAGATCTGTGTGATATTTTTGATATTTCAACACAAGCCCCTAAGGTATCCTGGTAGTGGGGAAATATTATTTCAGATAAAAATACAGGGAATTAAAATAAAACATCCAAAGACAAGCCTAAAGATTAATAAGAATTGCCTATGAGTGAGACTGATGATTCACTGTGGCTGGTAACAGATGAGATTGAATTAGAATTTAGATTTATATGGCCCCATGGACAACCCCTGTGTCCATGTAATACCCCTCGAATTCATATAGTAACAAAGTCACCAATTCTATTAGAGGCCTTTCTTGATGCATTGCTCACAGTTATTCATGAGTCAGGAGTTTGAAATGTGAATGGGAGCCTTACACACATGAACACTGTAAAAAGTTGTTTATTTTCACAATAATATTGTAATATGTATTGCATCAGACACAAATCCTCTTAGACCCCACATAAATGCACCCGCTCCATGTATAACCATAGAAGAAGTATTACATAGACTATCAATAAGTATGCTTGATGTTCACCACTTTGGCCTCATGATAGATTATGTGAAGTCAGGTACCACTGCATAAGATTAGTACGTGTTTACTACTATAGGTTAGCGATACTCATAGAACACAAATATATTAGTGAGGGAGACAGGGCCAAAACGGCATAAGACAGTGGACAAACTAGTAAGGGATTAAAAGTGATAATTTTATTACACATAGGAAACATGCACACATCCTCTGGAACACATGATAAAGACTTTTCCTTCAGGCAAGGAGAAAATACATAAGTATTGTAAACAATAGTACAACGGTACCAAGGGACACGCCCAGCCAAGGCCACAGGATGGGACATTCGATGAAGATATAATTGAACACACATTGGCTTACATTTGCTCTAAGTTTAACATAAAAAACAAGACAGAAAAGGGAATCCACACTGTCACTGTGGCGGAAATTCTGCAATACAAAAACAATCATGAAGCCAACAGCACTCAAAGGCAATAACACAGACTTCAGAAAAGCTCCCACCTTATGGTCTTTCCCCATTCTGCCAGTGGCTGGATACCAATATCCTGTCAGAGTTCCACCTAAAGAGGAGATACAAAAATCACGAGGGAACAAGGCACCTTTCGGAACCCACCCCTAAAACTCCTTGAGCCGGTCCAGAACCGGACCGCAGAGACAGACTTATAAATGAATTACAGTACACCATTAGACAAGCAGATCGTTCTAGAAGCCCTGCTCCCCTTCGAGGACAATGAACTATAGGACATGTTGTTCTTAGACTGAGAGACATTTCTGCAGAGACTTTGAGAGAGGTAACTGAGGAATGGATGAGAAAAGAAGAAGGATGGGAAAGGGAAAGGGACATTGAGGCACCACAATATAATGAACTCCCAAATGAGTTACAAGCTGTTGGGGGCTAGATGAGGAGTGGGAAGACAGGCCTAATGGGTACAAATAAACAGTACATTAACTAAAGATCATATCATTTCCGCCTGCATCCTCCGCTGGGGTCATTAATGGCAGTAAGAGACATCCAAGAAATTTAAAGTGTCAATTCTAAAAAAGAGTAGGTCAGCTCTAACACCTAGAAGGGACACAGAAGGGGCACTTGTGGCCGCACCACAATTGGCTGTCACAGCACCACTGCAAGGGCAGACACCAGGAGGGCAGCCAGTAAATAACATGAGAAAGTGACAAGGTAGTTTTTCTGGAGACCAAGGGCCAGTGACGGGAAGAAGACAAGGTGGAAATGGGGTAGGACAACAATGTTATTATAGTTGCAATATGGGTCATTTCGTGAGGGAATGTAGAATGAAAAAGAGCAATAAGCAAGCGCTGGGATGGATCGTTCCACAGAGGCAGATAGGACCACAAAATATGCAATTGGCTCCCCTTCCACAAATAACACCGGGTTCCCCGCAGGTCCCTCAGGTTCAATGGACTACACAACAGAGGCAAATGCCACAGAATATTCCATGGATTGTTAGAAATACTACAGGAAAGCCTACACAAGTCCAGGTGCATGGGAGGAGTAACGGTAATGGGAGGTAATTCCTTTTCTGCGCAAACCCAAATGTCTTGAGGGACGCCAACTAACAGCTATTTACAATGAGAAAGCCCACAGACAACCATTATGTGTCCAGTACTGTTGGTAATCCACAGATCAGATGAGGAACCCACTGTTACAGTAGCCATAGAATGTCATCCCTATAGTTTGTTTTATCAACACTGGGGCGGCTAAATCTTGTATAAAGGAGGGACTACTACCACTTTCTCACAAGTCAGCAGACACACAATGGTTTCCTGCGGCAGTCAGGAGTTTTTTTTACTGAATCTGTGAGCATGACAATAGGAGACACACAGATTGAAGGACCATTGTTATATTCCCCAGAGGCACAGGTCAATATTGCCAGAAGAGACCTGATCAGTAAGCTGAATATGACCATCTCTTTTTTTTGGAAGATGGGTCGATGGTATGTTACACTTCTGGTATTACACCAGGTAGGATGTTGTCAATCATAGCTCATGAGGACTTGGAACAACAGATCAGAACAATTCACGTTGATAAAGAGGCCTTCTTGCATGATATATATGTGTGATATATATGTTTTGATCGCGCATACACATGCACTACTGGGGATAATAGTGCAGGTACCAAAATAACTATTGTTTAGACCAGAGAGACCTCTGGATCCCATAGAAGAACCTTACGTGGTATTAGAAATAATGGCCCTTGAAATAAAACCATGATATGCATTATAGCATTTGAAGAGGAGACAAGTAACATGCGCATCAGTAGTAGTTACAGATCCAGAGGTCAAATTGAGAGCTACATCAGATGAAAAAATATTTGACGACAGCTCATCAATTGAGACAGTGGGTATTTGATTATGCCAACCTTACTGCACCACTTTTGACTGTTCTAAAGAGTCCCATATCAATGGGAATAAAATACTGGACATTGAAAAGAGAGACAGTATTGCATAGCTGAAGAATTCAATCACAAATGCTCCAGTGTTAGGTACACCTGACTATTGCAAATCATTCTACCGCTTCTGTCATTGTCATGGAATGACAATGATGGCCATACTGACTCAAAAGACATCCATGGGACACAAACCAATTGACTCTCTCAAGGACGCCTGCACTCCAGCCGCTGACCTCGGACTTTGGACCTTTGTGCCCACAGCTAGCGGAACCCGCTCGGCGGGTCCCGCGTCGCAGAAGGGGGTGAACGGAGGCTGTGCTTCGCTGGGCGGTGAGTGTGTGACAGGGCTGCGAGCAGCAACCCGGACTCAATCTCCCAGGAGTCCCGGGTTGCACAGGCCGTTCCAGCTGGCCCGCTCTCCCTGACCGCCCCGCCCAGCTCCACCTGCCTCATATTCCGCCCTGATTGCACCTTCCATCGGGACTCTCTCAAGGACGCCTGCACTCCAGCCGCTGACCTCGGACTTTGGACCTTTGTGCCCACAGCTAGCGGAACCCGCTCCGCGGGTCCCGCGTCGCAGAAGGGGGTGAACGGAGGCTGTGCTTCGCTGGGCGGTGAGTGTGTGGCAGGGCTGCGAGCAGCAACCCGGACTCAATCTCCCAGGAGTCCCGGGTTGCACAGGCCGTTCCAGCTGGCCCGCTCTCCCTGACCGCCCCGCCCAGCTCCACCTGCCTCATATTCCGCCCTGATTGCACCTTCCATCGGGACTCTCTCAAGGACGCCTGCACTCCAGCCGCTGACCTCGGACTTTGGACCTTTGTGCCCACAGCTAGCGGAACCCGCTCCGCGGGTCCCGCGTCGCAGAAGGGGGTGAACGGAGGCTGTGCTTCGCTGGGCGGTGAGTGTGTGACAGGGCTGCGAGCAGCAACCCGGACTCAATCTCCCAGGAGTCCCGGGTTGCACAGGCCGTTCCAGCTGGCCCGCTCTCCCTGACCGCCCCGCCCAGCTCCACCTGCCTCTTAATACATCTATAAGAACGAGATCTACACGCTGCGCGGGAGCGCGCGGGAGCGCCCGGGACAAGGGCGGGACCGTCTGTGGCCGTCCGGGGCCGAAGGAGGCCGGGCTGGGCCCACCCTCTTTCGCCTTCACCCCCCGAACCCAGCCGAATTGTGCTACAGGACCCCGCTATGTCTATAACGGCCCAAGGAGGAACTCCATCAAGGGCAGGGGGTAGCATTAATGGGCCCCTGGATAATTTCTTCAAACCAGCGAAGGGGGAAGGGGGAAAAGAAAGCTCCCTAGAGAAGCGTAGGGGCGAGCGCCGTCGCTCCATCGAGTCTATGAAAAATCGACCTATTAGTGAAATAATCCCCTACCCTATCTCCCAAGAGGAAAGTCCCCGTCAGGGCACACCGCTTATATCAAACCAAGAGGACGTTCCCTTACTTCTACGGGATTCTGTTCCTAATTCTGCCACACTTTTTGATCAGTCCATGGAAGTTACCCCCCCATCAACCGACAGTAATACAATGGTTGATCTGATTATTTTAACATCCCCGGTAGCTAAAATTAAGAAAACCAAGCCTAAGCAGTCCGTGGTGGCAGAGATACACGGCCCTCCACCCAACAAGCGTAGAAGGAAGACAAGGGGTGGGCAGGGGAACATCAAAACTCCTCACTCTGATTTTGGGAAAAATCATAAACCAGTGCACTCCCCTGATAGGCCCATAGCGAAGGTACAAGTAGCCGCTCCCCCCAAGAGTAACAATACATTTACTGCCGTTGATAACAGTGACGTAGGGAACACCCAATCTAATACATCATCTCCTGCTGTAACTCTCGGGAGCATAGAATTTTTACTAAAATCACTTTTGACGCCTATCAGCAAGAGCCTAAAAAAATTAGATACCAGGCTTACTACCCTAGAAGCTTCCCTAGTGAGTCTGAATGCTGCGACTAGCAAACCGAATAAAGCGGCAGGGCAAAATCCCTCTGCAAGGTTCCCTCCCCGTTCACTACCATCCAACCCCAATGTGGGCCCTATGCAGGGCTCCCCCGTAGTCGCTCCCTTGCCACCACTTATGTCTATTCAACTACCACCCCCATTGAGCAGCCCTAATACTGCCCCTCCTGAGCTAGCAGTAGCAGCCACACATGGACCATCCCTTGGCACAACCCATAGAGCCCAACCCAATGCCAGCTCTCCCCCCCCTCAGGAAGGGAGGCTTGCACCTAGAACTCGGAGACCGGATTTGCCCCCGGAAGCCAATAGCTTTATGGTAGTACTGGCGGGTGCCCCTTCCCTGGAAAGTGGTGAAAAAGAAAATTTTATAACACTCAAGAGGAAAGTCATCAAGTGGCTTAACTGGAATAGGCCCTTACCTCCTCATTTTAATAATGAGATCACCATGGTTAGAAGGGTACCTTGGCTGGGGAGGACGAGGAAAACAATCATGGGGGATTGTATTATGGTCTCCTTCCGTGACCCAGGCACAGTTCTACACATTTGTGCAGGGACGAATAGATCACTGAACTCCACTATTCAGTCCCTGCCAGTCTCCTTTTTCTTCCCCCCCAACCGTATGTACCATGAGCCAGAACAAGGCAACTGGACAAGGGTAGAGCGGAGACCTAGATATCGGGAACATGCCATACGTCCAGTTAACCAACTGCCGGATACCCCCTTCTTCCATTATAATCGGTTTAACTGTTTGGGGGGGTTGGAAGGGGTTGATTGACTGTTTACAAATAAAGCCCCGGAAACTATGATCACGGAAAATGGCTTTAGTGATTCTCCCGAGCCAGTTGGAGCCATTACAGAAATTGTACCCGTTGTAACCAACTATGAACAAACTGAGCCGGCTCAATCCAATATTCCCCTTCCCGTGACGCCTGATACAGAGCATCTGAGACTTATCTGCTGGAATGTGGCTGGAATTGTCAACAAGCTGTCTACCCCAGACTGGGTTGCATACATTGAGACAGGGGATGTGTGCATGTTTCAGGAGACCTGGGCCAGGGAGGAACATACCCATCAGGGATACCAGTCCTTTTCTATCCCGGCCAGGTGGGAGGGCAAAGGCCGTCCTTCTGGTGGATTAACAACATGGGTAGCTTCCCCCCTAGGCTGTGAGGCTTCACGCTTAGTGGTACCATCTGACGATATTCTTGTGGTCTTACTATCCTGGCCGAATCAAGTAAAACTTGCCTTTATCAATGTCTACTCTAGGCCAGTGGGAGTAGCCAGGGAGTCACCTACGATTGATGAGCTTGCAACCTACCTAGCTGAAATACCCGGGGATTTACCCTATATAGTAGGGGGGGACTTAAATTCCCAATTTGAGCCGCTGCCTGGCCTCTTAGAAGGCTTCCAGATGGAGGAAGAGGCCAGGTGGTCAGTACCATCGGTAGAAGCTCCTCCCCCGAAGGCTTGGACACCCTTGGCGTTGCAGATCACAGCCCTAACCCTAAAGTTTGGAATTAGAGCCTGTAATGGGCGAATTAAATCAGATGTACCTAGTAGAACAACCTTTAACAGAGCGGGAAGAAAATCCCGCTTGGACTATATTCTGGTACAGATAACCAATTGGCCTACCATTAGGGATTTTAGGGTTATCGAACGGCTGGAAAGTGATCACAACGCATTAGAACTGGATCTCACACATCCTGGCCTCCAACAACCCATATTAGCGAGTGAGGGAAACCTACCCGAACTGCTTTTGGCCAACAACAAAAAAAGGATCAGGTGGGAAAAAATAGTTGCAAGCCAGGAGAAACTCCCGAAGCTTTATGCGGGGCTAATCCCCATCCTAGAGAGTGTAGGATGGCTGGACATTGAGAGGGGCAATACGGAAACACTTGGTAAATTATACCAGGCCCATGAAGATCTTATAAAGGGTATGAGTCCTTTCCTGTATAGCAACGCACATAATGCAAGTAGGGGGCAAGCGCCAAAAACCATGTGGTATAATGCGGCCTGTAAAAAAGCAAAACAAGAACTTCTAAGAAATATTAAGGAGGGCTCAGGTGGGGAGACGCTAAGAGAAAGCAGACGGGCATATAAAAAAGTACTTGCCCATGCTAAAATTGAATGGGAGGAGAGCCAATGGGAGGAGCTCAACAAATCCCTTGTAATGGGAGACCACAGAATGTTCTGGAGAATAGTGAATGGGGGGTCGGGGAACCTCCTTTCAGCTATTGAGCCCAACATCGCAGCTGGGGTCTGGCAGGCTCATTTTCAAACCCTTTATAGCTCGATGGGGGGAGATAGCATGGGTGTTATTTGCAGTCCTCAGGGGGCATATGAGGGGGAACTAGTAACAGTGGGAGAGGTTAGGGCAGCAATAGCTGGTTTGGCCTCGGGCAAGGCACCAGGTCTTGACGGCCTGCCTGGAGATCTTTTTAAGCAGGAACCAGATGTGTGGGCCCCATATCTAGCCGTTTTGTTTAATGGAGTCTTATGCGGCATGGAAGTCCCAAGTACTTGGCTGGGGGCGGAGGTGGTTCCTATATTTAAGAAGGGCTCGCCCCTGCTTCCAGCCAATTACAGACCAATTAGTCTGATTGATGTGCCCCAGAAGCTCCTTGGGGGGGTACTGCTCAATCGGCTCCAGGACTGGGCAGAAGAAACGGAAGTCCTTAGTCCTTACCAGGCTGAATTTAGGAAGGGAGTATCAACGGTGGACCAGGTCTTCCGATTGAACATCATTTACTGGAGGACAGTGGTTTTCGACGGTGGCAGCTTATACACAATATTTGTGGATTTAAGAGCCGCCTTTGATCTGGTGCCCAGAGGCAAACTTTGGAGGGTCCTGGCCGAGATGGGCGTACCTGCGGACATTCTAATAATCTTGCAGAGGTTACACCACAACAACTATGCCAGGGTGCGGTGTGGAAAGTCGGGGGAGTTGACGGACAGATTCCCCGTTGACAGGGGGGTTAGGCAGGGCTGTGTGCTCGCACCGACCCTGTTCTGCCTCTTTGTCAATGGGGTAATCGCCCATTTGAATGGCATTGAACACACTGATGCTCCGAAATTGAACGGCAGCAGGGTGCCTGCAATTATGTTTGCAGATGACACCCTGCTGCTGTCCAAAACCCCAATGGGGATCCAGCGGATCCTTGATTCTTTCGTGGCCTTTTGTATGGACAGGGGCCTAGAAATTAATGCTGGAAAAACAAAATTCATGGTCCTGAATCCAAGTAAAAAATTGCGCCCGAATCCACTGCTGGGAGAGGCACGGTTGGAAAGAGTCTCCACCTTCGATTACTTAGGTGTAACCTTGAATGAGTCCATGTCGTGGGGGGCACACCGGACCAGGGCCAACCTTAAACTGGTACAGACCACTGGGGGCATTACACGGATGTTGAAAAACTCGACTTATCGGCCTCTGGGTCCGCTCATCCAGATCTACAAAGCGCAGGCCAGGGGCGCCACAATGTATGGGGCGGAACTGTGGGGACATACACCAACTCGCAGTCTGTCGGTAACTGAAAATAATTTTATCAGGCAGATAACTGCACTCCCGCCAAGTACCCCGCTCCTTCCCCTGAGGTTGGATCTGGGATTGAGACCAATAGCCGATGAAATAGGACTGAGACCCATAGTCTTCTGGCGAAGACTGTGGAGCAGTGAAGCACTCTCAGCCTATAGGGCTGAACTAGGGGAGCTGATATCCCACCCAAAAGCGTTACAGATCCCTTGGCTAAAATACATTCAGAATTTATGTACGTCACTGGGGTTTCCTGATCTTTGGTCCGATCCTGCTGAGGCCTCATTAAGCATCTCACGCAGAAATTTGGTCGATGCCTATCACGCTCATAAACTATCCTCGGCTATGGAAAATCAGCGAGAGGGATCACTGACCTCTGTATTTATGCTAGGCAAAGATACATACAGGATGGAAAGGGTGTTGGACGCTATGTCCCCCGTGCTGGCCAGGAAGCTGTTTCTGCAATGGAGATACGGCATCCTGCCCTTACGGGCTTTTACGAGCTCTTGGACAAACCCGCCCTCCCCCAAGCAGTGTCCAACATGCTCTTATGCTGAGGAAAGTGATTTGCATGTAGTTCTGTTTTGCCCCACGTACTCGAAAGCGAGGAGATACTGGCTTCTCCCACTTATTAGAAACCTTGGTGGCAGAGAGTATCTCCCAATGTATAGAATTTTAAAAACTGATCTTTCGAGTCCAACTGTGTTTGCATTGGCTAAATTTCTTACCAATGTCTGGCATATTCGCACCAGTTTGCTGAAGTCACGGTCATTGAGTTAGCTCCAGTCTCCTATATGTAAACCCTTATAGTTTTAACCTACAGATATGAACGATTTTATAATGTACAAGTATGTCTTATTGCTATTGATGATGTTTTATGGTGTATATGTTTTATCTTGTTGTATATCTTTGATGGCCGTATGGCTGAAATAAAGATTTAATAAATAAATTGCCTACCACAGTTGGCTGCTAGATCCCATCATGAAAGGTCACTACCCACGTGAGCAAGCACTGGCTAGTACTACATTTACTGTTCAAAAAAGCACCACAATTTAACATTGTATGTAAAGCATAATGTATTTGCTATTTTACAAAGCAGTAAGAGCACCCTCATAATTTAGAGGGCATCTGGGTACAGTAATACTTTCAGTACCATCTGTACAAGTAGTTTGTTGTCACACCATTAATCCAGCAACATTCTTTGCCCTCCCAGTTACTAACAATGAGCAGGTACATGACACTGCTAATTACATACTAGAAGAGCGTATGAGAAGAGCGTATCCCAGGAAGCATGTTGCTTTTTGTTGATGGGTCCTCTTTCACAGATAAGGAAACTGGGATTAGACATTCAGGAGCAGTAGTTGTAAGAGCTGAACAGCAAAGATCATCTGATACATTACAAATGATTAGCCAGATACCACTGCCTTCTCATTTTTCAGCACAAGCGGCTTAATTAGCGGCCATCATTAAAGCATTGCATCGTGCTGAGGGACTAGAGGTTACTATTTATTCATATTCAGCATGTCACCACCACTGTACATTCTAGCATTTACAGATAGGAAAGGAGGGGATTTCTTAAATCTGATGAGTGCCCCATTATTCATAAAGATTTAATGGCACAATTAATAGACGTTTTAACACTTCCATCTACAGTAGCAGTGGTAAAATGTGCAGCGCACAACAATTACCAAGGCCTTACCTCTAGGGGTAATGCTCTGGCAGATTGGGCAGCAAATGAAGCAGCTAAAGCGTCTCTAAATGATAATAAATATAATGAGTGTACGTTAGGGTTGTTGACAAGCAGGCAGCAGGATGTTACAGATTTACCACCCCCATATACAGAGACCGCAAAAATACATTTTGTGAATTCCACTACCACACAAATGGGAGCTGTGGAGCAGCGAGGGTGCGTTTAGTCACCAACCAATTTAATCTATAAGCAAGAATGTACAGGCAAGCCAGTAATGCCACAAGATGTTTACGTCTCTAGAGCAACTACATCTCCCAGCACACACCGTAAAAGAATATCCTCTTGCTACATCACAGGCAGATTGGTTTATTCCACCACTATCTGAAACATTGCACAGTGTGCTATATGTCAACAATATAGCCTTAAGACTACCTTAAAGGTGATCACCTCAACAATCCTTCACCCAATAGGTACATTTAATAATCTATATTTGGAGTTTAGAGATATGCTTGAAAGATGCAACAATTATAGGTACCTTATAGTAGTTTGTCCATTCTCGCGATAAATTGCGGCAGGTCCTTGTGTATATAATGATACTAAAGCATCATTGTGGGATGAGAATATATCTAGATTAACTTGAGTATAGACACTTACAACTCTTCGAGCAGGTAGAAAAACTGTTTATTTATCTTTGTGTTTTAGGGAAAACGCAACGGTCCTGGTGGGAAAGAATATAATTTGCAATTTGCCAAAATATAATACCGACATGCATTGGGACACATCCAGTCTAATAAGTTTCTAGTGGAATTATCCAGTATTATGGGTGTCTTTCATAGATTCACATGCCTGAATCATTCCCCGTCGTCGAGACGGAAGCCCCGGTACATAGAAAAGTAATGTCCTATAGTCATACATAGAGAAAAGTAGGCCTAAGGGCCTTGCCTTAGTAGCCTATCTATGTCCTTTTGTAAAAAGGACCAAAATCCTGAAGGTAGCCAATCAGCTACCACCTCCTTCTAGAACCTTCCTGCCAGGAGCCTCAGTCTCTCAGATTTTCTACCGCACGTTGTACTAGGGAGTCCCCACCTGAGCTCTCCTCAGGTTTCTTGGATTTATCTCTTTTCTACAAAAGACTTGGATTATTTGCTTCAACAATGGCTGAACATCAGAAGAAAGGCCTGTTTAGAGCCTGTTCATCTTGTGGTAAGAAGAGACTGCACGTCGATGACAAGCATGAAACTTGCCTCTACTGTCTTTACCCTGATCATTCTCCTAAAGAATGTAGGATATGTAGAACATTCTCTACTAAGACTCTTAAAGACAGAGAAGGAAGACTGCTCCTCTGGTTGAACAGACTCAAAACCAGAGAAGATGATGTCCTGTCCTCGGAGGGTAGTGAAATGGCTTCAGTTTCTTCGAAACTGTCCTTGAAGAGGCCAAGGGATGCTTCCCCTAGCCATTCAGACGTCCCTCATAAAAAGACTACCACAAAGTCTTCTGAGGTAAGATCTGACACGTCTGTGAAGGATGCTACCACCTTCAGAAAGCCACCGCAGTCATCGTCGACGAGTTCGTCAACGTTTTCTTCAAGAAAAACCACCTATGTCACCACGACGACCGTATCGACGACGATGGTGTCGTCGGCCTCTTCATCAACGACGACGACCACCCAATCGTCGACGATGGGTAAGCCACTGTCATCGATTGTACTCATTAAAAAGCAGTCGACGTTCGTCAAGGCTCCGTCGACGACGACGAAACAAAAAACGGCGACGCCTACACCGTCGACAAAGATACCATCGACGGCTGGGACAACGTCGACGAAGTCATCGACGACGGTAGGAGCACCGCCGACGACGAAAGCACCGCCGACGACGAAAGCACCGCCGGCGACTAAAACACCGTCGTCGACGAGAGCGACGCCGCCGACGAAAGCACTGTCGACGACCACATCGTCGACGACAAAGACACCGTCGACGGCGATAACATCGCCGACGACCGCTTAGTCGACGAAGGAACCGTCGAATACCTCATCGTCGACGCTTGAAAAACGATCGACGTCAACACCGTCGACGACACCGTTGACGAACGCATCGTCGACGACAACATCGTCGACGCCATGGAAAAAAGCGGAGTTAATTCAATCAAAAAAGGTTATCAAACTCCCTATTACGCCGGATTTGACATCGCCCAGTAGGGTTCAAAAACTGCCCCCATCTTGTCTGTTGCAAGATGATGAATCAGAGGACGACCAATTCGATCAGGCTACTAGTCCGTCGGATCTCAATGTAAAATGCCAGAGTACAGACGATGATGGAGATGAGGTCATTTTTACAGAAGAAACTGTTCAGACTCAAGTGCATACTCAAGTTACTCCAATGATCTGCCTTCCGGCTGCGATAGTCACTGATCTACAATTCTTGATCGAAGACTACAAAAAACGATTCCCAGAATCGCCTGCGGCCCCTTCCACAGAGAAATCTCAAGCGTCATCCAGACCGCAACAATCTCCAAAGTCAAGACCACCACCTTTGGACATTCCTCAAGACAGGGAAACAGTTCATAACATCCAATCTTCTGATGAGGAAGAAGATGTACCTGAGGAAGGGGAGGTTCGAGACGACCTGTCCCATAACAGAGACGATGAGGATTATGTCGCTCATTCTCCAGCCACTCCGGAACCCAACACTTCAGACTCTCCACCAGTGGATATCGGAGGATTCCACAATTTAATAGAGAGAGCTGCCACTAGATTCCACATGACCATGGAATCAAAGGAAAACGATTGTTTCTTATATGACTTTAAAGATCCTATAAAAAAGACGGCTAGATCAATTCCCATAATAGATCACATCTGGGAACAAGGTCAGCAACTCATGCAAACACCTGCATCAGTTTCAATAGTGGTGCCTAGACTGGATAAAAAGTATAAGGCACCATCAACTGCACCTACATGCCTTAATGCACATCCCAAGCCGGATTCGGTAGTCACACAGGCCGCCCAAAAGAATTCCAGAAATCCATCCTCGCCACTGTCAGCACCACCAGACAAGGAGGGCAGGAAATTGGATGGCATAGGCAAACGCTTCTCCACAACCTCGGCTATGACTGTAAAAGTGGCCAACGCCATTGCTCTGCTAGGCAGATACAATAGACAATTATGGGAAGATATTGTTCCATATCTAGCGGATGTACCCGGCGACTTGAAGGATGAGGTTCAGTCACTCATTAAAGAAGTACAAATGTCAGCGTCGGAAATCATTGATTCCGCTGTAGATGTCGCCATGACGGGCTTCAGACATCTGGCAGGCGCAGCAGTTTTGCGCAGACAAGGATGTCTCAAAGCGACATCCTTCCGACAAGAGGTCCAAACCAAAGTTTTGGACATGCCCTATGACGGACAACACCTATTTGGGGAAAAAATAGATGAGGCCTTGCAGACGATCAAGAAAGACACTGACACTGCAAGAGCTCTAGGGACATTACAATTTAAGAACCAGTCCTTTCGAGGGCACAGAGGAAGAGGTCAACACTCATACAGAGGAGCATATCAAGGAAAATCCTCTTATTCCTACAATCAAAATCGCTCACAATATCAGCAGCGACAGCAGCAACAAGGTCGTCAGACCTCCTGCGGGAGATCGAACTTCAGGGGTAAATCCCAGAGGAAAACGACCGGCGGAAGACAATGACCATTTCCCGCAGCCAGTCCCCCCCCACCGTCTTGTCCACTCAAAATTGGAGGAAAATTGACTCACTTCCTCCACAATTGGAGATCGATAACGACAGATCGGTGGGTACTCCAATTAATCCAGCACGGTCACACATTGGAATTCAACTCAATCCCACCGTTAACTCCTCCTCGCAAACTTCCACACAGGCACCTTCGTTTACTCCTGCAAGAAATCTCTTCAATGTTGAAGAAAGGAGCAATAGAGCGAGTCCCATCAGCTCAAAAAGGGAAGGGATTTTATTCCCGCTTCTTTTTAATTCAACAGAAAAAGAAGAAAAGGAGGCCCATTCTAGATCTCAGGGCACTCAATACCTTCCTGAAGAGCCAATCGTTTCGAATGGTGACTATCCAGGAAATCCTAGGATCCCTAGAGGAAGGAGACTTTATGACGTCTTTGGACCTGCAAGACGCATATTACCATATCCGATACACAAACGCCACAAAAAATTTCTACGTTTCGAAGTAGCAGGTCAACACTACCAATTCTGTGTCCTCCCATTCGGCCTCAAATCGGCGCCACGCATTTTCACAAAGTGCCTGGCTCCTGTGGCAGCTTTCCTGAGACAGCAGAATCGCCAGGTCTTCCCCTACCTGGACGACTGGCTGTTGAAAGCACCATCTTTCACAGACGCGCAGATGTCTTCCAACGCTTGTCTCGCTATTTTCCAGGACCTAGGTCTGACTCTCAACTACGAGAAATCGACCTTACAACCCACCAAAATTATAACATTCCTGGGGGCAACTCTAAATACGATTTCTTCCAAAGCCTTCCCATCTCAAGAAAGAAAACACAAACTGATGGCTCTGGCTACCGCAGTGACTTCAAAACACATCATCAAAGTCCGAACTTTCAAGTCACTTCTAGGGATGATGTCTTCTTGCATACTACTCACCCCTCACTGTCGGCTCAGAATGCGCCCCCTTCAAGAGGCCTTGACCAAACAGTGGACCCAATGTACGGGTTCTTTCGAGGATCTCATCGTCATCACTCGACAAATAACCAAGGCTTTACTTTGGTGGACAACGAACAAGAACTTATCGAAAGGTCTAACGTTCTTGATGCCAGCAACTCCACATGTCATAACGACGGACGCTTCTCTAGAAGGATGGGGTGCAGTCCTTCAGGAATTGCAAATCAGTGGCAAGTGGGCGGAACAAGAGAGAACTCTGCACATCAACCTCCTAGAACTGAGAGGTGTTCTACACTCTCTACAAGCATTCCTCCCTCGCATCAAAAACTCAGCAGTGCTTGTGAGGACAGACAACACAACCACAATGCACTACTTGAACAAGCAGGGAGGGACACGTTCACTGACACTGTCTCGCGAATCGCAAAGAATTTGGAACTGGCTACTACACAACAACATCAAATTAACAGCAGAGTATGTCCCAGGGAAAGACAACGTCATAGCGGACGCTCTAAGCAGGCAGAGGTCACTGTCCCACGAATGGGAACTGGACCAACAAGTTCTAAACGACATCTTCTCGGAATGGGGGAGACCGCAAATAGACCTCTTTGCCACCAGGGAGAACGCCAAATGCCACAGCTTCGCAAGCTGGCATCCCCATCCGAGGTCACTAGGAAATGCATTTTCCATCGCATGGCGCAACGTGTTTGCGTACGCATTTCCGCCATTTCCCCTGATAACCAGAGTCATTCGGAAAATGAAAACGGACCACTGCACCTTGATCCTCATTGCCCCATACTGGCCGAGACAGCATTGGTTCACGGACCTCCGTCGCCTCTCAGTCCAACCATCAATCCATCTGCATCAACATCCCTCTCTACTCTCGATGTCCAAAGGCCAGGTACTCCACCCGAATCTGAAATCTCTCAGATTATCGGCATGGCTCCTGAGTACCGAGAGTTCTGCCACCTAAACATCCCGCAGGAGTGCAAGGAAGTCCTAGCTAAAGCAAGAGCAGTCAGCACAAACAAAACTTATTCCTTGAAATGGAAACGCTTTTGTGTCTTGTGTAAGGACAACAATCTACATCCTTTCAAGATCACTCCAGAGCAGTTACTGCCATATTTACTACATCTGGCACAATCGGGACTTGCACATGCCTCTATTAGAGTACATCTGGCAGCAATCTCCCGCTTTACGAGAACTTCACAAGGACCTTCCCTATGGTCCAACAGATTAGTAAAGCAATTCCTTAAAGGGCTCTATAGATCATTTCCAAGGCCAAGACGAGTTCCACCAACGTGGCACCTTAATGTGGTACTCAACCAATTGATGAAGCACCCATTTGAGCCCATCCATAGGGCTGATATCAAATTCATCTCATGGAAAACTGCTCTTCTTTTGGCTTTAACCTCAGCGAGAAGGGTCAGTGAGTTACAAGCTCTTTCAATACAAGACCCTTTCATGCAGTTCAGAGAGGACAGAGTGATTTCAAGAACCAATCCTCGCTTCATTCCTAAAGTCCCCTCGGACTTTCATCTAAATGAACCACTTGTACTTCGCTCATTCTTCCCGAACCCCAGTACTGTGGCTGAAAGATCTCTTCACTCTTTGGACCTAAAGAGATGTCTAAAATTTTACCTAGACAAAACGAAACATCTCAGAAAAACAAATCAGCTTTTCATCGCCTTCAGCAGACCTAGAAAAGGCATGCCACTATCCAAACAAAGCATTTCACGATGGATATCAGCGGCAATTGCTTTTTGCCATGACAAAGCCGGACGCCCATTACATTCCAAAGTCAGAGCGCATTCCACAAGGGCTGTGTCCACATCGGCGGCACTATTCGCTGGAGTACCGATTCTGGACATCTGCAGGGCAGCAACCTGGAAATCGCCGCATACATTTACCAGGCACTACTGCCTGGATACGGAACTGATGCAGGATGCAGCTGTGGGCCAGGCTGTACTTCGCCATCTATTCCAGTAAGATGAGCCTTCCTCCTTCCCACCGTCCTGCAATGGTATGCACATTTATTTTCTTTCTTATTTGTATTTCTGATGGTTACTAGTCGCATGATATGTATTATCTCAGACTGTTTGTTATGTTCCATCGCAAATGTGCATAATGTATTGCTTGCTATTCTGATTCAGGCATGTGAATCTATGAAAGACACCCATAATACTGGATAAGAAATGCGTTACTTACCTGTAACAGCAGTTATCCAGTATTGGTGTCTTTCATAGATTCACATGCAACCCTCCCGCCTCCCCAGGAAGGACTCATCTCTCACTCCATAACATATGTTACGTCTACCTAGCTTGGTGCGTACAAAAATCTGAGAGACTGAGGCTCCTGGCAGGAAGGTTCTAGAGGGAGGTGGTAGCTGATTGGCTACCTTCAGGATTTTGGTCCTTTTTACAAAAGGACATAGATAGGCTACTAAGGCAAGGCCCTTAGGCCTACTTTTCTCTATGTATGTCTGTAGGACATTACTTTTCTATGTACCGGGGCTCCCGTCTCGAAGACGGGGAATGATTCAGGCATGTGAATCTATGAAAGACACCAATACTGGATAACTGCTGTTACAGGTAAGTAACGCATTTCTTCTGGTGAGTGGCTGTATACGTGACTCACTTGCGGTGAAGAGGCCTTTGCTCTTTGGTGACTTGGCACACTCCCACCTTGGTGATTCCAGGAGCTGGCATCTGTGAACTGCATGACTATCCCATGAGCCGTCCAACGACATTGTTGCATCATAATCGGATGAGGAGACCTGCAGAGTATTACTATACTACAGCCTGGGAAGACGGTCTGCAAGAGCACAGGCTGCTGAACAAAGCACAGATCTTTGGCAGCACCCTTCCATTCGTTCAAACAAAAGCAACTGCGTGTTGGCTCCAGATAACTTTCTGGGAGTTAATGAAGGCCATAAATGCCACTGAAGATGGCTTTAATGCTATCAAAAAAGAGTGACGAGCCATTAGAGTAATGAGCATGCAACATAGATAATTGTTGGACTTAATGGCGGCTATGGAAGGAGGAGTTTGTTCCAAGATTCAAATGGCCTGTTGCACTTACATTCCAGCCAATAAAATAACGGAACATTTATTAGAGACCATACAAACTCTGCACACCTTGCAAAAGGAGATGGTGGTCAAAGGGGGTACCCCCAACAAATGGTTTACAGGGTGGTTCACTTGGAAACTATCATAGATGTCAGGGCTATTTAAGGCCTTGTTGCCTGTTTTGTGATATTGCTGTTGATATTCGGTCTAATCCAGATAGTGATAGGATGTTGTAAAAGGGTAAGACAAAAGTTAGGGGGAATGTTCACTTCTAGATTAGTCAATAAAATGCAGAATGTTGAGGGGAATGTATACACAGTAATGACTCTTAAGAAAAAGGGAAGGCAAGGAAGTTGTTGGAAAATCAACTAGACGGGCGATGTTATAATGAATGTAGAAAATGAGAAAGGCCTATTCTGGCCAATGAAAGCACCGGCAGAAAGACGTGTACAGATGTATGTGTTAAAGGAGAAACACAAACTTAAGCTGTCTTTGGTAGCAGAATAAAAAAGAGGGTGCAGATGGAGTAATGGGGGAGGGAGGTAGATTTGATCTTTAGTAGAATCGAGAAATATAATTAAGCATAGTAGAAAAGGAAGGTCACAGACTTGCATTGAAGAATAATTATCTGAGAAAATATGTAGATAAGGCAGCACAGAGGTGCAGAAAAGGTGGAAGGTTAGGCCTTGACAAGCAGCCGATATTAGGAGTAGGGAGTAGATCATTGCTAGGCTTCAAGTACGAGACAAACCAAGGACATCGGTAGTGTAGAGGTGGTGTGCGTGCGTAACTAATGATAACTTGTGCACCTGAATCACACTTCTTAGTCGCATTGTCCTTTTCTTTCATTCAGCAACAAAAGCCTGGCAGCTTCTATTGGGTAGGAATGGTAGCTGCAAATATCCAATGTGGTGGCTGATGCCTCTATCAGAGAAAATCACATTTAATTGATTTTTCATTGCCATCATCCTTTTTCAAGTATTAACAGTGTTATAGTAAACTTGAGGAACTTAGTAACTTTTGGTACGGAATTAAATGAATTCACTAAAGACATCTCATTTACTAGTTTCTTTTGTAGTAACATTGTTTTTAAAATAGGCTTTCATAAAAATGAAATGCCATTATATACTTAGCTATACCAACCATAGACCTCACAGTATTCTTAGCAAGTCATACTACGTAAAACACATCATAAATAAATACCTACACATTATCCAGTATTGGGTATCTTTCATAGATTCACATGCCTGAATCATTCCCCGTCGCCGAGGTGGGAGTCCCACGGTATATAAAAAAGCAGTACCAAAAGTAAATTACAGTAGTAGGCCCTATGAGAAGGCCTGAGGCCTAGATTGTAGTAGCCTATCTACCTCATTATGCTAAAAAGACCAAAGTCTTTGCTCCAACCAATCAGCTTACAGCACCCTCTAGAACCCTCTCTGCAGAGCCAGTTCTCCTCAGATGTTCACCGCATGTCGTGTTCAAGGGAGTCTCCCTGAGTCTTGACTCCGTTTTTTTTTTTCAGAGCTTCAGGATGTCTGACAAGAAGGCCTTATTTAGACCTTGTAGAACATGCGAGAAGAAAAGGGTCCATGTTGATGACCAACATAAGGACTGCATTTATTGCCTCTACCCAAAACATGAGGCTAAAAATTGTAAGATCTACCGCACCTTCCCTTCTGAAACCTTAAGAAATAGGGAGCCAGAGTCCTTTTGTGGCTAAAATCCTCTTCTACGGATGATGAAGACAGAGCCTCTACCTCCAGTAAGAGATCGAGATCTCAAGAGGATAATTCAAGTGAGGGGAGAAAGCATACTAAAACCTCCCACTCCACTTCAGGCTCTTCACAGAGATCTCCACATACTATCTCTGAAGCCTCATCCACCAAAGATTCGTCCAAGGAAACCGTGAGTAAGAGCTCTTCTGTCTCCTCATCTGTGACTACCATCTCTACTTCGACTTCTTCATCTATGGCTATGATCTCCACCACAGCCATCACTTCTCCTATTCTGTCTACAAAAATGTGTATTGTGGCTAAAAGAACCCTCGTCGACGACAGCCTCGACGCCGAAGAAGCATTCGTCGATGAAGTCCCCGTCGACGAAGTCATCTACGCTACCGTCGACGACCGTCTCGTCGACGAAGAAGCATCCATCGACGTAGAGCCCGTCGACGACATCGATGACGAGTCTGTCGACGGCGGCTCCGTCTAAGTCGAGTCCATCGACGACGGCCCAGTCGACGTCGAGTCCATCCGCGTCGGTCCCGTCGACGATGGTCCTATCGCAGACAACTGTGTCACTACAGCTAGCAAAATCACCATTGTCACCGGTGCCATCAAGACCAATGGATTCTACTTCAATGAAGCCTTTCATTACAAAACAGGCTTTCTCTACCCCACTCTCTTCAAAAACCTTCCAGCTAATATCATACCAGAGCAACAAGGATCTTATATCTCACCACTCATGCCTTATCATCTTCTAGAATCTTACGCTGATGATGAGGAAGAGGATTTTGAGGATGACGACAATGAGTGAGCTTTTGGAGTGGCACACCATCCAACTGAACTTAATATTAAGTGCCAGGATGATGACGAAGATGATACATATTCAGGACATTATTACCAGGAGGACATTGTAGTGCCTCATCATACGGAATACCAAAGGCAATCTCAGGTTTCAGTCACTTACCTCCAAGCCTTATTCAGGATTTACAGGCTTTGCTCGCGGATTATAAACAACGTTTTCCGCCGCAAACCAGCTCAACCTGCTGTCCCGGTTCCTCCACCTCAAGTTCCTCAGCCTACTCCAGTCATGGAAACTCCGCAACCTGGTTTGCCTACACAAACCCCGGACACTTCTTCAGATGAAGAAGTAGAGGAAGAAGAGTTACCTAACATACCTCCATCGGATCCGTGGGATGACTACGTTATTCCTATGCTGTCTCCACCAATTCCACAACCTTCAGACTCGCCTCCTGAAGATATAGGTGGATTCCATAATCTTATGCAGCGCGCTGCAAATAGATTTCAGCTTCCAGTGACGGTGGAGCAAACAGGCTGTTTTCTTCATGATTTTAAAGAAGAAACTAGGAAGGTGTCTAGAGCCATTCCTATTATAGATTGCATCTGGCAAGAGGGCATCAAGTTGATGAAAAATCCCGCTTCTGTGCCTGCCGTGTTACCACGAATTGACAAAAAATATCGTGCCCCACTCAGTAGTCCTTCATGCCTCATTGGTCATCCGTAGCCGGATTCGGTCATTTCACAGGCCGCGCAACAAAGGTCGAAGAACCCAGCCACCCCCATTACTACACCACCAGATAAGAAGGGTCGGCGTTTGGACCTTATTGGTAAAAAAAATTCCAGTATGGCTGCTGCATCCATCAGAGCGGCAAATTCTTTGGCGATTTTAGGGCGCTATGATCTTCAAATGTGGTCCGACATGGCTGGGCTCATAGATCTGATACCGGAGGACAAAAGACAAGAGGCTCGCAAGATCCTAATGGAAGGAGAGCGCGCAGCTGCAGAAACTATTGACTGCGCATTAGACATTGCGAACACAAATTTTAGACAGCTGGCGGGAGCTGCTGTTTTAAGACGTCAGGGCTGGCTAAAGGCCACTACCTTTTGGCCCGAGGTTTCAATAAAAAATACTGGACATGGCATATGACTGAGAGTCCCTGTTTGGGAAGCATATCGACGAAGCTCTCCAAGCAATCAAAACGGACACTGATACTGCAAGAACCCTAGGTTCACTGCAGTATAAAAGAGGATCTTTCAGAGGCGCAAGAGGACGTGGCTACTCTTCCAGAGGAGGTTACTATCAACAAGGCAGACAATACAAGCCTCAATATCGTCAGAACTATCAATCCTCTTATCGCCAGTCCGGAACAGCTGGTTTCTCTCGCCAAGGAGGAAGAAAGCGCACAAACAATCAAGGGCGAGACGCTCACAGAAACAGTGAGGTCAGTTGGGCGCCAACCTCAATTCCTTCCCTCCCTGTGGGCGCGAATATATCTGCCTTCCAACAACAGTGGCAGCACATAACTACCGATCAATGGGTGTTGGACCTAGTACAGCATGGACACACCCTGGAGTTTATCACCAAACCTCCAACAACTCCGCCCAGGGGTCCCCCTCCCCCTCGTCTTCACTTATTGTTTAAGGAAGCTCATGCAATGCTGCTCAAGAACGCTATAGAGAAAGTTCCAATCCATCAGAAGCGGACAGGTTTCTATTCCCGTTTTTTCCTCATAAAAAAGAAACCAGGGGAATGGCGACCGATCCTAGAGCTGCGCTATCTCACCAAATATCTCAAGAAGCAGGGTTTCCGAATGGTCACTCTTTTGGACATTTTAAGTTGCCTCAACAAGGGAGATTTTATGGCTTCTTTGGACATGGAAGATGCATACTTCCACATCCCAATCCACCCAAAACATCAAAAGTATCTCCGTTTCACTGTGGCTGGCGCCCAGTATCAATTCAAAGTACTTCCATTTGGCATCAAGCCAGCTCCAAGGATTTTTGCAAAGTGCCTGGCTCCGGTAGCGGCGCACTGCGCTCATAAGGGGTCCAGGTTTACCCGTACTTGGATGACTGGCTAGTCAAAGGTCCGTCAAAGTTCAAAGTAAAGAACGACATTGCACTCTACCGCACTCTCTTTGCATCTTTAGGCTTCACGGTCAACGAAGGCAAGTCTCAATTGACTCCGAGAAGGAACCTGCTATTCCTAGGAGCTTGTCTAGACACCATACAGTGCAAGGCATTCTTGTCTCAAGAGCGGCAACTCCGTCTACAAGCATTGGCCATAAAACTATCAAGAAGAAGGTCACTTTCAGTTCGCCTCTTCCCGTCTCTTCTGGGAATATGCCCTTCAGCCATCAATCTCATTCCATTGGCACGTCTCAAAATGCGGCCTCTACAGGAAGAGCTACATCTTCAATGGCAGCAAGCGATTGGCTCTTTCGAGGAAACCATCACAGTCACCCCACGCATGGTAGAGGCTCTTCAATCGTGGACACAACTACACAATCTGAAACAAGGACTCACATTCTTGCAAACTCCTCCAGATTTCATTCTGACGACGGATGCGTCCATGGAGGGCTGGGGAGGTTATCTCCAAGACTTACAGGTGCAAGGCAACTGGTCTCAAAAACACAGACGATGCCACATCAACAGTCTAGAGTTGAGAGCCATTTTTCTATCTCTACAAGCGTTCCTTCCCAGAATAGCAGGGTCCTCAGTCCTGGTCCGGACGGACAATACCACCAGCATGTCTTATGTAAGGGGGGACAAGATCAGCTACACTGTGCAAAGAGGCCCAAGAGTTATGGGAATGGCTGACACTTCACAACATAACTCTCAAGGCAAAACACGTCAGGGGCCTCCACAATACCCTAGCAGACAAACTAAGCAGGTCCTCGTCAGATTGCCATGAGTGGGAGTTGGACAACAATCAACTGAACAGGGTGTTTCAGACTTGGGGCAAACCAATCTTGGATCTATTTGCAACCCGACAGAACAAGAAATGCCGGTATTACGCCAGCAGCTATCCTCAACAGGGATCAAGAGGGCATGCCCTGTGTATGCGATGGTCAGGGATCTATGCTTACGCCTTTCCTCCGATCCCACTGATTCTGCAAGTGTTGCGCAAGATGAAATTGGAGAGCTGCTGTCTCCTTCTAATTGCTCCCAGATGGCCTCGTCAGTTTTGGTTTCAGGAGCTCATGTTACTATCACAGGAGCCTCCGATCAAACTTCTGCCAACTCCAACACTACTGTCACGCAACGAGGGTCAGATACCTCACCCAGACCCTCAATCGCTGAAATTGCATGCATGGCTCCTAACTTCTTAGAATTTCAACACCTCCAAATTCCTCAAGACTGCCAAGACATTTTGAAGAAAGCACAAGCCCAGAGCACGTTGAAGACTTATCGTCTCAAATGGAAGCGTTTCTGCTCCTTGTGTAATTCAAACGCTTTACACCCTATTGAGGCTCAAACGAAAAAAATTCTGCCTCATCTTTTGCATTTGGCTCACTCTGGTCTTTCTTTCTCGTCCATAAAGGTCCATATAGCGGCTTTATCCAGGTTCAGGAAGGTGGCTGACACTCCATCACTATGCTCTTCATCGCTAATAAAACAATTCATGAGGGGTCTTTTCCGGACTTATCCTCCAGTTAAACCTTCACCACCAGAATGGGAACTCAACACGGTCCTCTCACAGTTGATGATGAAGCACCCGTTCGAACCGATCCACAAAGCCGACCTCAAATTCCTGACATGGAAGGTCGACCTACTTTTAGCCCTCACTTCTGCCAGGAGAATAGGAGAAATTCAGGCTTTCACTATCAAAGAACCTTTCTTACATTTTTCTCAAGAGTATGTCACTCTTCGAACAAATCCAACTTTCATACCCAAAGTGCCTTCTCAGTTTCATCTGAATAACCAGTAAAATTGCGGGTTTTCTTTCCAAATCCTACAACCCCGGCGGAAAGAACACTACATTCTTTGGACATTAAACGATGTTTAAAGTTCTATCTTCAAAGAACAAAGAACTTCAGGAAGTCAGATCAGCTATTCGTGGCTTATGGCCAAAATACACTGGGAAAAGCGGTCACTAAAGCCACAATTTCCAGATGGATAGCCTCTGCTGTCCATTTCTGCCATGTTAAGGCTAATCGGCCACTACAAAGGACTGTAAGCTCTCACTCTACAAGGTCTGTAGCAGCGTCCATAGCATTGTTTGCAGGAGTGACGCTAGAGAACATTTGCAGTGCTGCGACATGGAAAAATGTCCACACATTTACAAGACATTACTGCCTGCAATCAGCAAAACAAGAGGATGCGGCAGTTGGTCAAGCGGTTTTACGTCACCTGTTTCCATAAGAACATACTCGGGTAACAATGTTTGGTTCATTTTTATAATGAGTATACACCATTCAGTATTTTGTTGATATAAAAGAAGTGCATGTATTGCAGATTGCTTGTTTGTTATGCTAATATTCCTTGCCTGTGAAATACTATATGTCTACTTTTTTGAATTTAGTCATGTTTTATTAGTAGATCATTTACTTTGCAATTGTTGGTTGTTCAATATAAGTTTATGGGGATGCACCAAGATAAGTCTCCCACCTTCCGCAACCAACTTTTGCCTGGATTACTGCTTGCGATTCTGATTCAGGCATGTGAATCTATGAAAGATACCCCAATACTGGATAAGAAAACAAGTTACTTACCTGTAACTTCAGTTATCCAGTATTGGTATCTTTCATAGATTCACATGCACCCATCCTCCTCCCCGGAGAGTCAGTTCTCTAATTTTGGGATACTCATTCCCACTTGTGCTAACGAAATTCTGAGGAGAACTGGCTCTGCAGAGAGGGTTCTAGAGGGTGCTGTAAGCTGATTGGTTGGAGCAAAGATTTGGTCTTTTTAGCATAATGAGGTAGATAGGCTATTACAATCTAGGCCTCAGGCCTTCTCATAGGGCCTACTACTGTAATTTACTTTTGGTACTGCTTTTTTATATACCGTGGGACTCCCACCTCGGCGACGGGGGATGTTTCAGGGATGCGAATCTATGAAAGATACCAATACTGGATAACTGGAGTTATAGGTAAGTAACTTGTTTTCTTCTCAAACAGACAATTACTACATTTATAGTTGTTTCTTTCATAGGTTTAAGAGTATTATCATATGTAATCCAATCTGTAAGACTATGGCATTTGTATTTGCATACGTCACATCAAGTGTGACCTCGTGAGCTTTGCGTTTGTTGCGTGAGCAAAGTTGTGCATTTCTGTTGTGTGATTAATAGAGTTACAATATTGTGCCATTCAGTAGATTTTCAGTTTTAGCTTGTAACCGTAACTGTACTTTTATTTGTTTTTTTAAGTGTATGTGTGTATATAAATATATAGAGAAGTTAAGAACATACCTTTAACATTTTTCCATAGGAGTAATTGTCTTTTTTGACTTGTCGAGTTTTACATTTGCATTTCACTTTACCGGAGTACTTTACTACAACTCAGGCAGAAGCATGAGCACTTTACATTAAATATTTTAATAGAGCATTCTAGTGAGTGTGAAATTCCTTCACATTTCTGTCTCAATGTATTGCATAAGGACTTATTATCTCATAACATGCCACTTTATTTGAATCACTTTCTATCATTTAGACATTATATATGGAGGATTAGCTCACTTGAGGGCATATTTTGCATGGATGTAATTGCTTCTTAAGAGTCATTGAAGTTTAGGGTACTTTACCATAACTGCATGTGCACTTTACATTAAGCCGCTTAATAGAACAATATAGTGAATGTGACACCTTTACATGACTGTCTCAATATATTGCACAATAACCTATTACTTTATAATAGAGTACTTTAATTAAACACTTTATATCATACGTGGGACAGAAGCATACGTGGGACGCCTATTTAAGGCGAGTTGTCTCAGGGTTTGTCCTGACTGAGATCGACACTGCTGCCTAGCGCTTCGTGCGCACGCTGACAATTAGTATTTTAAAATAACCTGGTTTTCTATTTTGTTTCGCTTCTTTAGTTATTTGCCCTGTTTTTAACATTGTCCTCTCACCTGCATCTTAATAGGTAACCACCGCTGCTCGAGCGGGTCCGGTTCTCGGGGTGGGCTCATCCAGCAGCAGACATCTTGGAGTGGGGTACTTGGTGTTTGTTTGCTCGGGCGCCATCTTTAGGGAGCGCTTCAGTGCGCAGAAGCATACGTGGGACGTCTATTTAAAGCTCCTTGTCTAGCGCAGCGGGATCACGCAGCGGGATCGCCTTTTGCTTAGCCTGAGTCGTGCCAGAGTCCTGCCCGTCTGGGCCCGTCCGCGTCAGACCGGGCCAGACTGGGCCTAGGGACTTAGATTTGCAGCTATGCCTACATCAGCATGTCAGGCTGTACCTATAATATCCTATACGGGTGAGTTTGTGAAATCACTACGCCCTCCCTTTCACTTATCTTGTTCATCATGTTCCTTACCGATCGACAATTTCAATTGTGAGGGTTGTAAATTTCGTACTGGTAAAATGTCTACCTGTAAAGCCATGAAACCGGTCCGTACGCGAGGACGAAGAATGACAAAGACATCTTCTCCTAAACATATCCTCCAGTTCTGGAGTATTAATTGCCGGTCCCTACCCAAACACAAATCAAACATTTTTGATTTTTTGGTTGCTGAGCAGCCTGACGCCTTGTTCCTAACGGAGACTTGGCTTCATGGTTGCTCCGGCCCTGATATTGCGAGTGCTGTCCTCAATAACTATGTCATATTGAGACAGGACAGAGACCCTGGAAAAGGAGGGGGTATTGCCATCATCTTCAAGTCTTGCTATTTCTGCAAACTTGAAGTTTTCCCTCTTCCTGGATGTGAGGCAGCGCTTTTTAAACTCGCAATTAATCCCCAATTTACTTTATCTGGCCTTTTAATATACCGTCCTCCTGGCAATGCTCACACCTGGATATCCTTGCTTACTAACTCTATAGCCCCTTTACTTCTTAAGGCCGCTAACTTCACTATTCTTGGTGATTTAAATCTACATCTTGATGACCCTTCTTGCGCTATCAGTAAGAGTTTTTTAAATGATTTAGAGGTATTGAGCCTGATGCTGTGCAATTCGGGCCCCACTCACTCTGCTGGGCATCAGTTGGATCCAATTCTTTCCAATCTTTCCTTTGATTGCTCACAGAGTGCTCGTCCTTTGGACTGGACTGACCATTTTGCAGTCCATTTCGCCCTATCTGACATCAAACTGCCTATTTTGAATAGACAGGGTAAGGGCGAACTAATCCATAGGTGGGGTAAATTAGACATCTCGAAGTTTAATCAGTATCTCTTCGATACTCGCCCCCTGAATGACGTAGCCCCTCTTAAAGAATTGAACACAGCAATTACATCTTGGCTCACGAATGCTGTAAACATCGTGCTTCCCTCTACTCCGAGATTATCCAAACTCCATCGATGTCCGGCCCCATGGTTCTCTGCCGATTTAAAGGTCCGGAGAACAAATTGTAAGGCCTTGGAAAGGAAATGGAGGCGCACTTACTCGGCTTCTCGGAAGACCGTTTATAAAGAAGCATTGAAGGAACACCATTCCAGGTGTAAAGAGGCAAGAGCTACGTATACGGTAAACACAGTGACACAAGCTCAGAATTGCCCTCGCACTCTATTTGCAGTGGTCAAAAAACTGACAGGTGCTGACACTCTACCTACCCCTCCTGTTTTGGAGGAAGCCCAGTGTAATTCCATTGCGGAATTCTTTATCGCCAAAGTTGAGCGTATTAACAACTCCATGGGCTCCTCCAATATAGCATATCAATCCCAATCGGGGTGTACAGTTGTGACTGGACTTTTGTCTCCGAGGGTAATGATCACCAACTGGCTTCTGTTTGATGACGACTCGTTCCTTGTCTGCTTGAACAGTGTAAGATCTGGCTCACCGCGTGATCCGGTGCCTGCAAAAATTCTAAAGCTGCTCGATCTTGAGTGTCGGCGCCCTCTTATGAAACTCCTAAATACTTCCTTGAGTGAGTCTCGTGTGCCACAGGACTGGAAACATGCGATGGTGGTCCCACTTCTGAAAAAGGTTGGTGCGGACACATCTAACCTCTCTAACTTCAGACCTATTTCCCTGCTGCTTATTTTTTCAAAGATACTGGAGAGGCATGTTAATACGCAGCTCACTCGTTTTATTGAAGATCAGGACTTCTTACATCCTTCTCAGTCCGGCTTTCGGGCTCTCCACTCTACCGAGACTGCATTACTAGGGATAACGGAGAGGCTTCGGCACAGTATCGATCGCGGTGAAACTTCTGCTCGCATCCTTTTGGATTTGAGCGCAGCGTTCAATACTGTGTCCCATTCCATCTTACTTAACTCCCTCCGTTCCCTTGGAATAGCTGGCCCAGCACTTGCTTGGTTTGCCTCCTTTTTAAGTGAGCGCACATTCCAAGTTTTTTCTCAGAAAGCTGCATCTAAGATCTGTCCATCGGCTTATGGTGTCCCTCAGGGGTCTATTCTCAGCCCGTTGCTTTTCAATATTTACATCAAACCTCTTGCTACCATCGCAGAGGATGCCGGGCTGACAATTTTTTCATACGCCGATGACACGCAAATTGTCTTTTCCCTCTCCAGTATCGAAGCCAACAGCGTGTCTGGTCTGAAAACCGGTCTGTCACTTGTGGCTGAGTGGATGCAGAGGCATCTCCTCAAGCTAAACGGTGATAAAACCGAGATTATCATCTTGGGGAAGCAGAAGGATTTGTGGGGTCCACAACATTGGCCCAGTACTATGGGTCCTACCCCTCAACCAGTCCCGGTGGTACGTAACCTGGGTTTTCTCATAGACGATAGATTGTCTATGAGGCAACAGGCCACCAAGGTGGCGGCCATCTGTTTCACTACTTTAAGAACCGTAGTCCAGGCGTTAGTAACATCTCGCCTGGACTATGGTATTGTCCTTTACCTTGGTGCAGATGCTGCAACGGTTAAAAAACTACAGGTTGTACAAAACTCATCAGCCCGTCTCCTCTGCAATGTTCCGAGGAGATCTTCAGCTGCACAGGCTCTTCGTGATCTCCACTGGCTCAAGGTCTCGAGCCGAATTCAATTTAAAGCCTTATGTTATCTTTTTAAAATTAAACAGGGTTCTGCCCCACTGTATCTTCAAGGCTTAGTTCAACCCTATAGGCCTTGTCGTACCTTGCGATCATCGGCCAATTGCGACTGTCATTCCCAGATTTAAACTGGTGAAGATGGGCGGAAGATCTTTCTCTCATCTTGGCCCCAAATATTGGAACGCCTTGCCTGTTGCCCTGAAGACAGAGACTAATATGCTCTGCTTCCGTAAAAAACTGAAGACTTTACTCTTTTAAATAAATTATCGCACGTATCCCTTGTCGCTAATATTCAGCTGTGTTGCTGTCAGTCTTCTTCTTCAGTCAATCCCTTGCGCCGGGAAACCCCCTGCGGGTAGCTGTTGCGCACAATAAGTTTTAAATAAATAAATAAAATAAATAAATATCATGGAGACATTATATGTGGCAGTAGTTTTCAAGCACATGGAGAAGAAGAACTTTAACATTTTAATTATATAATGTAGACCAGTGCATGAAATGTGTGCAAAATATCTTTTTTTTTTACTCAAAGTCTGTGAATTATTTATAGCAAGCAAGGCATAGATAACAGACAGTCGGCCTACAGGACATCACTGATGCGTCTCAACTAAAATAGGTCTCTAATGAGGTGAATATTAGCATACAAGATTGTTTATTGTAGTCATTACAGTGCAAGCAGAGAGAGTAGAGAAGGAGGTCTAACACTGTCACAGTATACTTTAACCACATTGCAGGCTATACTAATAAGAGAACTACCAGGAAATACACCGCTCCACCACACGTTAGGCAAGCATCATGCAAGCTACATTACATATCATGTGTATTGTCTGCATCAGCCTTTGCAAAAGGCTGGTAGATCCAAGAACGTTTGGCATTTTGTAACAGCGTCGGACAGGTCATAACCCTCAGGGACATAGTTGCCTAGATAGTTCATCCTGCAGTTTACTGTGTCCATGGGAGGAGGAAAGAGGGGGCATTCCAACTTCTCATATTCGTATAAAATAAATTTCAACAACATAAAAACAGGTCAAGATCAGCAATCAAGAAGGTGGTAGAAGGGCACGGGGGCAGCTCTTGCGTATCCCAGAGTATTGAGTCTGCCATGGTCATGAATGTAGGGGTGATGGGAGACATGGAGGTGTCTTACAGTGATGGACTAGACAAAGAGTTGGAGTAGGTAAAGCCGCACAGGGCTAAAGCAAGTGAATTCTCTGCACGTTAGGTATTGAATGAGGGGCTTCCAAATGCGTTGAAACTGTGTGTCTGTGTGTGTCAGGGTGTGCGAGATGCGCTCCATGGCCAAGATGTGCCAGATGTGGCCAAACCATTGTGACATGGGAGGAGGGGTTTTCTTTTTCCATATTAGTGCAATGATCTGGCATGTTTCAAGTAGAAAATAGCTGATGAGTTTCCCGTCAGCGTGAGTCATCACACGAAGAGCTGGGGGCCGAATGCCTAGCATGACTGTGGCAAGTGAGGACGGAATGAGGAATCCCACAACATCCTTAATATGGCCAAGATATTTTTCCAGTAGGTTGTGATAACCTTGCATGACCACCATATATGTTGGAATCCCCCTTTCGTCCCCACAGTGCCAGCAGCAAGGGGATATGCCCGGGAAGATGGCAGAGAGACATGATGGGGTGAGGTACCATTGAAACATCAGTTTGTAAGCTATTTCCCTGAGTGAAAGACTGTGATATATCGTGTGCATGTCCCACCACAGGGTCTCCCATTGCTTAGGCGTAATCTCTGTCTGCTCAGAGGCCTGCCATGTCGACTGATAGGAGTGTATGCACGGGGTGCTGAGCGCTACAAAACCTGATAGGTGTTGGATATGAGACCTTTAGAACCCACGAAGGCATGGAAATGTGTCTCGAAGAGGGTGTATGGTCGCGCAGCCACACCTTACACTGAGGAACGTAGAGCCCAATGTCACAGATGGCAATATTGTAGTTGGGAAGTGTCTGTGAGTTTAAAGTCCGCCTTGCACTGTGTGAAAGATTTCATATAATAACTCCCACAAATAGATCACGAAGCGTCCGGCATACCCCCCTCACTCCACTTGCTGAATGATGCAGGAGGATTTGGCGGATGGAAGTCAGGATTGCGTGCAATCGGCATGTTTAGGGAGGGGAAGGAGGTCAGGCCCCTCGTAGGTGCCACGCTGTCCCAAATATCGAGTACTGTGCGGCTGGGCATGGCAATGTATGCATTTCGGGGTCGGGCGTGTTTTGTCCCACAGCCGGTGGTATGCCACTGCTGTGTCCATGTGGAACCAGTGTTTATCGCTCTCCCGAACCACCCACTCTGAAATGTATTGCAGGTGGGCGACCCAGAAGTATTCTAGTAGATTAGAGCAAATTATTCCCCCTCTCCCGTGGGAGCATTTACAGTGTATTAGATATACGGGGCTGTTTGCCATTCCAGATAAAGGTACGCACATCGCTTTGTAGCCGCAAGATGACGTAGTGAGGGATTGACATAGGCAGCGTTTGAAAAGAGATAGAGGACTTGCGGTAATATATACATTTTAATGACGTTCACACATCAGAGCCAAGATACATGCAGAGACTTCCATCTCTGGAGATCAGATAAGATGGAGTGGCATAACAGAGGCCAGTTAGCTTGTGACCAGATGGAGAGCATGGAGGTGATATTGAGGCCCAAGTATTTGATTTAGTCAGGAGACCACTGAAATGGGGTCAGGTGCTATTGCGCCAGGAGGTCTTGGTGGGGGTATAGTCAAGTTAAGCACAGTTAATTTTGTCATATTTATCTGGAAGCCAGATGCTTGCTTGTAGGCCCAGAGGCAGTCCACCATGCCGGGGAGGGAGCTTTCAGGCGGAGTCCGTGTGAGAGAAAGTAATCTGCAAATAGGCTAATCTTGTGTTACTGTCCTCCGAAGGGAACACCTCCAACAATGTCCGAGTCGCAGATCTTTATGGCTATAGGCTCCACTACCAGCGCAAACAGGGGGGGCAGAGGGCACCCCTGTCGTGTGTCTCGCATTATAGTGATGGGTTCTGTTAGCTGTCCATTGACCCGGATTCTGGCCTCCGGGGCCGTGTACAAAGTCATTTTCTGAGAGATCATTCCTACGCCTAGGCAGATCTTCTCAAGGACCACATGCAAGAAGGACCAGTTAACTCTATCAAAGGCCTTCTCTGCGTCTATGGAGAGAAGGCATGCGGGAAAGTTATGTTGATTTGTTGTTTCCACCAAGTGAGCTATTCGGCGGATGTTGTCCACACCCTGACTATGACAGATTAAGCCAACCTGGTCCGGCTCAAAAGGGCTGGAAGGTAAGTCTCCAGTCATTGCAGCAGTATTTTGGTGAATAGCTTAGCGTCTGTGTTGAGTAGAGTGATGGGGCGGTAGGAAGAGCAGGATGCTGGGTCTTTGCCTGCTTTGTGGATGAGGGAGATTTTGGCAGAGGCCATCGTGGGCGTGAGTCCCGAGGTGTAGCAGAAGGAGTTAAACGAACCAGATGGTCTTGCAATTCAGACATGAATAACCCATAAATTGTGATAGGGGGGCCATCAGGGGCAGGTGCCTTACCCATGGGAAGACCACACAACGCAGTCTTCAGTTCCTCAACCGTAATCGGTTCGTCAAGAAGGCTAGCGTGGCAGAGGGACAGCGGATCCCATTCACAGGCGTCCAAGTAAGACCGAATCAACTCCGGGCTGGTTCTTCCAGCGAGTAAAGATTTTGGTAATAGTCATAAAAGCTCCTACGCTTGTCTGCCTCAGCCATCACACAGCTGCCATCCTCTGACCTCAATTTAGCAATATACGCCTTGACGTGCAGTTGGCAGAGCCTGCGGGACAAGAGCCTACCCATGTTATTGCTTCCCTCATAGTATGGCCAAAAGCGCCTTTTGTGCCTTCCCTGTTCTGAGTGTACGAAGTTGGCCTCTCAGCAAATCCAGTTGCTGTTTGGTCCGGTGTTAAGGGTTGGCCTTATCTTGCTGTTCTATTTGTTTAATTTCGGCGGTTAGGTTGGCATTAACTATCCTGGATTCTGTTATCCGCGCAATTGCGATGGACGTGATTGTGTCTCGGACGGTAGCTTTGAAACCATCCCAGAGAGAGTGCGGTGACAGGCTGGAGAGATCATTTAGAGAGAAGTATTCAGTAATGCTTTTCTGGACTTCGCAACATCGTCAGGGTCCCGTAAAAGGTATGGCGGTAGACGCCAGGGCGGCTCTGCATTGTGCAGGTGACCGGTACCCACCCAAGGCAATTCTACATGCGCATTGTCCAAAATAGAGATATCGGATATGTCCGCAGTGCGAACGCGACGGAGGAGGGACTGCGCGACAAGATATGGTCTATGCGGGAGTAGGAGGAGTGAACATGAGAAAAAAAGAATAATCCCTTGTGTCAGGATGCTTACAGCTCAGACATCGATCAGACCCAGGTTCCCCATCTCGTGCTTGAGTTGTAATGACAGCCCCTGTGTTTTGGAATGTAGTTCCGCTACGGTCAAGGGCGGGATCCCACACCCAGTTAAAATCTCCTCCCACCAAAATGTCTCCATCCATCCCCTCCAGCTTCTCACTCAAGACCCATCGGAGGTAAATGTACTGGGAGGTGCTAGGGGCATAAACATTGAGGAGGGTCAGCTTCCATTGCCCCTTAAGGATGAAACGTTAGATATCGTCCTTACCTGTCCCACGCCACCCTAGTAACAGATGTGTAGAAACCCTTCTTGCATAGAATACCCCCACCCAGGGTCTTTGAGGTTGTGTATGCCCAGAACCTCTTTGGATAGCGCAGTAGCGCCATGCAGTGACAGTCTGTTTGTAGTAGGTGGGTCTCCTGCGGAAGGAGAACATCTGGGTCATGCTGTAATGTATTGCCAAACCCGTTTGCATTTATTGGGAGAGTTAGACCCGAACATTCAGAGATATCAATTTAAGGTTTCCCATCATCTGCCTGTGTGCCTAAAGTGGGCATCAAGGGTGCTACTACATAGCGGACAGTGCCCGTAGCTCCATGTCCCACCTGTGGCCTTAGTGTATGATGGAGGTGCCCACCCATGAGCGAGATTGACCTGTGAGAACAGAGAAAGAAAGGAACAGAGAACAGTCGGAGTGAACAATGGGCCAACCAGGCCAAACAGGAACCTTCACACCGTATGCAGACCAGCAAATCTTGCACCAGGTAGGCTAGAAGGGTCATCCTCCTGGAGTGGTGGTCGTCAGGGTGGCCGTTTAGGAGCAGACCGGGTATTCTGTGAAGGGCTGGGCTGAGTTTCTCCTCCTTGCCTCTGGGCCCACCGCCGTGCAGACAGTGAATCCCATGGTGAAATGATGCGAGGAGTGTTCTCCAGCCACACCTAGGGGCAAGGGCTAGTCACAGGGAGCTGGCTGTGGACCGTGCAGGTGACAGGCCCCTCCAAGGCTCCGGAAATGTTGTATAATGTCTTGTTTTCTTTCCTGAGAGGTTTCTTCCGCCTGGCATTTGTCGGGGTGTTGAAACCGGACTCTGGTCCAGATTGGTCGTAGGCTTTTCCCAGCAGAGTCTCTGGTTTGTGGATCAGTGAAGTCGCCGGGATCCCCAGAGAGGCCCACCAGGTGCTTGGCTTCTGAAAGCGATCTGAGCGATCAGCGTCTGCCCTCCCATTGGAACAGGAGGGTGAAAGGGTGGCCCCATTGATAGCGAATCCCCGCTTTGCGAAGCTTGTCGGTGACTGTCTTGAATTCCGGTGGTTTGCTTAGAGTTGCACCTCATGCCCACGAATCGGCAGTTCTGCCTTGCCTCTGGCAGCCAGAAGGATGGCTTCGTTCTCTACAAAGAAGAGAACACAGGTCAAGATATCCGGAGTTGTGTCCTTTCGGCTGGGCCCACAGCTACCCAGTGTACTCTATCAAGAATCGGTAGTGAGGTGTCTTCGTCCCCCCTGATCTTATGGAGGAGATAGTCTGCATTGCCTTCCGCTCCTTTAGGGACTCCCCATTTGCGTATATTATTTTGCCTTCTCCTGTTTTCAAGGTCTTCCTGCTTGGATTGGATCTCTATATTGTGTTCCTCCAGGGCTGTCAGCCATTGCCACAGCATCTCTTGTTCCTCTGAGCGAGCATCGACCGTACGCTCCAGGTCATCCACTCTCTCCCTGCATCTGTGACTTCTTTCCGCACGTTCTTTAGGCAGGATTTAAACTTGTCCATGAGGGAGCCAATTTCTGACCGGATTTCCTGTAAAAAGCAATCCATGTAGACCTGGGTTCACAGGGCAGCATATGGGGCCTCTGTTGTCAGTGCGCGAGGGAAGCCGTCATCTCAGACTCTGGAAGTGACGTCATGGACCAAAAGGAGGTCACTGGGTTATCCTCCACTGCTTTGGAACGTGGCATGTCCACACTGTCTTTATTAGGGGATAGTCAGGCTGACAGAGCGTCCAAATGCTCTCAGCCCACCACCTCAAGTGCCTATGGCCACGAGGACCAGCCGCTGCATGGAGCTGTATGGCCCTTTCAGGAAGGCTTGCAAATCTGCTAGGGGAGTGGTGAAGGCTCAATCCGCCCCCTAGTAGAGCACCACGTTGTGGAAGGCGCTCCGATGTGAGGCAGACCATCAACTGAGCTGCTACGGGCAACCTCCCCCCGCCCGCCCCCCACGGCCTCTATTGGCCCTCTGCGCGGAAAGCACCGCAGTACGTTAATGCTGCATGGGACTTGATTGGCACCCTTGTGGTTCCGGCCTCCCTCCGCTATCAAGGTCTACCAGGGCTAGATAGTCAATGTGTTTGGGCCCCAAGCAGCAACTAGAGGGGGGAGAGGGGTGCACTGATGTACCATTTGGGCCCTCCTCTCAGTTTCCCCCCATCCCCCTGGACCGATGCAAAAAGAACAATTGACCTAGGCAGCGTGGTCCCAGGGGTCCCAGGTAGGTCACAAGCTCCTGGTGCGTTTTGTTGCTCTAGGCCATATTTGTTCTTTGCTGGTAGGCCGCAGTAATGATAACCTAGCGAATGTTCCGCAGTGTTGCAGGCCTCTCCACCCACCTCCAGGAAGGCAGGGAGCTTCGTACGGGGTCGTGGGTAGGAGCGCTGGCCACACTGATGTCCAGAGGAACGATCTCCTGGGGAGGTGCCCACACCTTCACCAGAGGGTCCCAGCTGTAAGGGGTCTGCCGTCCTAACCCCAGGCTACCGGAGAAAGAGCAGGCTGCATCCTACTCCATTTCCCTCTTTGCCACGCCCCCCAAGATATCATTTATTTGACTAATTTAATGATGTATATTAATATAGAAGTTGCACCTTGGATATATGAAGCACATGAACCTAATGCCTTTCAGAGTTAGAAAGTGAGTTAATTGTCAAATGTGTACATGCACTCCTCACATTTGAAAGAGGATGCATTATCTTCGTGGAGTGATGTTTAAAATATACAAAATCTCGAAATCAGTATGTTTTAAAAGAAAATTATAGACCTAAAAAGATTTGAGAATCTGCTATAGTTGTGAAATGTGGAATTTTGAACTATGGGATACTTTACTTTTTTATTTTTATGTACATGATCCTTAGGAGAAACTAGCCTAAAATGGTAGAAGCTAATGGAAACCAAAGGTGAATGTTGTTCGGTCTAGTTGTTTCATATTTGGTGGTGGTAGATGGAATGATTGTCCCTTTTAAATGACACTCTGCACTATGAGACTCTCCAGTCCAAATCACTCTTGTATGAAAAAAATAAAGAAGTGATTTACCGTTTGACGGATTGCTGTGCCATCTTAATTTTTTTGTGCTTGTGGAAGCATGTTAGATAAAAGCTGAAAAGAAGGTTCATGATACATTCTACTGTATTCTGTAAGTACTTGCGTAGCGCTTGGCTATTCTTAAGCCCCCCAGCGCTGTTAGTGTAGCACAGAAAGGAATTCACAGAGACAAATTCTGGAAGAGCCAAGTTTTTAATGATTTGGGGATTGAGAGTTCCTTCTATGCAGAGCAAAGAGAAGGGGAGGCTATTCCAGTTTTGCTGCATTGTAACAAAAAGCCCTCCCTCCAAATATTTGTCTCCTGATGATATGAATTTTGGCCAGATGGGCATTGGTGGGGCACATCGATCTCACAGATCTGTAGGAGGAAAATAAATAACCGAACAATCCATGGCCCTTTTTCTAGAAGTGCCCTGTAGGCGATGCAGAAAGATTTAAATGTAATCCTCTCTATCTTCAGGAGCCAGTGGAGTAGGCGTAGGGCTTGTTGCACAGATTGATTTCTTGGTATGCCATACAAGATTTGTGCGACAGAGTTCTGTACCGCCTGCAATTTCTTTACAGTGGCTTTCGATGCTCCCAGGTTAAGTGAATTGCTGTAGTCCAGGCGAGAGTATAAGCGCCTGGACCACGCTTCTTTTGAGGTTAAGGGGGAGGCCACAGCATCCTCAGCATGCTGTAGCAAACCGAGGCTAGTTTTGTAGCTTGAGAATCAAATTAGAGAGACTTTTCCAGCCACATTCCAAAGCTCTTTATGGCTGGTTTTGGGGTTGGAGGAGGGCCTAAGCAGCATGGCCAACCCATATGTAAGAATGGGTCAGGGTTGTTGCCCAGAAACATTCTCTGTATTTTGTCCCCATTTAGTTTAAGACGCGAGCACTTCACGCAGTGAGCAATGCTGTCTAAACAGGGACTAAGAGAGGGGGATCTCTCTATGAGAATGTTGTGGCTTACGGTATTAAAAGATGAACTGATATCTAGGAGGATAATTGCTGCCAAACCTCCTTCAAACCAGTAGCCTATATATATATGTGTGTGTGTGTGTGTGTGTACACACACATCACATCACACATTTCTCGATTGATAGTCACAAGCACTGAACAGTCCCGCCCACGTGCGGGGATCTCAAAGCACTTTTCATAATATGTCTTGTTAAGTGTACATGTTCGTCTTTCTTCAGGAAGGCTTGGAGAAACAATTAAGACATGAATATAGTGCAGTCTATAAGAAAGGCTATAATGGCCCATTCCTTCAGATTACATTATTTTCTTTTTAAGGCAAATTGACTGGAATTGAGATACTTGACTGGTTAAATCTCTTTCACAAAGCCTTTTTTTAAAAGAGAAAGATGAAGAAAGAGAGGGAGAAGACAATGTAGCCCTATAGGCTGCCATTAAGTAAATACGAATGGGCTCAAAGACCACCAGTATCCCATCATGCATAGCAAGTGACAGTTGCTTCACTTCCAGTTGCCGTACCAGGCATAGAAATTGTCCAGTAATCATCTCTGTTACTTCCACCGTGGAGTGAATATGGAATGGTTTCTTCCTAATTCTCTCTCAGAGTAATCTCTATTGAAGTGATAAGCACTGAATAGTCCCACTCACATGCGTGATCTGTAGCACTTTTCCTAATATGTCTTCTTAAGTGTAGATGTTCGCGTTTCTTCAGGAAAGGTTGGAGAAACAACACGTGAATATTGTGCACCCCATAAGAAAAGCTATTATATCTAATTTCTTCAGATTGCATTTGAAAAAATGTAATGAATACATATGTACATATAATTAAAGGCTAATTAAATGGAAAAAAAATTTGACTACTTAAATCTCTGTATCAAACCCTTTTTAAAAGGCAAAAGATGAAGGAAAAGGGCGCAGTGTAGCCATGTAGGCTGCCATTCAGTAAATGTGAAAACCTGCATCTGCGCCTTTGAGGAAGCAGAGACAACCAGTATCCCATCATGCCCAGCAGGTGGCAGTTACTGCAGTTCTTTTTTTACGGCTCCTGGTGACTGGATCTTGGAGCACTGAGCTCGGCTTTTTTGGCTTTCATCAAAATCTTGCTAGGACATTTTTGACAACTATTTCACTTGACGGATTTAATCTGTCCCAGTGTTTTTCTGTCTTTTTCTGACAGAATTTTTTTTTAATTGATCAAATAAAATGCCATCTTTATTTGACAAGTGTCTTGTTTGTGGAAGAAAGAAGGCCAAGTCAGGCCCTCATAATGTCTGCATCATCTGTCTTCCGGACATCCATGCTCCTGATGCAGGAAGTTTTTCAGGTGCACCCTGAGTAAAAGGGAGAAGATTCACCTCCATGGTACAGAGGAGCAACGCAGGTAGCAGGCGCAATCAGAATGTGGGTTATCCAGAGAGCGAGGAGAGGGTCTGTCCTCTACCAGGGCTCCTCCACCTTCCACTGAGTATGCCAGGAGTGGGAGATCCAAAAAGAAAAGCTCACTTAAAAAAACGATGCCCTTCTAGGTCGACGTAGAGAGCATCGATGTCGAGTCAATGTACAATTCCTACATGTTAGCTGTCAATGGCTGGGTCGATATCAAGGAGGAAACAATGTTCGATGTCGAGACATAGAAAGTCGCCGTCGATGGAGATTATGACGTCGAGGCAAAGGAGGAGTTCAGCACCGAGGAGTATGTCGACATCGAGACACAGGAACAAATAGGCATTGAGAAGTCTGTCGACATCAAGGCTATCCAGACCTGCAAAAAAGGTTTTTCAAAACTCAAGACCTAGACGTCTACCATCCTCTCCTGACTGATTACTCCAGAGAAAATTCTCTTGTGTCGCCTATATTGCTGCCAGACAGACTCCTCTGACTCCACCTCCTCTGGCACCTTTTCCACTTCAGCACCTCTTACACAGCCTGTGGAAGCCCCTCCTCCAAGGGCTCGGCCCTCCCCCTAACTATGACCTTCCAGATCTTCACACCGGACACCACATTCCAGGCATTGCCTCAGGTCCTGGCATTTCTCAACACGACCATCCTCTTGATTGCCATGGCACACATTGCCATCATGCGTCTCTGCCCAGGGCACGGTCAAGACGTTCTTCGACCTATTATTTCTTTATCGTCATCCAGCACTAGCAGATATTTACCAGCACGGTCGGAGATTAGTAATTTTCAAGATGCTTAACCACTGATCAGCGTCCAGACCACATCTACTATTGCTCCTGTGCCAATTAGAACCAGCCATGGAACTGTTCCTCTCACCGGCCTCAGACAAATTCTGCTCCATCGAGGGTGCAAAAGAAGTATGGACTTTCAGAGGATGGAACCACGGTTTCTCCGCTCAGACCTTCCTCGTGATTCTGTGGTAATCTTTGAGGCACAGAAAAAACATTCCGCTACTTCTACTACTGCTTCATCTACAGTACCAGTATAGTATTCAAAAACAATGGTCTGGGTGAGGTCAAAAGGATCGTCCAGTAGCAAGGCTACAAGCTATTTAGTTTGTCAATTAGTCACTGAGGTACTGAAGCCAAGGTGTGTTCAGTCAGAAATACATGCATGGACACTGGATACTTTTTCATCTACAGTACCATCAGACAAAGAGAGTAAGAAGTAAGATTCAGTGGGGCGCAAGGTTTGTGTAAAAGCTGCCACCACATTGAAAGCAGCAAGTGCATTGGCCCTCCTGAGCTGATCCTCAGAGCCTTGTGGAAGTATTTATAAAACTTTGCAGAAGAGCTCCCTAGAGAACAATGAGAGGACTTCCTTGAGGTGATAAATGAGGGCATGATGGTATCCAACCAAATAATTAGTGCTGCTGCTGATTCATCATTGTTGACAGCCCACGTGATCTGTCATGGTGTGGCCCTTAGAGTGCACTCTTCGCCTTACCTCAAAGCCCTTAAGCATGAATCAGAGATTCTCAATCTTCAATCCACCTTATTCGGCAGCCATACCGATGACAAAATGTTTTGGATGAAGTCTGAGATGGAGACCCTAAAGGCATTAGGTCTTGAAAAATAAAAAGAGCAGCAAAAACACACTTACAAGTCTTAACAGCGACATTTTTACCCACAGAGGGTTCAAACCCCTCATTGGTACCAAGGTCGCCAGCAACACCCAACAACAAAGCTTGCCATCAGCGTACTCTATGGGGTAAACCTATAGCAGGCTCTAAGCAATAAATCTCTACTTCCCCCCTCTTCCATTACCTCCTCTGGTAAGGGGAAGTATCTCTTATTTACTGACAGAGTGGCTCTCCATCGCGAAAGTTGCCTGGGTTTTAAATATTGTATGAAATCGGTATTGTCTCAGGTTTACCAGTCTTCTGCCAAATATTCCTCCAGAAGCATGGAGTGGAGACTGTTCCTTCCAAACAACGAGGCACAGGGATTTATTCCTGTTATTTTCTGGTGAAAAAGAAAGGCCCCAAAAATGCATTCAGACCCATTCTCAATCTAAAACTAGCCAACAAATGGATTCAAAGAGGAAAGGTTTGAATGCTTGCACTGCATCATATCTATCCCCAAATACACCAGTGAGACTGACTCTGTTCGATAGACCTCCAGGATGCGTACTTACATGTTCCAGTAGCCAAAAAGCACAGCAAATTCTTGAGTTTTGTCGTAGGTCACGATCATAACCAGTACAAAGTGCTTCCAATTGCCCTCCAATCACACCCAGAACTTTCTTAAAGTGTATGGCAGTGGTAGCTGCTCAACTCAGAAAACTCTGAATATTTGACTACCCGTATCTAGGCGACTGGCTCATCAAGGCATCCTCACCTCAAGAAGCCCAACTGCATTACCAGTTTACAAGCCGTCTTCTACACCAATTGGACTGCTTGTCAATCACAGCAAATCACACTCTAATCCAGTCCAATCCATAATTTTTTTAGGAGCCACCATCAACTCCATGTAAGGAACAGTGTATCTTTTGGAGGAGAGACTGTTATCAATACATCTGAATGATGAGGGGGCTTGGCTAGCCGGCTAAAATGGCGGTTGCAACTCGGTAGAGCTCCGGACCCTCCGGGGGGAATTGACTTCTCCTGCGCTGTCCCATGGCCACTGTTAGCTTGGGGACATATATATATATACATGAGCGCCGGAGCCCCCAGCACGGAGGAGTGCTTCTATTGGCTCTGACAACAGCCCTACGCCGCAGATACTGTTTGGGGCCTATTGACCGCTAGACTCGAGCGGAGGCCGGGGCCTGGCGTGAAGCGGGAGCCCGCGCGCGTCATAGACACCTGGGCGCGATACTGCCCGGGACCTGTTTTTAGCTCGAGGGTTTGGATCCTTTTTGCCACCCACTCAGCAGTGCCCCACCTGCCACGCGCCCTTCCTCGACGGACTGGCATGCCGATGAATTGCCCTGATGGGCTACTACAGTGGAGCGGACAGCCTGGCGGAAGGACTGCCCGGGGCTAGGCGGAGCATCGTTGTACGGGAGGGGCACGGCGAGGACCAGTGCGGTGAGTGGGGAAACCGCGGGGTACTGCGTCGACCCATAAGCTCTGCCTCTGGATCTGCGGCCTGCTGGGGACCCAGGAACTAGTACTACTCCAGCGGGGGTACGTGGACCTGCTCGTGGCTGCGCCTGAGAGGAGCCCATGCGTGGCACGGATGTCTAGGAGCGCTGCAGTACAGGGCCTGATCTGGGTCTGAAAGTGGCGAAATCCCTTGGCTCTGACCCCTTGCTGCCTTCTGTGTGCCTCCCACACCACCAAGAGTCAGGCGCGCTGCAGGTGACCGCCGGAGGACTGTATCGGGGGGACATGCAGCCTGCAGACTGGACCGTCCCGGGGGGGCGCACAGCTGGAAGGGAGTAGTGATGTGCCAGGAGGACCTACCGAGGAATGAAGCGGTGCCTGGTACAGTGGCATGGTCCTAATTTGCCTCCTGCTATCTGTCTGTGAGCCTCTTGGAATGAGAGGTGCACCTGGGTGTACCCTTTTTGACTGCAAGCTGACTGGACCTTGGGGGATACAGACGGCCATCAACCACCCCCAAGGATTGGCATAAGTCCCCGATGCACGTTGCGGGCCGTTGCTGGGACCCCTCCTCCTATCTTCACCCACGGTTAGGAGCTCCTCTACACAGGCACTTGGCACTTGTGGCACCGCCTTTCACCGGGATACAGCAACGCAGTGCGTGTCCCCCTGTGGCAGTCTGAGCCTACTCTGCAAGCGGTGAGACAACACATTCAGTGAAGAACGTACAGTGTGATCCCGCTGTGTTGTGCAAAGCAACCACCATGCCGGTGGGCACTGACCAGAGGTCCCGCCTATCAACTTCAGGCCACCACTGGCACTAGACCCATTGGCCCTGCCTGGACTTACACAGCGGGACAACGTCTTACCTACTCCTTATCTCACCATCAATACTCATTCAGCATACGCTGAGAGGCAATAAAGCTGTGCCATACCATTACCCGAGACATTGCTGACACCCCCACGGGCTCGAGACGGACTAGCACTGAGACTAGTAGAAACTTTACATCACGGGTAGGGTCCGGGCGGAGACGCTGGAGGGACAGCATGGACCTGACCCTTCTCCTACCATGACAGACCACACTAGCCGGCCCTCCTCGCCAGGGGCAGCATGTACTTGACACACAGAGGGATCACCTGATAAACTGGACCTCATTCTCAAGGAGATCCGAGACTCTAGAGCGGCGCTGGAGCTACAGATCGGTACGCTCACCACTGGACTAACACTATTAAGGGCAGACCACATTTAGCTGGCTGACACGGTCAAGGACCACGGCCAATCTCTCATGGACCTCACCCCCAGAGTTGCGGAGCATTTGTATACCTTGCAACAAGTACAGCAGCAGATGACAACACTTATGGACCGGGTGGAGGATGCAGAGGGCAGAAACAGACACAGTAATATACGCGTCATTGGACTGCCGGAACGCTGCAAAGGGAGTAAGGCGGCAGACTTCATGGAGACATGGTTCAGAGACCATGTGGCATCTGAGGGGCTTTCTCCGTACTTTTGCGTGGAACGGGCCCATAGATTCCGACAGGACAACCCAGACCAGGCGCGCCGCCCCGCCCTCTGATCGTGAAAATCCTCAATATAGAGATCGCAACATCTTACTACAGAAAGCTAGAGAAAACGCGCTAATCCAGTTCGAAAACCACCGTATACCATTATACCCTGATTAAGTTATGTGCATTGGTTCTAGCCAACTCAGCCACCCAGACTTCTCCTCACAGGACTCAGATAAACTCCCTAAACGGACCTCTAATCGTTTCCAGAATCCCAACCGGAGTAAAGGAAGCGCTGGCCCATCGCAAGAACAACAACGACGAGACCAGGAAGGAGCGATTGCGGTCGCTGGTGCGTTCCGCGAAGACTCAAACAAAATTTCTACTGATTCAGAAGACAGTACTCTTCATTCAGACTCCGAACACAGCATAACTCTCTTACCCACGATCACACCTAGAGCAGCCGATGATATGATCGATAACTGAACACAGATGTTGAGTCAACGATACCTCAGACTGATGCAGTGGTACTGGCCCTTGCAGCTGGCACGGGCTCTGCTCCTGAGAGACTATCGTATCCTTTTGCTCATAAAGATTTATATGAATGCTGATAACCTACTATGTTCAGTTTGGTAGTGTATAGGGCTCCAGTTATATGTCTTATTGGTATAAACATTGCACCCCGGTACTTCTGGGGTATGTTCTATTCTAGGGGGAGCTCCGGAGTAGTCTTCTATATGATTGATTACGATAACACTGTCACCAACACACCTGCTCCCCCCTCCACCCCACAGGGTATAGGGCACCGTAGAGCCGCCGAGTTGCAAACCCTTGGGCCCAACGCAGTTCAGGCGCTGTGCCAAGTTTTGTTAAGGTTGGGGGGAAAAGGGGACTCCTGGTCAGGTCTGCTCTACCGGCTACACGTACGCTGGAGCTCCACACTATACATAGGAACATGCCTAGGAATGCTAACACCATAGGGTCATATCCAGAAAAGGCACCGTATTCATGCATATCTCCTCAGGCGTAAAACACAGGTGGCGTTCCTCCAAGAGTCTCATTTAACCGAGTCTGAAACACATAGGATGCGGGGGGAAAAATGGAGGGGACACATTTATTCTACTAACTATTCCGCTTTCGCTAGAGGGGCGACCATTTGGATACGCCACGGGGTACCATTTCTTGAACTGGAGCGCCTAGTAGATGACCAGGGCCGGTACATCCTGGTGAAAGGCACCCTTGGTGGTCCTTGGCAGTATCAATGCCCCTAATTTTGATCAGGACCAATTTTTAGCAAAAACCTTCTCCGACCACAACCCCCTAGAGCTCACACTCAGCTGGGGCACGGTGCCCACCCCAGTACACACCTGGAAATTACACCCACAACTACTTGAAGACGCCCCCTTCCGCACAACCCTGTCCAATACTATTACTAATTACTTGGCTGAAAACTGGAACACAGGCTTCTCCAATTTGATTGAATAGGTTCCTCTGAAAGTGGTGGTAAGGGGAGCGCCGATCGGACAGTTAGTGGGGACTAGGCAGGAGACGCACCAACGGTTAAAGAGCATTAAACACCGGTTGGATGCACTGGAAAGGGAGGCAGTGTCTAATCCAGACAAACAAGAAGCATTGCAATCCGCCCACATAGACCATGTGGAAACACTAGAGACACTGCGGACAATAGACCACAGGGCATTTCTCCAACGGAAACATACCGAAGCGGATAGGTCTGGTGCACTGTTTGCCCGCATAGTCGGAGACAGACCAGGCCCACCAATTATATCTAGAATCCGTACTCTGGCAGGACACATAGTCCACACACAAAAGGAAATAAACGCAGCCTTTACGATCACCTTGAAGTGCTCTACGCGCCCTTTAGAAGGCACCTCCATCACAGAGTTCCTACAGGATCTCCCCTTCCCAGTGCTTCCCGACGACGTGCAAAAAGACATAGATGGCCCCATAACTCAACAAGAAATCCGCGCTGCAATTAAGGGTCTAAATCGCAACAAGACGCCTGGGATTGATGGACTCCCTGTAGAGTTTTACCACACCTACTCGGAGTCCTTGGTACCCACGCTGGAGGCCGTATACAGGGTTGCCTTTGAGAGTGGCCACCTGCCAGATTCCACCATGCAAGCGTTGGTCACGTTCATACCCAAACCAGGACAAGATGGCTTAGAGATGTCTAAATATAAACCCCTCTCCTTGTTATCCACTGAATATAAAATTCTAAGTAAGGCCCTTGCTAATCGCATACAACCATACCTTAATATGCTTATTCACGGGTTCCAATGCTTTTTCCTACCAAACGGCAGCACCTCCCTAAACACCCGACGGCTACACTATGTAATGAAGGCCACCCCACAAGCTTATCAATACGCAGGGTGCATAGCACTGAACCTTAGACAGGCATTTGACTCCCTCTCTTGGTACTTCATGTTTGGGACATGGAGACGGTTTGGGTTCCCTGACACATACCTTAAATGGGTTTGCTTATTATATACATCCCCCACGGTCAGAGCTCGCACGGGTCACTGCACCTCATACCAATATAATGTTCAGAGAGGCACAAGGCAGGGATGCCCATTGTCCCCCCTGATGATTGTGCTTGCATTGGAAACCTTAACTATAGCTCTTTGTGACTCAGCAGGCCTGCTTGGCATTGGGATACATCATCTAATATCCATCTATGCAGATGACATACTCTTATAACTGACAATGCCCCTCTCCCTAATATACTTGCCACTTTTGAACGCTTGTCAGGTCTGGCCATAAACCCTGAGAAATCGACAAGCAACTTCTTTCAGGAGATGCCACATTTAACCCACCTACAATTTGGCACTACACCTTACCGGTAACTCCCACCACTTTTAAATATTTAGGCATCCTAGTCTACAGAAAGCAAGCGGATCAAATTGAGGGCAACATACTAGGGGCGATAACGGGTCTCCATTCTAGCATGGGTTTCTGGTCCTCTCTACCACTATCGGTCATTAAACGAATCGCCATATCAAAAATGGTGATGCTGCCTCGTCTATTATACTATTTCGTAAATTTGCCCGTGGTTCTCCCACAGTCCATTTTTAGCACATTGAACACTATACTGGAGAATCTCATTTGGGGTGCTGGCCGCAGACGAATACGTCTTCGGAAGCTCCAACTGGAGACGCGAAATGGCGGCCTGGGAGTTCCTGACTTTCGAAGTTATTACTACGCAAGTCAGCTCCAGCAGCTATCATACTGGACTGCAGGGAGGAATTTGCAGGAGATTGGGTTTACGCCGCAGAGGTTCGATCGAGGCGAGCTACATTCCTTGCTATTGCTGAAAGCTAAGATTCCTCCAGATTGCTCTCCCCTACTGGAGACTCCCCAACACTGTTGGAGGAAGGCTCTATTATACACAGCTACAGCGATCCCTTATGCCACAAACATTCCCATCCTAGGTATCCCCACACCATAGGGAAGACTCATGAGGGCCAGAATACAGGATTAGACAGACAATGAGGTTGAGGACGTGGGTGCGTTCTTCGCGATGGCACTATGCTAGACCACGATATTACACGCTACTGTGGCACATTATATTAGAACCACATGGGCCCCACAAAGGAATGAACCTCCACAACATAACTTGGTACACCTCTTATACTACATGGGACCTGGGGGTCATTTGGTAAGATGGTTATACACTGGAGTTCGGGCACATGCAGCAATCACACTTACTCCCCTTAGAGCACACTGGGCCGAGGATTCTCACGTTGAGATTACGGACAAAGCATGGAAATGTTTGCTGGAACACCCCAAAAAAGTATCGCGCAATGCAAAACTGAAATTTATCCAGACGATGGTCCTTGATAGATCATACCTCACCCCAAAAAGGATACATCACATGTTCCCGGACTCCTCCCATTGTTGCCCCCGTTGTGAAGGAGACAAGGCGGACTTTATCCATATGCTGTGGTCTTGCCCTTGCCTGCGGGACTACTGGGGGGGAATCCGCCACTCGCTAAATGTAGTGACACAACTCCCGGTCCCGGATGAAGCCCTAAATTGCCTCGTAGGCGCTCAAGGGTACAAAAGATACGGTTAAAGTTTTTAGATCTGGCACTCATCTTGGCTATAAGAGCTCTCATCATGAGGTGGAAATCCCCCAGATGTCCGGCGGTCTCCACTTGGCAAGCCGGCATGCTTCAATTGGGAGGTCTAAGGAAGCAGCCCATCTCGATGGACTGGGAGGCTATGATAATTGAGCTGGAAACGCTTGATTTGTCTCCCACACAGGTTGCCCCGACCCCATAACATACAAGGTCATCATGTGACTACTAATCTTTAGGCCCTGAGACCCGAACAAATGCGGCCTCATCATGGAAACTACTTTCCCTGGAATGATACATCTAAGAGACCTTCTTCGATTACCGTGAAAGCTGAAGTGGGACTGACCAGGAGACGGGTTGGGAGGGTTAGGGTGGGGAGGAGAATGTATTTGCACAAGTTCCTTTTGTTAATTGTAAATGTACACATTTAATGTCTACTGATTTCTTGCCAGCAATGTCACTGGAGAATAAGACCCTTGATTTCTATGTCACACAGAATAATTGGCACAGAACCTGTGTATGACACATTTACCGTAACTGTTGTACAGGAAAAAAGACTATCTGTAGAATCTTTTTCACATTATATGATGTAACACGGTCATCAACAAAGTGTGTTAAAAAAAAAAATCAATACATCTGAATGATACACTCTCATCAAAGTCTCTCACACCTCAGTGTGAAGTGCCATCTCTTCTCGGCTCTATGGATTAGTGTATTTTTTGGTTTCCGAACGCCTGTCTTCACATGAGACTGCTACAAGAATATCTCGAGGATCACTGGGATCAACATTCAGGCAATTGGGAGGACAAGATCACACTCTCTCCCAACGCAAAGCAGTGTCTGAAATACTGAAATGGTGGTGCTCTCCGACAAATATGCTTCAAAGATGCCGTTTCATCAGGATGTTACCTTTGAGACAATAGTGACAGATGCCTCTCTATTAGGATGAGGAGTGCATATGGCTCACCTTCAAATCCAGTGTACATGGTCTCCGAGAGAGATCTTACCACATCTCCTCAAGCACCAAGCAGTTTAACTAGCCTTGAAGGCTTTTCTCCCGCCCTTCAAGGCGCAATCCCTGCTTGTTCAGCAACACGACAACCGTGGAAGACCTCAACAAGCAAGGGGGGGCAAGTCTCCGAGGCGTTCAAAATATGCAAGCCGACTCCCCAAGCAGAGTCCTTGAGGAAAACCATGAATGGATCCTTCACAATGATTTCATGCAAAACCTTTTCAGAACAACAGCAGAAAACAGAAAATTACTAGGGTTTGCCTCGAGGTACATCTAACCAGAGACACTGGGGGATGCCCTATGGATCAACTGGTCCTGCAGATTTCTCATTGCCTTTCCTCCGATATCCCTGATTCTGTTCTCATCAAACTGTCTTACTCGAGGGCCAGATGATCTTGATTGCTTAGGAGTTGCCCCTGCAATGGTGGATCTGAAAGAGACACGTTAGTGATAGATTCCTTACCTTAGAATATCCCCAGGCGTCAGACTGGATCCGGAAGATTTTTTGCGTAGCAATACCCCTGTGCGCCGGTAGGCATCGTCCGCGGCTCCGCGTCCGTGGTCGGCGTCGTTAGCGCCGGAATGACGTAGTCAGAGTACTTAGACGCCGCCCATGCGCGTTGACGTCAGTTCTTCTTTTTTCCGCGCCAGCTAGCGCAGATCCGGAGAAGCTCTACCGCTTAGTCTTTTTTGACTAAACATTTCGATCTTTTTGATCATTTTTCTGCTCGAGTCTTCGACTCCGACGGTGCAGGTAGGGATGCCCGGGTTCAAACCCTGCTCCAAGTGCGACCGACTGATGTCGGTTACCGACCCCCATCGCCGGGGCCTGAAGTGTTTAGGCCTCGACCACGACGATCGTACCTGCTCCGACTGCCGGGCCCTGATGTCGAAAGCTAGGCGGGAGCGGTCCCGCAAGCGGCTCGAGCTCCGGCAGTCGGCCCCGCGCCGCTCCAGATCCCGGTCCCACGGGAGGTCGAGGGACCGGTCGCGGGGTCGGAGCCCTCGCAGCTCCGGGAGTGGACATCGGTCATCGGGATCAAAGTCCTCAGGTAAGAGGCATGAGAGGTCGGAGAGGCGTCATCGTTCCTCCGACCCACCCTGACACTCGCGCGATGAGGCCGGGGGTTCGGGTGACACCACCCACGTGGCTCCGACTGAGTCGCAGGCATCGCCACCTGTCCCACACCTTGGGTCCCTGGGCAAGGCGCGACGCCGGAGGAGATCGAGCGGTACCTCATGGCCATGACGTCCCTCCCTCCTCAGCTGGGTCCGGTGGCGCCTTCGGGCCCAGCGGACCCGGCTGGAGGCCCTAGCGGGTCGGGTGCTTCGGCCTCGACGCCGTCGGGTGCTTCGGCCCTGGCGCCGCCAGCGACTTCGGTCCCGGCGCCGCAGGACCTCACCGGATCCGCTTCCGGATCCGGGTCGTCGCCGGTCGACCTCACGACCTCACCGGCGCCGGCCCTGAGGGTGTCACCCGCGGCGCCCCTTGTGGACGCCGTCCTCAATGTTCCCTTCGGTCCGACTCTGGCGCCGCTTCCGACGACCTTTGGAGATTTTTATTTCCATTAGGAGGCCCCGTCTGTTGAACCTGTTCTACAGGAGATGGGTGACGAGGGTGATTGGGAGGGGTCTGCTGACCCTCTGGCAGAGGAATGCCAGTCTCAAGAGGACTGGACATATGAGCTTGGAGAGGCCAGTGGTATTGACACTTCGCCAGACACTGGATTTGTCTCCCCTCCCACCCGTGGCTACGGAGGAGGGGGCTGCTTACAGAGTAGTGTTGACGAGGGCGGCCAAGGCCTTAAACCTTGAGCTCCCCGTCGCGGCCGTGAGGACTAACCTCCTCACTGAGGTCCTTAAACCGCAGGCAAGCTCCAGTGAGCCACTGCTGCCGTTTAATGAGGCCTTGTGTGACGTTCTTGTGGGCACTTGGTCCAAGCCTGCCTCAGGTCCGCCTGTGGATAGGAACGTGGCCAGACGCTACCGCTTGGCTCCGGGCGACCCTTGCTTTTTGTCCACCCATCCCACCCCCGAGAGCTTGATCATCCAGGCCTCTACTTCCCAGACCGCATTCCCGACGGCCCCACCCGATCGGGAATCCAAGAGGTACGAGCAGTTCGGGAAGAAGGTGTTCTCGTCCCTCAGTTTGGGACTGCGGTCTGTCAATACCGCATGCCTCTTGGGCCGCTACACCCACACTCTGTGGGATACGGTCGCGGACGTGCTGCCACAATGCCCGGAGGAGGTCCGGGCTAAACTCACCCAAGCCCTTGCGGAGGGTCGAGATGCAGCGCGATATCCCATCCGGTGTGGGCTGGATACCACGGACTCACTGGGCAGGGCGATGGCAACGACGGTGGCGGTTCGATGCCACGCCTGGTTGAGGACCGCCAACTTTTCGGCCGATGTCCAGTCCAGTCTTCTGGACATGCCGTTCGATGGCCGTCGCCTCTTTGGCGACAAGGCAGACCATGCGCTTGAGCGTTTTAAGGACTCCAGGGCTACGGCCAAGTCCTTGGGCCTCTCGGCCCCACGCCAGCAATTGGGTGCCTTTCGCTCCTTTCGTGGCCACGGAAGGGGCGCCCCCACACGAGTTGCCAGCCACGCACCACAGAATGTTCAACAGCGCGGTGGTGGCCGTGGAAACCGCCGTAACGGCGGTCGGGGACGGCGGCGAGCCCAGTCCACACCTCCCTCCGCAGCACCTGCCTCAAAACCTTCCTAGTCCGTGTTTTCAGGCCCATGTGACGCCAGTGGGTGGCAGGGTTCGCCATCACCTCTTCCACTGGCGCAATATCACGTCGAACGGGTGGGTGCTGCAAAACGTCCGAAGGGGCTACTCCCTCCCCTTCGAGGCGACCCCTCCAGCCATGCCACCGCAATGCCACCGAGTATCGGGGGATCATTTGCGACTTCTGCAGGAGGAAGTTGCGGCCCTCTTGGCCAAGGGGGCCATCGAGCGCATTCCTGGGCCAGAAGTAGGGTGTGGTTGCTACTCCCACTACTTTCTGGTACCCAAGAAGGGCAAAGGGGGCCTACGCCCTATCTTGGACCTACGGAACGTCAATGGCTTCCTCCGGAAGGAGAAGTTCAAAATGCTGACACTAGCTCAGGTCCTAGCTGCCCTGGACCCAGAAGACTGGATGGTAGCGTTGGACTTGCAGGACGCTTATTTCCACATCCCTGTCCTGCCGGCCCACCGGCGCTACCTGCGGTTCACGGTTGGCCACGAGCACTTTCAATTTACCGTGCTCCCCTTCGGCCTTACCAGCGCCCCACGGGTGTTCAGAAAGGTGATGGCGGTGGTCGCAGCTCATCCTGGCAGGTTAGGGGTTTTAGTCTTCCCCTACCTCGACGACTGGTTGTTGAAGGCGGGCTCGCTCCAGACAGTCATCAGCCACCTCCAGACGACGGCAGACCTCCTGCATCAGCTGGGGTTTTCCATCAATGTGCCAAAGTCACACATGTGCCCCTCTCAGAAGCTCCTCTTAATCGGAGCGGTTCTCGACTCGGCGCAGTTTTGGGTTTATCCTCCCGAACAGCGGGTCCGGGATATTCAGGCTATGATTCCACTCTTTCAGCCTTTATCCCGGGTATCGGTCAGGTTGACGCTGCGGCTTCTGGGGCTGATGGCCTCCTGCATCCTTCTGGTGCATCACGCTCGGTGGCGGATGCGGGCTCTGCAGTGGGACCTGAAGTTTCAGTGGGCCCAGCATCAAGGCAACCTTTCCGACCATGTCCTGATCTCGGAGGGCACTGCGAGATCGCTGCAGTGGTGGCTCACGGACCGCGATTGGGTCAGTGTCAGATCCCTCTCCCTTCCCCAGCCGGAGCACGTAGTTGTGACGGACGCCTCCCTCCAGGGCTGGGGAGGCCACATGGGAGAGGCGGAGATCAGAGGCCTCTGGTCTCCGGCGGAGTCTCAGCTCCATATCAACCTTTTGGAGCTGCGGGCGATTCGTCTAGCACTGAAGGCATTCCTCCCCTCTGTCCGGGGGAGTGTACTGCAGGTGTTCACGGACAACACCACCGCCATGTGGTACTGCAACAAACAGGGCAGGGTGGGGTCATGGACCCTTTGCCAGGAGGCTCTGTGCCTCTGGCAGTGGCTGGAACAGCGGGGCGTGACCCTGGTGGTTCAACACCTGGCAGGTTCTCTGAACGCCAGGGCGGACAAACTCAGCCGTCGTTGCATGATGGATCACGAATGGCGTCTGAACTCGGACGTGGCGCAAGGCCTCTTTCAGCAATGGGGAGAGCCTTGGTTAGATCTATTCGCCACCGAAGAGAAAGCGCAATGTCATCAGCGTTGGAATTTCCAAGGCGGCACTCGCTCGGCGATGCTTTTCGTCGCATGTGTGGAGTTGCGGTCTGTTATACGCATTTCCGCCTATACCACTTCTGCCCAGAGTGCTGAAGAAGATCAAGCGCGACCGGGCACAAGTCATCCTTGTGGCTCTGAACTGGGCTCGAAGGTACTGGTATCCAGAGCTACTCAGTATGTCAGTCGATCCCCCAGTTCGTCTGCCTCTTCAGGAGGACCTTCTGTCGCAGCAGCAGGGGACGGTCCTCCACCCGAACCTGTCCAGTCTCCACCTCCATGCTTGGAGATTGAGCGGCGACAGTTGAGGCCATTTGACTTGCCTCCTGAAGTCTGTAATGTCATTCTGGCAGCCAGGCGTCCCTGCACAAAGTCGGTATACGCCTGCAGGTGGAACAAATTTGTGGCATGGTGCACAGCAAAGGCTGTGGATCCTCTTGCTGCCCCTCTTTCTGAGGTTCTTCTCTTCCTTCTTTCTCTTGCCCAGCAGGGCTCTTCTCTGGGCACTATCAAGGGCTACCTTTCTGCCCTTTCAGCCTTTCTAAGGCTGCCTGATCAGCCTTCTTTGTTCAAGTCTCCTATTGTAAATCGTTTTCTGAAGGGCATCACACACACTTTCCCTCCTGTTCTGTTTGTGATGCCTCAGTGGGACTTGAACCTTGTTCTTACGTTTCTGATGTGCGCTCCCTTTGAGCTACTTCACAACTGTCCTCTCCGTCTTCTTACCTTGAAGACTGCCTTCCTGGTTGCCATCACCTCTGCCAGGAGAGTGAGTGAGCTTCAGGCTCTTTCTTGTACTCCTCCTTTCCTTTCTGTCCATCCGGACAAGGTTGTGTTACGTACTAAGCCATCTTTCCTGCCCAAGGTTGTCACGGCCTTCCATATCGGGCAGTCTATCACCTTGCCCACCTTCTTTCCGCCACCGCATCCCTCTAAAGAGGAAGAGCGGCTCCACCGTCTGGACCCAAAACGTGCGCTTTCATTCTACTTGGATCGCACACGCCAGTTCTGGGTGGATGACCAACTCTTTGTTGGTTACGTGGGCGCAAAGAAGGGGAAAGCGGTGCACAAACGGACCATCTCGCGGTGGATCATCTTGTGTATCCAGGCATGTTACTCCTTGGCTAAAAAGGAGCCCCCTGTTGGATTGCTGGCCCATTCCACCCGGGCCACGGCTATTACAACTGCCCTGGGCTGGGGTGTGCCCTTGCAGGACATTTGCCAGGCAGCTACGTGGGCCTCGCTGCACACGTTTGCAAGACACTACTGTCTGGACAGTCAAGTCCGGAGGGATGGCTTCTTTGGCTGTTCCGTCCTCCAGGACTTTCTGGTGTGATTATTGGTTCGCAGACCCACCACCGGGGTTGGTATTGCTGGGGTATCTATTCTAAGGTAAGGAATCTATCACTAACTTGTCTCTTTCAGATGCACAAGTTACTACTTGTGTAACGATATATCTGTAAGAGACATTAGTTAGCGATTCCTTACCGACCCACCCATCCTCCCCGTTCTGCGAACCGATATCTAGGGTTAAGGTCATCCCCTTATTAAGGCCCTAGTTTCATGGCACCAGTGTTGGTTCTATCATGGCTCTGCGTATCTGGCGCGGAAAAGCTGTGTATCAGAACTGACGTCAGCGCGCATGGTCGGCGTCTAAGTACTCCGACGACGTCATTCCGGCGCTAGCGACGACGGACGTGGTATTGCTAAGCAAAAAATCTTCCAGATCCAGTCTGACGCCTGGGGATATTCTAATGTAAGGAATCTATCACTAACTAATGTCTCTTACAGATATATCGTTACACAAGTAGTAACTTGTGCTTCACAGACCTTCTCCACATGTCGGAGCATCCACATCTGAAGCTGCAGTGCATACCGGATCGTCTCACAAAATTCGGAGGACAGGTGGTTCACCCCAACCTCTCCTCTTTGAGTTTGTCAGCACGGTTCCTGAGCTAGTTCAGTATGGGCATTTGAGCCTTCTATAAGACGTTCAGCGTAGTCATTTAAACGGAAGAGATTTTGCATGTGGTGTTTTTTTGAGGGGGAGAGTTTTATATAGCGCAAACTAGACCCGAGATATCGGCTATCAGAGCGCTTTACAAAACACCAGTTTCATTACACAAGTACTCGTTCATTTTTCTTGGGCCCGAGGAGATTAAGTGAATTGCCCAGAATCACAGGAATTTGAGCGTCGTAGCCGAGACCCAAACCCGGTTCCCCAGCTTCTACGTCGACCGCTCTAGCCGTAAGGCTACATCTTCTCCCCGTGAAAAGAATGGGAATCCAACAACCTGCCAAGAAGGTATTCTAGCATATCTTTTTATCTGGGCAACTCAGGCTTACAATTCTTTTCCATAAAAGTTCATTTGGCGGCAATTGCTGCCTACAGAAAATGTTCTTTACAAACTTCTTTTTAAAAATTTTCCTTTATGAAAGATTTTTTTCAGGGCTTGAAAAAAGGTTTTCCGTCACATTAATTATCCATTTACTCCCCAAGAGCTCAATTTAGTGATTTCATGTCTCGTGCAGGCCCCTTTTGAGCCCATTCACAAATCCTTGTTGCAACATCACTCTTGGAAAACCGTGTTCCTCGTAGCGATCCCATCTGCATGTAGGGTTAGTGAAATTCATGCGTTATGTTCTCACAAACCATTTGGTTATGAGTACTCCAAAATTCCTACCGAAAGCCATTTCACACTTTGAACTTAATCAGACCATTTCATTCGCTATGCTCTTCTCGTTCAGAACCCTTCTGTACCTGCTGAGGGGACTCTCCATGCTCCTCAACTCAGGCGAGTAGTAAAGTTTTATCTAGACAAAATAAAAGATATCCAAAGTCGGACCAATTGTTTGTAAACTTTGGACTGGTTTGTACAGTTTTACCCACTTACAAAAGGTCTGTATGTCGATGAATAGTGTCTTCCATTCTATTGTGCTATCAGAAAGCAAATAAGATTCTGTTCGGTAAACCTACAGCTCATTCTACTAGAGGGAAAGCGACTACAGCTGCTTTAATGAGGAATATGCCGCTTGCTGAGCTCTGTAAAGCGGATACATGGAGATCTGTTCACACTTTTACCAAACACTATTGTTGGATTCAGATTCTAGAACAGGTGCTCAAGTAGGACAGGTTTCTCTCAGAAATGTATTTGCTTAATCTGGGCGATTGCTTGTTCCTCTGTCTTTTCCCCACATTTTGGTGGGGATGGGCTTGCTCCTCTAGTCACTGCTTATGACTATGGAGATCCTTAGAGAGGAGGAATGGTTTCTTACCTGTAATTCCAGTTCTCTCTTAGGATATCCTCCGATGGAGATGACAAAGATGACTATTAGACTTATTTAACATTGTCACATCTCGGCAAAAAGAACTGAAGCAATTGCCACCTGCTGGTTGTGATGGGGTACTTGTGGTCTCTGGGCCCTTAAAGGTGCATACGCTGTATTTCACATTTACATAATGCCAGTTTATAGGGCTACACTATCCTCTTTTCCTTCATCTATCTCCTTTCAAAAAGGGTTTGTGAAAGAGATGTAAGTAGTCAAATACATTTTATTCTATTTAATTGGCCTTAAAATGATATGTACATATGTATTCATTACTTTTTTTTAAATGTAATCTGAAGAAATTGGAAACTATAGCTTTTCTTATGGTGTGCACAATATTCATGTCTTGAGTATTTCTGCAGGCCTTCCTGAAGAAAGGCGAACATATACACTTAAGAAAACATATTATGAAAAGTGTTGAAGAAGTAAAGAAAAGGCTCTTGTGTGTAGATACAAGTCACTCCACACTTAAGAAATAATGTAGGAGAAGGCTCAACCGCAGGATCTATTTTTGTGTATGCCTGGGATTTGTGCAAATAGTAGTTCGGACAGATGTAGGTATCTGAGAGATGAATCTTGCCGCAGATTCCTTAACTTTTGAATTCTCTCCAGGCTTCAGACTGGCTCAGGAAATTTTTCAGCAGTATCTCTGTGTGCCAGGGGATGGCGTTGTGCGGCTCTGTGATGACATCGACTCTGGTCGTGATGTCACTGGAGCCCTGGCACGCGGACGTCAGTTTCTTCCTTTCAGCGTTGTAACGCAGATCCAGAGAAGCGTATCTCTGGCCATTTTTCGGCCATGCTGTGACAATGTTTTCATCTGAAACAGTGTGCAGAGCTCTCTATGCCTTCTGGATTTAAATCCTGTGGGTCTTGTGCTTGGCAGATGTCTGGAACGGAGCCTCATGTTATCTACCTGTGATATTTGGGCGAGCACCACTGCGCCAAAGAGTGCGATAACTGCCAACGGCCGGCACGGTTGTTGAGCATTCCCAGTACTCCTAAGTGGTTGGCTTTGCAGTCTGCGGGACGGATATGGAGCCACTCTAGAGGCCATTCCAGTCAGTGGTCCAAGTCCCCGTTCACATCTCATGGTAAGTGTCATTGTAAGCGATCGAAGTTGTGGGTTTACGGAGCTTCTTCGTCTCTTGGCATGGTTTTTGATGGCTTCTCATGCTCTTGTGCTGAAGACTACGTACAAGAGTCACTCCCACACTTCCCTACAATCCCTGGAGCCGGGCAGCTTGGGCCCAGATGAGAGTATTATGATGCTCTCCATGTCATCTTTGGACCCTCCCCTTCCTCTGGAGCGCCTCCGGGCCCCAAGAAGGTGATGAGTACAGTGACTGCGTTTTCTTCGACGGATTCATCATGGCTGCAGCCCGGCCCTTAGGGACACCGGTGCACAGCCCATATGGGCTCACACCTGTGGTGCCAACTGACTCCTTAGCGACATTGGTTGTTCCTCTGGAAATCGTTTTGGTGACGCTGCAAGGCTCCAAACTGGAGTCGGTGCACAGCACTGCAGAGAGTCTTGAGGTGTCGACATCCCCTCAACTAATTCTGTACACGACGATGTCAACCGGCACCCTTCCATTTTCTCAACCCGACTTCGATACAGCGATGTGTCGGCGTTGTTTGCGTAGCTGGTGAGGGTACTTTGGAGTTGATGGAAGAGACCGAGGAAGAGGTTTCTTTGGTGCAGCCTGTGAATCCACCTCATATGATGGATAGCTAGATTTTGGAGTTAGGCGAAGCAAGCAGGTTAGTCTCTCCCCTGCTTCTAGCCTTCTATCTCCTCATGGCCTTGCCTCAGAGGCCAGCTGTTCTAAGTGGATGTGCTAAGAAGGGTGGCGGATGTTTTATATTTGACACTGCCTATGGTGGAGAAATCTACAGACCCCCTCATTGAGGTTCTTCATCCGCATCATTCATGGATTGAACTAGTGCTACCCTTTTGTGAGGCACTAGAATTATATTTTATTGGGGGCATGGGCTAAGCATGATACTTGTGGGCCTGTGAACCGTACTCTTACCTACATGCACCGCCCTGCCCCCGATGATCCTGGTTATCTTCTTTGCCAACCTAAACATCGCAGTTGTGTGGTACAGGCCGCTACAGCTCCAAATTATGTGGATAGTTGTCCTCATACTCTAGCTGATAAAGATTCCCGAAAGCAAGACTCACCAGTGCAGCGTACCGTTAATACAATTGCGTCCTAGGATTTTTTTTATTTTTATGCCTAATGGGATTCTTTGATGTAGCTATAGCCATTGTTTCCAGAGGCTAATAGGGACGAATTGAGTCAGTTGATTTCGAATGGGTGGCAGGCGGAAAGGTTAATCATTAGGTGTGAAATGGACACCCCTGATTTGATTTATATATTATATTCAGGAGCTACGCGTAGAAACCTACAAACTTTTTGGAACCTGCATGCAACTGCATACGCATCGCCCCCCCGTGCTAAATTCCCACATGGAGATGATTGGCGCATGGGGAGAGAGGAGGCAGAATGGATCTGCCTGAGAAGGGGGACAAAGGTTGGCTTTTACCTGCTGCGAGACTGCTGCAATTGGCGTTGTAACATGGTCCAGCGATATTGGAGGGCAGCACCGGCTGTCTTTGATGCCTTTTCACTGCAGGAGCTCAATCGGTGTACTACAGTGACCAGCATGCTGTTGGGCTGCAGGAGTAGCGTGAGGTGCCTTACACCTGTGAGGCAAAGGAGGGGCGAGTGGTCACGTGACAGGGAGTGGCCGCAGCTTGAAAACATCGGAGCACTGAACCCCTGTTAACAAGGACACATTTAAAACAGGCACTGAGGAAGGACAAACTAAGTCTTAAACACGTCTGCCTAATGTTTCAGGGACCCTTTTGCTTGCCAGCGCTTGTATCATCAATCAAGCCAACTGTTTGTACCCCCCAGAGCTGGTCACACTCTTTCTTTTTGCGAAGAAGAGACTGGTGGTGTGTATACGAGGTATACATAAGTATGTTGCATTAGTTTTTCACATGCTTATATGTAGTTCAAATAAAAGTTAGAAAGGATATTTATACTTATTTAAAAAAAATGATTTTTATATATGAGAATCTATTTGCTTCTCTCTTCACCGTTAGTTTTCGGTGTGTAATATAATAATTATAACAGGTTCATTTCTGTTTGATTGTCTTTCCATTTCTACAAGACTAAAGCATTATGTAAACCTTCGGGTGGTCATTTTGTCTAAAAGGGTCCTTTATTCCAGGGATGGATTAAGACTTGGTTATTCCTTACCTGGGTGATAAATCGTCTTTCTTGGTTCATGGATTGATTCTCCAGACATTGCGATGAATGTTTGTGGAATGGGTGTTGGAAGTCTTTTTCGGATTTTGAAGGAACCCGTTTCCTTCAAGAATTTCCTTACTGGTGTAGAGAATGCGGTTTATATGGCATCCGCTTTGCCTTTGGCCCTCTTGGGTCTGGAGTACACTTAACCTTTGGGTTAAATGCTTATGTCTGACTGTTTGTCAGATGTCTTTTGTCAGGATTTCATCCTACCTCCCTTAAAGCTTCGTTTTTCCTGTGCCTGGGGAGTTGTTTCTTATTTACATTTTCGGTGGTCATTGCCATGGTTTTTATAAAGAGCCCAAGCTCTTTTTCATCTAGTTCCTAGACTTATCTGGTCGATTGTTGATTGCGACTGGCTGGTTCCCATTGAGAACTTATGTCAGGTTAGTTCCCAGACCCTCCTCCGGTGCTTATAGCTATTGTATTTAATTCAAAATTTAAGGAATTTGCGGCTAGATGTCTCTACCAGATTAAAAACTTACTTACCTTTGGTAATGTATTATCTGGTAGAGACACAGTCTGGCTGCGGATTCCTTAGCATCCTGCCCATCCTTCCCACTCTGCAAACGATCTATGATGTAGGGGTTATCCCCCTTTTCAGTACTGATGTTATACACCAGTGATCACTGTCTCATGCAGTGGTATGACTCAACAAACAATTTGGTCTTTTCTCAAAGGTCTTTTCTTGGTATTACCATACCATTCATTTCTATTTGTGAGTGATCGGTAGAGTGAGTGGTGTTTTCTTTGCAATAATTGATTATACACAAATGCACAGGGTTTCTTGTAACTTGTGCTTCGTCGATTCATTTGCAAAGATTGATTATACACAAGTGCACAGGGCTTCTTGTAACTTGTGCTTCGTCGATTCATTTAAGGTCTTTTCCTTAGAGTCTTTGTCTGGTACTATCATACCATTTATTTTTTCTTTATAATTTTTGTTTCAAGGATTTTTTACCTTTTTGGCACATAGTTTCCACAGCTAGTTTCTATAGTGGCTCCATGTTCTGGCACGGAAGGTTTCAGAGAAGAAAATGACCTCTGCTCGCTACATAAATGTGTCCACTGACATCACAACCAAAGTCGACGTCATCACTTAAACTATACGATGCCGTCCCCTGGCATGCCGAGGTACTGCTGAAAAATGTCTGGATCCAGTCTGACGCCTTAGGAGAATACAAAAGTTAAGGAATATGCAGCTAGACCGTGTCTCTACCAGATAATGCGTTACTGAAGGCAAGTAACTTGTTCACCTAGAAGATTAATGAAAGCCGATGCACTAGTTGAGGTATAGTGTGCCAGTGTTCTTGAGTTCCTTGTTGGTAAGGAGTTTGAATTGTGCTTGTTTGTGAATGAGGAGCATGTGGAGCTACTTGAGGTGTGGTGTGATGCGAGTACTCTGTGGGAGGTTGAGAGTGATTCTGGCCGCCAAGTTCTGAATGATCTGCAGTCTTCTGGTGAGTTTTTGTTGATCCTGGCATAAAGGCTGTTCCTGTAGTCCAGCTTGCTTGTGATCACGGCGTCTGCCACAGCTTTCTGTAGGCTGATTAGGAGCCATTTCAAAATCTTCTTTTGCATCTTCAGGGTATGAAAGCATGAAGCAGTGACTTGGATGGTCATGTTGGGATTGCTGTCAATAAAGATGCAGAGGGTCTTGGGGTGGTTGGGGTAGGTGTCGGTTCTTGAAAACATTCCCTCTATTTTTTTTTCCACTGTGTGCGGCAGTGTAAAATCTCTATCACTGCAGACAAGTCTATGTGCATTACAGGAACTGATCCTGCATGTGTGTGCTACAATAGCGAAAACAGGTGCAGTTTGCACGTACACCTACATTTGATAAGGTCTTGAGACAGTTTTGTAATATGGATACACTCCGTCATGACATGTATTGTTTACTCTAGTGGCACCTGCAGCCCAGGTTTAGAAAAGGATAGAACTCAGAAGGCTGTACCATTATAAGATGTTGCTGAAGGTAAAGTGGTGGTGACAATGACCTGGAAGGGTTACAGCTACTTAATGTAGCCTTTATGGCCCAGAAGAAGGGGTTTGGGATTGGTGACTAATAAAGAGAGTGGTGGTCATCTTATTCATTTATTTATTGAATTTGTAGGGCGCAACAACTACCCAAAAAGGGTTTCCCGGTGCCTGGACGAAGCAAGGTACTTACTTACTTGAGCCACTTCTCCTTGGAGTTCTAAATCATCAGGGTGATCATGGCAGGCAGGAGGTTGGGGTCTTGGCATGACGTTTGTTGTTTTTCTTCTGCTTTACTTTCTCCTTCTTGCCTTACTGCCACAAGTCTCTCTGGCCTCGGAGCCCCCATTCCTAGGCTCTGCTTCACGGAATTCAGGACTCCATGGGTGTTTGGTCTATGGATTTTAAACTTCACATTCTCGGTTTATTAAATCTATCCAGCAATATTGTCAGCGTCCACTCACTCCTGGACAGACTCACTAAACCACTCTCTTCAGTGACATTGCTATCTGCTGATCCATCATGAAGCTGAGACTGCAGGTGAAAGTGTTTTTCTCATCATACTGGTGGGACCCAAATATGGCAAAGCATGTTTGTGATTTAAACAATTTTGACAACTGATTGACTTGGACTATTAAAGTCGAGTTCAAACAGGTACTGGCCTCAAACTGTGACATTAAAAACCTTTGCTTGGAATTCATGAAGCTAAAAATTGGGTGTCTCTAATTCACAGCCTGCATAAGACACAGCCTCTACTTGTGAATTGATTGTGGGGTGAAATCCTACAAGTTGATGAGTAGGGAGCAAACGTCGCTATGCAATTCGTAGATAGTCATGAGAAGTGTCATTTTATACCCAATATGATCTGTTGTGTTTCAGTATTCACCATCACATTGGGGTTAATAAGAAACCAAAGAAATTTGGGATTTTAGCTACAAAAATAAAATGTTAATTATCTCACTTTTAACTTTTCTGCCATATCACATAAACATGATTTAGAGTTGTACTTATTACATGTACATGTATGTATTGCCCCCTGTTTGTAGGTCTAAAGGAAAGTAGACAGGGAAAACCTGCCAACTCATAACTGTGCCATCATGTGCCACACAATATCGGCTCCATTCACAAGGTCAACCGGTGAGGAGCCGATATCACAGGATGGCAGGAAAAACAAGCTGGATACCACTGTAAACCGTGGATTTGAAGATCGTTTTCTGAGGCTTTTAATTGCTGACATCCATTAAGGGATGTGAAAACACCATAAATTATTAAGAGGGAGAGCTCAGCCGAGGATCCGCTCTGGCTCCAAGAGCCGCTGTACGAGTCAAGCACTGATAATATTTGACATCTAAATTGTGTAACAAATATTACCATAGACTATTATAAGTTGTCTTCAAGATTCAAGAACGTATATTTCATTAACACACAGAAGCATTTCACCTTAGCACATCAATTTATTTGCAAAGTATTTCTAAAAAGTGAGAGTTTTGAAACATGAAGTAAAATTCCTACCTGAGCTCTGATGACCATGCAATTAGTGAACAAAGAGGCAAGTCATTTGTCATACATGCAGAATATGTGGCCCAGATTCTTATTTTAGCTAGAGCAACTTAATCAAACACAAGATAAGTTTTTGTACAGCACACATCCTGAACACAATTATTTGAAGATGTTCTTTTATGTGATAACAAACAAAAGTGTTGCTCAGTGAAATATTTGCCTTGGATAACACACTGTGGTCAAACCGAAACTGTTCCCAGGTTTTTCAGTTTCACACCATGTACTTCAGCCACTAGATTGGTATCTCTTACTGCCATCAAAGGTTAATGCTTTGGGCTTAATTCTTAAAGGATGTGATTAGATTTTGGTGACAGGCAGAATCCACCATTTATTTTGTGCAGTTTTACTCTCCTGTGCGTTAGAACAGATACTATATATTACGTTTTATCAGCGTCACTGCCAACCCAACATCCATCCATTCCTGCATAAGGCTCCCAAATGACACGGTTCCTGATGATTCCTCCAGGCCCCCCACTAGACAATATTAATGAAAGCAGCATATTAACAACTGCCTGCCCCAAGCTCTGTCATCCACTGTAGCAAAACCAGTGCAGATAAGAGAGACTTTGCAAGACCTTTTACAGGCATTCTGCTCCTCCACCCTGCCTTGTAACCTAGTTGTCACCGCCATTCAACTCCAAGAGAGTGATCATTTTGTTGCGCTGCTCACAAACCATAACATGGTCTTGCATGGACCAGTGAAGTGCGCGATTTGGGAGGGTATGCGCTCAGTGGGGAAAGGCAGTGTGCATGCCCGCTCACACACGCATGCTACAGGAAACAATTGTCCTTGTTATGATGAACCCCAGGTGGAATCCCAGGAATCCCAAGGTGATACGTTCTTCCAAAGATCACAATTTCTGTCTTGTCGGTGTTCAGCTTTAGACAGTTGGTTGGTGTCGTGCTTACAGTACAATGCACGACACAGCGTGCAGTGAATCATAGAAAAAATACTATGGTGAGTTTGTGTATTTATAGAATTGAAATTCAAATTAAATAATAAAACATTGTTAGTGTCATAAATGTTTCATGGAGGTGCCTAGGCGGAAATGCGGTTATTAATGCAAATTGTGGTGCAGCACCTATTGCATTCAGCAGCTTCGTTATGGTGTCTTATGTTTGTAAAAACTATCTCAAGGGTCTAGTGCCCCTGCATTGTGATGTCTCAGGATTGTTGATAATGGTATAGTACTGTTTGCTGGAATTCAAGTGTGGTGATATGTATGTAACATGTTTAAACTAGGGGGGTAGTCTCTATCATGCAGTTGGATTGCATGTAATGCATGTCGTTTACGACTACTTTTCCAGTGTACACTTTTTCAATCCTGTCTATTGTCTTAACACATAATGGTGAGGTGGTGTAACAAATTAATCGGGTAGTGCACTTAAGATGATGGCATAAGCATGACCAGTGGTTCTGTAGAGACGACAGTTTCTATGAACATGCTGGATCTCTCGTGCGCTTAGCAATAGCTCAGTGACTCTTCTTCTCCCATGGCGCGGTACCAATCTGTTAAAAATATAAAAGACATGGAATATTAGTAACAGTGTAACATTACATATGTACTTGTAATATTGTTTTAGTAGTAGATCACAACGGCATTTGGGTTTATGACTTGACATTGTATCCCAGTGCTAATATAAACGTATGCTGTATTCTGTTATAATACACATTTTGTAATCATAACGTTTGACAGTGATGAACAAGAACTCAAACAGTACTGAAAATTAAAATAAGTTGTTGAACAAGTGAGGTTAAAATTTGAGACTCTTATGGTCTTACTGAGTGGAACTAGTAGGTTGTTTGACAGGAAGCGTCACGTATCATAGATGTACATATAACTCTTCGTCGTTGTTCATACCGGAAACATGCTATCGGCCAACAGAATCAATCTTGATTCAAGTCTGCGTAAGGCCTGAACTTGGTTGCCTCCTCTTGGGTGTTTTGGGATTGTTGCTAGACCGAAGAATTTGCCTTTGGTCCAATCACACCCCCCCCCCCGTGCCTCATTTAAATGTCTAGACATGCTGTAGCTGAATTCGCAGTTAGTGATTGCTCTCCAGTGTTCCAACATTCTTTTTTTGACTGGAAATGTTGTCGAACCAACATACCATTTACCACAGGGGCAGGTGATGGCATACACTACAAACTCTGTCACACAGGTTATTTATTGGTTTAGTTGGTCTCCATTTCCTTCTCGATCTTTGTAATGTCACTTCCTTCACATTCTTGCTATGGCTGCAGGCTTGCATTTACTGCACTTATAAAAGCTTCCCCTTTGTTCTAGCCAGGTTTTCTTGTTGGATTGTAAGTGACTGTTGACCAGGATGTCTTTAAGGAACAAGTTTTTTCTATAGGTAATAGCTGGTGAATGACCTAACATTTTTTCAGCAATGGATCCTGTGTGAGGATATGCCATCTTTTCTTAAGGACTTTCTTCAGTACGTCTGCCTGTGTATTGTATGTGGTTATGAACCTCACTGGTGTGTCTGTGTTGTCTTGTGTGGTGTGAGTCTTAGGTGGTGCAAATAAGGCGATATTGCGGCTGACAATCAGCTTTGAGGATACCTCTTTGGAGCATCTTCGTTGGGTAACCTCTCTTTTTGAACCGCCTGGCCATGTCTAGTTTGTTTCTTTCATAGGAGGTGTGAGAAAGGGCCATCTTTCTTGCCTTGGTATGCCCCCACTTTTTTCTGAACTGCTGATATGCTTTGACTGAGTGTGCCCTGGGTTCCTACCAACCAGGTACCCAGGGCCTGAGTTCCTTCCCTAAATCTGTGCTGAAACTAAAAACCCAATTGGCATCTCTGGCCACCTGTCAGCCCCTAGTAAATGGTACCCTAGGTACCCAGGGCATGGGGACCAGAGAAGACCCTTGAGGGCTGCAGCACTTATTGTGCCACCCTCAGGGGCCCTGTACCCTGGCACCCACACACTGCCTTTGCAGGCTGAGTGCCTAAGTACAGAACTAAACCAAGAGTCGTCATGGCACACATCCCTGTGTGCCATGCCCACAGAACCCACTGCCCTAGCATATTTCAGTTACCCCTCTATCTGGGTGCCCTATGCCAGAGGTGTGGGCACAGGTACATGAGCCCTGTGCCCGTACAGTTCCCAGGGTCATTCTTGGGTGCTGTAAGTGCAGTGATGCCATTAAGAGTATATGGTGCTGGGAGGTTGTCATTACGAACTCCACAGCACCATAATGGCTACACTGAAGACTGACAAGTTTGGTACCAAACTGCTCAGCACATTAAACCCGCACTGATGCCAGTGTTGGATTTAATGTAAAATGCACCAGTGGGCATGTTAGAGATGCCCTCTGAAATCCTAACTTACAATCCACGTCTGGGCTGAGTGGCTGCAGAGGCTGCCACACAGCAGACATGTTACTGGACCCCTGGGTGGAGAGCCCCCCCGCTCTCCTGTGCCTGCAACAATGCACATCCTGGGCGAGGTGCTAGGTCTCCTCCCCCATGATGGGCAGGGGGAAGCTTCAAAGACTTGCCGCCTCTGTGAGCTTCTCCAGACCATTTGCTGTATCCAGCAACTGGCCCCCACCAGTTCTAACCCCCACTCTGGCGGGAAGACTGGCGTGAAAAACTACGTCAGGAAGGAGGGTGTGCCAGCCTGTGCCAACCCCACCCCTCAGGTGGGGGAGACGAGGTGAAGCACGACCCCGGGCTCCATCCATCTTGTAGATGGGGAGCCCTGCCCAATTCCAGCTAGGCTCCTGCCCCCTTCCCACAGAAGAGGAGCAGACAAGGGGGTGTACTCACCCCATTGGTCCCTGTCCTTGCCCTACCTGTAACGCCCCTAAATTGAGTATTTTGGGGCTCCCATTAACCTTCCTTCCTCAGATCCCGATATGAAAAGAAGAAAGAAGATCACGAAGAAGAAGACCCGCCGTGCAGTTGCTAATAACAGGACGACAACAACTGACTTGGCCCCAGTCCTACTGGCCTGTCGATCCTGGAACCTGCTCCTGCCTAATCCCGGCGACTCCCGCGGATAGCAACCTTGGGACACCCAGAGGACCTGCCTGCCTTGACCCTCTTAAAGACTGGGACACCCATCAGCAGAGGCTCTGCTGCAAAAACCCACCTGGTGCCAACCAGGAAGCTCCGGACCAGCCCACTCTGCATCCTCCGAGCCCGGGCCCAACCGAACCAAGACCACGAGGACGTCCCCCCGGCGTCTGGGACCCAAAGTCCAGTGCCCAAAGACCCTCCTCGATGAACCAGCCAACGCCTGCAGACTCAGAACCAGGGGCCACCCCAACCGCGACCAGCCTTGGGTAAGCTTTTCCGACACCCAAAGACACCCCTGCACCCGGCACCCTACAGCCCTCTGTGCCTCCCTTTGAGGTACCTACCTGTGCTCCAAGATCCCAACTTACCTCACGAAGTGCTGGTCGCCCCTGGAGAGTCTCCGTCCCCGAGCCTGCAGCCTTTGTTCCTTTTTGACCTTTCCCATTGGATAACATTGAGCGCCCGACGGCTCAAGAGCACCCTGCTCCCAGCTGCTCGAGTGCCGCTGGCTGTGCCACTTTTGTCCTATCCTACTTCCCCCCTTGCCCTGAGCAAGTGACCAGGAGCTCAGCTCCCACAGCCGCGTGGCCTGCTAGCCAGCAGCCACCAACCGAAGGCCCCCTTTCCCTCATTGGATATCATTGGGCCTACCTACCTCTGCACCCGGCCGGCCCTGCGCTTCTGGGGCGGAACCGACTATACTTACCTGACCCTGGGGGACCCCTGAGTCTACACCCGGAACCTTAACTATACCAGCCAAGTACTCACCTGGAAACCGGTAACTAACTTACCTACCATTGGATAACATTGACCCATTTTATTTATTTATTTATTTATTTATTTAGCAATTTGTATAGCGCCTGGTGACCCGAGGGCATCCCCGCGCTGTTAATATTGAGTCCTGCTGAGGGGGTGGGAGGTAGAGGGTTTATTTAGGGAACAGAAGGGTTTTAAGTTTTTTCCTGAATGTCAGGTAGTTGAGTTCCAGTCTGAGGGAACGTGGAAGAGAGTTCCAACCGGTGGACGCCTTAACAGAGAAGCGTCGGCCTCCAGTGCGTGCTCTTTTGAATTTAGGGATGTTGGCCAGGTGCTCGTTCTCCGACCGTAGGGCCCTTGGTGCAGTGTAGGGGGTGACCAAACCCCTAAGGATCGCAGGTCCCGATCCGTTGATTAGTTTATGGGCCGTGCACATGGCCTTAAACTCCACCCTTTGGCGGACTGGCAACCAGTGCAGCGCCTTGATGGCGGGTTTGGCGGATACTCTAGGAGGTACGCTCATAATTAGGCGGGCTGCAGCATTCTGGGTTCTTTGCAGTCTCGCTAAGGTGGCTTCCGGCGTACCTAGATAGACCAAGTTGCTGTAGTCCAGCCGTGACAGTATGAGGCCCTGTACTATTAGTTTCCTGGACACGGGCGGTAGGAGGGGGAGAATTTTGCGAACAGTTCGCAGAAGCCCCAGACAGGTTCCGGCGGTTTTGGCCGCTTGGGTCTTCATTGAGAGAGCGGGTTCTAGCCAGACTCCGAGGGTCTTGATTTCGTGTTTCGGGGTGGGGATTTCCCCGAACACGTCTGGCCATATTGCCGGGGGGATGGTCGCCCATTGTTTGCCCATGAGCATCACCTCGGTTTTGGAACCGTTGAGTTTTAATGACGATTCACACATCCACCCATGAATTTCGGTAAGACAGTTTGGTAATTTGTCTGGGTGGTCGTCAAGTTGGGAGAGGGAGACGACTAATTGTGTGTCGTCGGCGTAGCTCACGATTTTTATCCCGTATGGTGTTACCACATCTTCCAAGGGGGCCATGTACACATTAAAGAGTGTAGGGCTCAGGGAGGAGCCCTGAGGAACCCCGCTGGAGAGTGGGAGTGTGGCCGAGTGGAATTCGCCGTCCCAAACCTGGAATGTACGTTCAGTGAGAAAGGACTCTATCCATTTGAGTGCCGTCCCGGTGAGCCCTGCTTCAGTCAGTCGGTGAAGAAGAACACGGTGATTAACCGTGTCAAAGGCGGCACTCAGATCCAGGAGGATCACTGCCACTGATCCCCCTGAGTCTAGAATGCGCCTTGCTTCCTCGATGACGGCAAGCAGGGCGGTGTCTGTGCCGTGTCCCGGACGGAACCCAGTTTGGGATTGCCGCAGGATGTTATTAGTCTCGAGAAATCTGGAGAGTTGACTATTCACCAGTTTCTCGGTGATCTTGCTAATCCCCGGGAGGAGTGATATGGGCCGATAGTTAGCCATATCAGTAGGGTCGAGCTGAGGTTTTTTAAGGAGTGCCTTCACCACTGCCTTTTTCCAGCTGTGGGGGACTGATCCTTGAGCAAGTGAGCTGTTGATAAGCTCCGTGATTGTAGGGGTGATAGCGGGGGCCACGTTTTTAAGGAATCTCAGAGGTGCAGGGTCTAAAGGAGATCCACTTTTTAATTTATTCAATATCGTTTCCACCTCATTGGGCGTTGTCGGCTTAAATGTCTCGAGTTGGGGACGTAGTCCCGTCTCATTGGGGGGTTGAATAATGTTTCTACAGGAAGGGGAGCTGGAGGGAGGGAGGGATGTGAGGATGCGGGCAATTTTGTTGTTGAAGTATGAGGCTAGGTCATTACTTCTATCTACCTGAGGGGTGATGGGCGAGGAAGCGATGGGAACTTTCAGAAGCTCCTTCACAATGAGATAAGATTCCCTGGAGGAATTGGAGGATTCCTTTATCCTGGTGTCATAATGAGAGGCTTTGGAGAGCTTGATTGCGGTTTTATAGGTTTTGACTGAGGAATGGTATGCCTCTTTGCTGGCGTTGTACCAGTCTTTTCTCCAAAGCCGTTCAGCTCTTTTACAATTTTTGCGGAGCTGGCGGAGCTCTGGGGTGTACCACGGGGCAGAGCCGATGTTGTTGGTCTTATCTTCGCGCATTCTGAGTGGAAGCACAGAGTCAAGGGAGGTCGTGATCCAGTTTCTGAAGTTGCTATCGGCGTTGTCCGGGATATTGTCGAGGGTAGGGGTGGTAGATGTCAGGGTGTTGGCCCATTCTTCAATCGGTAGTTTGGACCAAGTCCTGCCTTTGGTGAAGGAGGGGGGTTTCTGAGGTTTCTTGAGGGGTCCTGGGAGTTGGAATAGGACCAAGAAGTGGTCCGTCCAGGGAAGGGGAATGGAGTCTATTTCTTGCATCGCGGGGGTGCTGGTGAACACTGGGTCCAGCAGGTGGCCTTTGATGTGAGTGGCTCCTGAGTTAATGAGACGAAGGTCCGAGGCCGCTAGTTCGGAGATCAGGTCGACTACTCCAGAGTCTGCCGTATCTTCAAAGTGGATGTTCAAATCTCCCACTAAGATGAAGTTCAAAGCGGAGTGAGCCTGTGTTGCTACCATGTCTAGGAGGGCATTGGAAAAAGGGCCGGGGTGGCCGGGGGGACGATAGATTAGAATCCCTGAGAGGGAGTTCGTAGGGTCAAGTTTAATTGAGAATAGAAGACTTTCCGAGTCTGGGATTTGTGCATCGCTAGCATTGCAGGTGAAGAAGTCACGGTAAATAATGGCGATGCCTCCCCCTCTGCCAAGTGGTCGAGGGAGGGACTGGATGAGGAATCCCTGAGGTGTGGCTGACACTGTGTCCGAGTCAGAGTGTGGGGTGAGCCACGTTTCCGTTAGAAAGAGAATGTCAATCTCACAGTCTTCTATAAGATGATGGATTTGTGTCGCATGTTTAGGGAGAGAGCGACAGTTGAGTGAGGCAAGTTTGAGGGTTGAGTGCTTCAGTACTCGTGTCGGGATTTGAAGCTGTGCAGGCTGGCAGTTCGTGCATCTGGCAAAGGGTCCATCCATGTCATGTATATATCTGCATGAGGAGGCGAGGGAAGGCCTGAGGCTTAAAAGATCACGGCGCGAATATGTGATTTTGGCGGAGGCTCTGGCAGCCAGGGGGTCTGGCCCTAGGCCCGGTCGTGCGCGGACAGGCGCAGACGGGCAGGACTCTGGCTTGACTCCGGCGCGCGATCGGCGCTCCCGCAATGCGCGTCCGCTGCGCGGAGCCATGGAGGTATGATTTTAAGCGCTCGGTAGCGCGACGTGCAGCGCGAGCCCTCAGAAAGATGGCCGCTGCCTGACTCTCGAACTAGCTTAGTCCCGCCTGACACCGGTCATAAAATCGACCGCGCCCCCAGGGCAGGCAAGTATGATGTCTCTCAGTAGTTTTAAGATAAAATTGTTTTAGCCAAGTTCGGCGCTAATGTGGCAATCAAAAACACTATTAATTCAGTGCAAGGGGGAGGGAAAGGACACACGGGAAAATAGTGAAAAATAAGCGGAGCACAATTTTTAAAATATCCTCCCGGCTCAAGCCTCAGGAGTAGAGTGGCAATCTAAAATCTCCACGAGCCTTTCCTGATTTTAAGCGCTCGGTAGCGCGACGTGCAGCGCGAGCCCTCAGAAAGATGGCCGCTGCCTGACTCTCGAACTAGCTTAGTCCCGCCTGACACCGGTCATAAAATCGACCGCGCCCCCAGGGCAGGCAAGTATGATGTCTCTCAGTAGTTTTAAGATAAAATTGTTTTAGCCAAGTTCGGCGCTAATGTGGCAATCAAAAACACTATTAATTCAGTGCAGGGGGGAGGGAAAGGACACACGGGAAAATAGTGAAAAATAAGCGGAGCACAATTTTTAAAATATCCTCCCGGCTCAAGCCTCAGGAGTAGAGTGGCAATCTAAAATCTCCACGAGCCTTTCCTGATTTTAAGCGCTCGGTAGCGCGACGTGCAGCGCGAGCCCTCAGAAAGATGGCCGCTGCCTGACTCTCGAACTAGCTTAGTCCCGCCTGACACCGGTCATAAAATCGACCGCGCCCCCAGGGCAGGCAAGTATGATGTCTCTCAGTAGTTTTAAGATAAAATTGTTTTAGCCAAGTTCGGCGCTAATGTGGCAATCAAAAACACTATTAATTCAGTGCAGGGGGGAGGGAAAGGACACACGGGAAAATAGTGAAAAATAAGCGGAGCACAATTTTTAAAATATCCTCCCGGCTCAAGCCTCAGGAGTAGAGTGGCAATCTAAAATCTCCACGAGCCTTTCCTGATTTTAAGCGCTCGGTAGCGCGACGTGCAGCGCGAGCCCTCAGAAAGATGGCCGCTGCCTGACTCTCGAACTAGCTTAGTCCCGCCTGACACCGGTCATAAAATCGACCGCGCCCCCAGGGCAGGCAAGTATGATGTCTCTCAGTAGTTTTAAGATAAAATTGTTTTAGCCAAGTTCGGCGCTAATGTGGCAATCAAAAACACTATTAATTCAGTGCAGGGGGGAGGGAAAGGACACACGGGAAAATAGTGAAAAATAAGCGGAGCACAATTTTTAAAATATCCTCCCGGCTCAAGCCTCAGGAGTAGAGTGGCAATCATCACTCATTGTGAAGTTTTGAAAACTGCAAATATTCATATAAAATCAGCTGAAGTCCGAATTCCAAAGTACTCACCTGCAAGCAGGCGAGAAGCCAGTACTGTACCTTGCAGCCCCTTACTGAACCGCAAACGTAATCCTTACCAGGTTTACTATTAATCTGTATTTTCTCCATAGGAACCCATTGTCTGTTTTTCTATGAAATTTCTTAAAGTGCCTACTTTTGAAAACTTGAAATATTCTTTAAAAATCATACGAAATACTGAAACGCAATTACCTACCTGTTTTAAGTTCAGACCCCAGTGCTGGCCCTAAAAGCCCAGTACTGGATTACAAAAGTAACGCGATCATACTTTACCTGCAACCTGAATATTCTCCCATTGAATAACATTGCCAGATTGTCATTGAAAAGTTTTTAAGTGTGAACTTTTAAAACAGTTTTATATTCCTGAAAATTCACCACAGTAACTAAAACGTTTTTGCTAACTTGGTTTCAGCTTAGACCCCAGGACTGAATCTAGGATCTAGTCATGGAACTACTAAAGTAATCTGTACTGTAATCAACTGTACTTTTATGTTAACAATTTATTGAGCTCAATGTTAAAGTGTGTCTAGACTTGAGTTGCCTTCAGCAACTCCTGTACCTATTGTGTTCACCAACTTCATTGCTTCCTTGCAAAGTAATTACATGAGAGTTCTCATATCTAGTAAAGTATATTTTTATGCCTGTTGGTTCTAAAAATTAAACAACTACATCTTTGGATATAACAACCATTGGCCTGGAGTTTAGTCTTTGAGTGTGTGAAATCCTTTGCTGACTGAGTGTGTACAACAAATGCTTTGCACTGCCCTCTGGAACTGCCTTACTGCTCGACCAAGCTACCACTTTTGAGAGTAAGGTCAGTCCTGACTTTAACCTCTGTTATACCTTTGGGGTTTGTGGACGCTATACACACTGTACTCCATTATTGTCCAGTATATATAGAGCCACTTTCTCACATAGGTGGCAGCGGTGGGAAACAAACTTGCATTTGTTGAACTACTTGGTTACCATCTGATCACACGACAGAACTCATAAATTGCCTTTAGAATTCTGAAATTGGTCATTTCCAAAAATACTAAAAGTCTGGTAGGGCCTTGCTTAAGTCCCATTCGAATTTTTGAAAAATAAGTCACTATAAGCTAGGGTAAAGGAAAAGCTGGTTTCCCCAGAGCAATACCTGGTTGGGAAAACTTACTCAGTCACCAATACTGACAGGATTACCACCCAACGCCCTCTGGCTATGGTGACATTAGGATGGGGGGAGGTTACTGGCCTGAAACTGGTAGTGGTCTCTCCACAATTGGCAGCTGACTGTCTGCTTGGAAATGACCTGGAACCCTCAGCTTGGGCTGAGGTTGAGCAAGTAACCCATTCAGCCATGCTGGGTATCCCTAGACTGGTGTGTGTGCAAACCAGAGCACAAAGCAAAAAAATGAAGGGTGAACAAGTAGGTTTGGAGCCTGAAAGTATGGCCCAACCAACCAAGAGAAAAAGCAGGGAGACTGGGGAACCAGCTTCTGCACAGCCAGCCTCTCGGGACCCATCTCCTCAGGGAGAGGACTTGGAAACCCTAGAGGGAACTGAGCCCATGGAGCTTAAACCTTACCAGGCTGGACTCCTGGGCCTAGGGGGACCCACTAGGGAAGAGCTGTGCCAGGGTCAGCAACACTGCCCCACTCTTGAAAGCCTGAGGCAGCAAGCTGCTGCAGAAGCAAAGGGAGATGTCAGTGGTACCCACAGAGCTTATTGGGAAGAGGGATTACTGTATGCTGAGGCAAGAAACCCCATCATTCCTGGAGTTACCATGAGGGTGGTAGTGCCTCAGAAGTACAGGGAGTTCCTCATAACTTTAGCTCATGACATCCCCCTAGCTGGACACCTGGGGCAAATCAAAACTTGGGAAAGGCTAGTTAGCCACGTCTACTGGCCTCAGATGAACCAAAAGGTGAAGGAGTTTGTGAGCTCCTGTGTTACCTGTCAGGCCAGTGGCAAGACAGGTGGCAAACCAAAGCCCCCCCCTGATACTACTGCCAGTGGTGGGGGTACCCTTTGAAAGGGTAGGTGTGGACATGTTGGGTCCACTTGAGCCTCCCACAGCTTAAGGGAACAAATTCATTCTAGTAGTAGTGGATCATGCTACTAGGTACCCTGAAGCAATTCCCCTTAGGGTTACTACAGCTCCTGCAGTAGCCAAGGCCCTCATGGGTGTCTTCACAAGGGTAGGGTTTGCTAAGGAGGTGTTTTCAGACAGAGGTACCAACTTCATGTCTGCTTACCTGAAACATGTGGAAAGAGTGTGGGGTGCAGTACAAGTTCACTACCCCATACCACCCACAAACCAATGGTCTTGTGGAGAGGTTCAACAAGACATTGAAAGGTATGATCATGGGACTCCCTGAAAAACTCAAAAGGAGATGGGATGTTGTGTTGCCATGCCTGCTTTTCGCGTATAGGGAAGTGCCACAGAAGGGAGTGGGGTTTTCCCCCTTTGAAATTCTGTTTGGTCATCCTGTAAGGGGACCACTTTGTCTGGTGAAAGAGGGTTGGGAGAGCCCTCTCCAAGAACCCAAACAAGACATTGTGACCTATGTGCTTGGCCTAAGGTCCAGAATGGCCGAGTACATGGACAAGGCATCCAAGAATCTTGAGGCCACCCAGGAGCTGCAGAAACACTGGTATGACCAAAAAGCTGCCATGGTTGAATTTCAACATGGACAACAGGTGTGGGTTTTGGAGCCAGTGGCACCAAGGGCTCTCCAAGACAGATGACACTTACCTGCCATTGGATAACATTGACCCATTTTGACTCGAAATTTTTTTAAGTGTGAAGTTTTGAAAACTGCAAATATTCGTATAAAATCAGCTGAATTCCGAAGTACTCACCTGCAAGCAAGCGAGAAGCCAGCACTGTACCTTGCAGCCCAGTACTGAACTGCAAAAGTAATTCTTTCGGGGTTTACTAGTAATCTGTATTTTCTCCATAGGAACCCATTGTCTGTTTTTCTATGAAATTTCTTCTAAGTGCGTACTTTTGAAAACTTGAAATATTCTTTGAAAATCATATGAAATACTGAAACGCAATTACCTACCTGTTTTAAGTTCAGACCCCAGTGCTGGCCCTAGAAGCCCAGTACTGTATTACAAAAGTAACACAATCATACTTTACCTGCAACCTGAATTTTCTCCCATTGAATAACATTGCCAGATTGTCATTGAAAAGTTTCTTAGTGTGAACTTTTAAAACAGCTTTATATTCATGAAAAACGTTTTTGCTAACTTGGTTTCGGCTTAGACCCCAGGACTGAACTCAGGATCTAGTCCTGGAACTACTAAAGTAATCTGTACTGGAATCAACTGTACTTTTATGGTAACAATTCATTGAGCTCAATGCTTAAGTGTGTCTAGACTTGAGTTCAGCAACTCCTGTACCTATTGTGTTCACCAACTTCATTGCTTCCTTGCAAAGTAATTACATGAGAGTTCTCATATCTAGCAAAATATATTTTTTTATGCCTGTTGGTTCTAAAAATAAAACAACTATATCTTTGGACATTACTACGACACAAGTTATGGGTTTACTGTATGGTCTACACATCTTGGGACATTCAAAGTCTATATATCCAGTGTATAATCCAATTGGTTGGAGGTGCTCAAAAAATGGTATTATACGTACACACCCACCAGTGTAACGATAATACTCAAGACCAAAGATGGCCCAGAACACAAAATTAATACAACTACACCAGATCACACTCTATCACTATATCTGTAATCCTAAATACAACCCAGGTCAGTTCAAAGAACAGAAATTACTGTGGGGCAGTCTCCCACCAGTGTACTTCCAACAGTTGATTGTTCCAGTATTCCAATTTCAAAGGCTCCAAAAAAATGTTTCAATCACAGTTCCAACAATCAGGTCTTTTTTCAACTTTCTACTTTATTTTCAGAATAAACAGCAGCAGTAAAATAATTAACTAGCGAACTCTGGCGTATCCGCGATCCTGCTCGTGTGCAGTCCTGTAGCACGAGCGGACAGTGACAGCTGGGAAACAGATGAGAGCGCTTGTTGAATGCTTACCGTGTTTGTTTCCTCGTTTCCGATTCAATCTCACTCGATCGCAGTGTTGGTGTGCTGGTATACGGAGCTCAAGCTAATTGCGGGATACAGCCGGCGGGTGTGTCCTTTAGTATATATATCTACACACACCCATACGGAGGAAAAAAGCAAAGGTTAAGGGGTGATATAGTTAAGTGAAAATGTTGGTTAAAATATACCTTTTTATATTAACAAACCAAATGAAATTCATCATTTATAGTTACCATAGTTACTGTAACTCATGCCCTAAAGTAACTGTAACTCTCACTTCCACCATGCACAGTGTTGTCATCAATTATGTCACTTCAGATGTTGCAGTGATGTTATCTACGATGTCGTAGAACATATCATGAGTGATGTAATATGTGGGGTAATTAGCAAGGGAAGGAGTGAGATATTGTTACTTGAGATAATTAAAACTGGTGAATTTAAGTGGTTTTACTCGTTTACAGTAGTATGTTTTAACTACCATTTTTACCTAACTATAGTGTCCCTTTAACTTTTGGTTTTGTTGATTGAATTTTGTATGTTTTATTTTTTTACGTAAAATATATTTTATTACAATATGTGATGTCAACCTCACACCGTGTACAGCCTTCGTCCAACCCCATGGGGTTGGCCGCAGGACCTTGCCTGAGGCCGGGCCCTGTATCCAAACTCTTGCGGTCAGTCAGCCCCCTGCTAGTCATGCACAATGTGGGGTTGGCTACTGGCCCTGACTTACGTCTAACCCGCCACAGTATGACAACTCTGCATTGCTCACAGCCTCCGGCCGTGTAAAGCAGCAGTAGGCATGTATAGTAGAGTGTGGGGAGGCACTGGCATCTCCACTGAGACTTCTCAGGGCGGCGAGTATGCTTAGCATGGTGTGGAGAGAAACTGACCTCTTCACTGTTTCCTCACTGAGTGATGAGCGTCTGTAATAGGGTGTGATGATGGACAGCCCTCCTCGGTGGACCCTCTCCATTAGATGACGAGTGTGCATAGGAGAATGTGAGGAGGGACAGACTTTTCAACTTAGACCTCTCCCCAGGGGGACTAGTGTCCATAATAGGGTGTGTGGAGAGACTGGACTTTCTGCTTAGACCTCCCACACAATGGCCGTACATAGTAGGGTATGGGGAGGGACTCTCCTCCTCGTTGAGACCTCTCCCCAGGGTGACTGGTGTGTCCAAAGTAGTGTGTGGGGAGGGACTGGCCTCTCCTCTTTTTTTCACGATTCCACGAGAGTCTCTCAGAGTTTCCCGTTTCGCAACATTAATTTAAAAAGAATTTACAGTTTGCTTCATCACACTAGTAATGCATTATAGACCTCCTCTCAGTTACTAAGAGGTCAAGATGCCTTTATCCTGCCCCAATATATAGCTTTTTCCTGATAATTCTCACAAAAAGCACGCTTCCTGTCAAATTTGGTATAATTCTGATCAGCCATTTTACCTGTAGTGCTCTCCAAAAATCCTTACAGAAATTGCATGGGGAAATTTGATTTTAGAAACCCCCTTTTTTCGGTCCTCAATCCATGGATCACCCATACATTTTCGAGGAAGGAGCTGAGGGGCATCAATGTTATTAGCAAGTGAAAAAATCTATTTCACAGGTGAAAGTAGTCCTAACAATAAGTACTGGTCGCACGCACACACACACACACACACACACACACACACACACGTACTCACCCCCCCACCCTTTTGCTGGCGGTCAACCACCAGTAGGTAGTTATAGTTAGGAGCTAGTTTCCATAGGAAAAGCGTTTTTTGTTTTGTTAATAACTGTGCTGCTAGGAGGGATAACACTTTAGTTTCTTGTGCAACAGAAATTCTAGGGTGGTATGCCAATGGCAGTGTAGGGACAAATAGTGGCAATTTCCCTGTGATTTTCTACCAAGCCTTGACCGTACTGTCAGTTGTGTTAAATTCCACCGTGGGTCTTGGTTGGTGCGTTTTTGGCAATAGAGCTGCGAGTGTCTCCCAACTACAATGTGGCTGCTTGTCCTCTCAGACCAGTCTAATCAGACTGGAGCGTCGATAGTGCTTGGCCATAGTTCTCCTTGAATACTATTTCAGAGTTATTGTGTATCCACACACCCAAGTACTTAACTGGTTCAACGCTCCATTCCAACAGGAAATCCCATTCATGTGCGATTGTGCTATCTGTTAGGGGAAATATCATTGATTTTTCCCAATTTATACTATGTCTAGAAAGATTTTCATATCTGATATATTCCCTTATCAGGGGGCTTAACCACTCTTCCGGGATTCTGATATACAGCACCATATCGTCTGCATACAGTGATATAGCTAATGGCCGCTGCCTAAATCTCAGTGCTGCATCTGCATGTGTCTGTCGCACCAAGGGCTTCAGTGTTAGCGCAAATAGCATGGGGTATAATGGGCGTTGTTATCTCGTATGTTAGCAACCGGATCAGTGTACAACAGGCCTATCCATTGTATAAATGTCTGTGGCATGCCCAAACGATGCAGTACATCAAACATCAAGCCCCATTTTATAGAATTGAAAGCCTTGGCTGCATCAAACAGCACAGCTGCAGCTTTAACATCTGGATTCAATTGGTGCATCACAGCGAATATTGTTCTTAGGTTACTTAGCGACAGGGAGGTCGCTCCTGGTGGCGTTTACACTTCCATCTGTCTATCTTATCCTGATGAACTTAACCTGGAACTAAGCTCAATAAACGTATCCTGTTTTATACACCTGGCTCAAGGATCATCAATTTACAACAGTTATGTGTAGTCGCTCGCTCTCGGACGAATCCTGATTGATCTGGGAGTACAAGCGCAGGCAGGAGTGGCTGCAACCTGGTCGTAATAATTTTTACAAGTATCTTCGTGTCTATGTTTAAAAGTGACTACGGCCTATATCTATAGGATTCACAACTCATTGGATTTTTAATAAGTGGCAATCACAGGGAAATTGCCATGGCTTCAATAAGGTTATTACCAAGGCCACCATCGCACCCTGATGCCTTGCCACTGGGTAGCAATTGTATCTCCTCCCTCACTTCTTCTGTGGTTATTGGTTGCAAATACTCCTGTTGCCCTGAAGACAACCAGGTGAGCGCCAGCTAGTCCAGGTAGGCTGTTATCTCTTCCCCTTCAGCTGCCTTGCGTGGGCCGTAAAGTGTTGCATAATATACCATAATCTGGATATTATTTCAGGAGAGCTATAGCATTTTGTTCTATCTGGTCGGTCTAACTCAGATACATAGGCTTGTGTAAGCAGTATCCTAATCTTTGAGGCCAGGCAGTGGCCGGGTTTCCCACCCTCCCCATATGCTCAGCAACCCAGTGCCTAGACATTATTTCCTGCTCAGCAGTCTCCTTGTAACTCGTGATCAAGTCTCTGATTTCTGCCAGGGTGTCCATGTTCTGCTTTTCTTCGTATTCACTTTCCAACCCCCTAGTACTTGCTCTATTGTATGCATCCTAGCTTGCAGGGCTTTCAGCACCCCGCCTGCAGTCCTGTGCATATTCCACATTGTGGCTTTAAAAGCCTTCCAGAGCGTGCCAGCACAGTCTATGGATCCCTTATTCTCCAAAAGTACTGTATAATTGCCTTCTGTACTCCCTCTTTAAACACGGGGTCCAGCAGCGATGTGGCCTGTAGGCGCCATTGAAAAGGCTGAGTTGTGTGTGCGAAAATTACCTATTCTAGCATCACTGGTGAGTGATCTGTTAACGTTCTTGGCAAGTGATTTACTGTTTCCACCCTTTGGCTGCCTCCCTGGAAATTAGCCTGTAATCCAACATGGACCACATTTTGTGCACAGATGAAACATGGGTGCCGTCCCGAGTCACAGGGTGTCGCATTCTCCATATATCAATCAGTTTATGGGCTTCCATGATATCTTGTATCACATGTGTGGCTCTTTTCCCCTGCCATTCTGTCATTGTGCTGCGATCCAGATTGGGGTCCAAGTACGTATTTAAATCTGCTCCCCATATGATTATTGTGGGTTTATAAGGCATATAAGTTACTCTCTAGTTGACGATAAAAGTCAAGGTCATCAGTGTTTGGCCGGGATGTGTTAACAATGGTGATTGCTATGCCCGCTAGATTACCCTGTATTAGTGTAAACCGGTCCATGTCGTCTGACATAGTGTGAGTAAGTGTAAAAGGTGTGCTTTTTATTAGTATGAGAACGCTCCTGGAGTACGAGGAGTATGAGGCTGCTGCCCTCACCATCGCCTGTTTTGCTCCCACACACGTCAACCAATTTGGTGAGATGAGTCTCCTGCATCAGTACTAATTGGACACAATGCCTGTCAAGCTATGAAAACACCTGACGGGTCTTTTGGGGATTATTCAATCCCCTGACATTCCAGGTCAAAAGCCAAATTTTTTCCAGCATTGTTGTTTCTGTATATGATAGCGCATTTGTTTCTGACTCTGGTGTTCCCCCATGAGTATTATGTTTCTCTTTTTATGATTGTGATGTACTACATACAATTTAACTAACAAGTAGCCCCTGCCCCCCCACCATCCATTTCAGCATCCTAATGTTGCCAAAGACATTTCCTAAACAACAAATAACAGTGAAATCATCTGGGTATTACTGAGTTTCTCTTCTTTCTCTGTGAGTACTTTAGTTGTGGGGGTACACCCTTGTGGGGGGCTGCCAGATGCCGTACGTCCCACCTGCTGTACGGGGAGGGGGGGTGGACAATTTATAATGGGCGAATATCATCATGGTGTAGTATAGGAACAGTGCCAGCGCTATTACGTGGCATCTGATTTGTTCCAGCTGTTTGCTGTAGAGCTCCCTTCCTAATGTGCTATGGCAGATTAATTTATATACCTGACTAAGCTTCCTTCATCATCTACTGCATCCTCATTGGGATAATTTATTGATATCACTATAGTTAAGCTCAACGTGCATTTCATTACATTTCTATGTACAGACTTAGTTCTTTTTATAGTTGTCAGTCATGCAGGTATAGCTGCTGCACCACTTACTACTGCTTCAGCCAAGAATCAGCGGGAGTCTGTCACGCCATCAACACTATGCTGCAGGAATGGAGTGTTTGCGTTCCAGGTGCGGGACATGCTGCAGCGCACCAGCAGTCCCACCTTTGAAGTGTTCTAAAGTTTGTGCACTGACCTGCAGGTCCTGTTGCTATTCCGAGTGTGCAGGGGATATCGAGCACGGCAAACTAGATCAGCCCGATGCACCTGTTTCAGGAAGTCTATAGCCGCACCCAGCGTCATGAAGAATCCTGGTTTACACTTGTGTGTAATCCGAGGCGCACTGGATACATCGCATATGGATTGTTTGCCATGCGGTACTTCTTTTTCACTGTTGGAAATCCTTAACGAGCTGTCTGGACCGCTATGGTGAAATCTGGATTAAAGGCCACCTCATTCCCTAGATAGGTGATATTCTTCTTTTCCCTTGCTGGGCATAGGACAGAGTTGCGGTCCCTGTAATTCAATGACCTGGCTATGATAGGCCTGAGGAGCGCTCCTGATGGTGGTCTAGGGACCAGCAATCTGTGCGCCCTCTCAATTATCAGAACCTGGGAGAGATGCTCTGATCCAAAGGCATCTTTTAGCATGGTTTCGATGTAGTCCTCCAGGCAACCTGTATTTGTACTTTCCGTCACCCCTATAATGCGGAGGTTGTTGCGCCGGGAGCGCGCCTCCAAGTGTTCGTTCTTTGCTTTAATTATTTCCAGAATTTTCTCCATGCCCCTACATTTGCCAGCTGTTTCATTGGACTCATCCTATACCGAGGATATCCGCTGTTCTGCTGTGGTCAGTTGGGACGCCTGCTTATCTAACTTAGCCGCCATGTTGTCCATGTGCAGTGTCCGCTTGTTGATCTTGCTATCTATGGTCTGTAGGCTTCGTTGCATCGAGATCAACGTGGCCTCTAATCAGGGTTTCTTCGGCTGCCTGGCCTTCATCTCTGTGTCCGAGTGCACGCTCGGTGGCGTTACTGAGCTGCATGGTTCAAAGTTTACGCGCAATTGCGGCTTATCTTTCTTGCTCATATTTTCAGCTCGTGTGTTCTTAACTGTAATATTTTTAAAAGTTAGAGAGTAACCCTGTAACCCAAGGGAACTGGGTAAATCACAGTAATTAAACAAACGTTGTTCTCTAGGCGTAGTTCTACTTATACTCAAGACTATCTCCCTCACAATCACTGCTATTAAGTATGTATGTATGTATTCAGTGATGGTCACATTCACACCTCAGAACCCTTTTTACTACCCTCCGGGCCAAAGGTAGAACCACAAATTCACGATGTGCTTGCAAAATTTAACATGACGATGTTAATTGCGTTTACATTCTTCTTTATTAAAAACATATATACATTTTATCATCGGTACATAAAACCAATCACTATAGAGTTAATCTTTCTTGTACATTGCAACAGTGATGTATCACATTAAACATTTAAGTCAAAAACAGATTCCAATATACATTTAAAAAACCACAAAAAACCTTTGTTAAAAACACATTCTTGTATGTATGTCCAATACAAAACCCAAAAGGGATTTTTCTTATATGTAGACGCGTTTCGGTGGAACTTTGTTTTTATGCACCACCGTCCTCAGGACAATTATAAAAACACAATATTCTTTCATATAAATTCTGTAATGTCCCTACGAAGAATCTAGGGAGGCAGAAGTCTGCTTGGTGGCCTTCTATGTATCCCAATTATACGGAAGTTAAATGTGTGATTATGTATTCATTCGCTGTTGATATCATCCACTGATTTGATATCTTTCATGCTGGTGGTTTATATAATGTAATCACCGGTCCTCGTGTATAATCCTATTCCCTTGATAGTAGGTATCAGGTAGATCCGAGCACCCTTCTTAATATTTCAGGAATATTCAATTGCCCAATCTTTGGAAGAACGTGAGGCCATATCAACATAAACAGGAGATCACCACCCGGGATAATTGAGTATTCCTGAAATATTAAGAAGGGTGCTGGGATCTACCTGATACCTACTATCAAGGGAATAGGATTATACACGAGGACCGGTGATGGCATACCCATCCAGAGGTGGTGCAAGGTCTCTTTCGGCAGTGGGGAGAGCTTTGGTTAAATCTGTTTCCCTCCGAAAAGAAAGCACAATGCCAGCAGTTCTGCGCACTAGACTTCCCAAGGCGGCTCTAGCTTGGAGACGCTTTTCGACTTGAGTGGGGCATAGGCCTCCTGTATGACTTCCCGCCCATACCACTCCTGCCCAGAGTTCTCAAGAAGATCAGGTCATCCTTGTGGCTCCGGACTGGGTCCGGAATTTAGTATCCCGATCTGTTGAGCATGGCCATTGATTCTCTGATCAGGCGGCCTCTTCAGGAGGATCATCTGTTGCAGCTGTAGGAGAGGGTTCTCCACAAACCTGTCTACACTCTGCCTTCTTGCATGGAGATTGAGCAGTGCCAGTTGACAGCTTTCGACCTTCTTCCCAAAATCTGCAATGTTATTCTGGCAGCCAGGCATCCCTCCACCAAAACGGTGTTCACCTGCCGTTGGGGAAAGTTTGTGACTTGGTGTGCTAAAAAGTTGATAGACCCCCTTTCTACTTTCCTTTCCATTGTTCTTCTATTTGTTCTTTCTCTTGCGCAGCAGGACTCTCCTCTGGGCACCTTATAGGATTATCTCTCTGCTGTTTCAGCATTTCTGCTGTTGCCTGACCAGCGATACCTCTTCTCATCTCCAATTGTACACAGGGTCTTAAAGGTTTGCAACATATTTGGCAGCCAAAATGTAATATAAAATAATGGAAACGATGGTTAATTCAAAACCCTGATACTGGAATGTTCTGGTTGTTTTGTAAGTTAAAAAAAAAAGTACATGACTGCAACATCCTAATTTACAGCCACCATTTTTTTTTTTGCCAATAAACTGGAAGGACCTATGATAGTCAGAGGGAAAGGTAAAGACACAAAGTCAGGGATGTATTAAACAACATTTAGGTAGAGCTGCTAACTACTGGGCCTTACTATCTGTTAAAAAACACATTGGCCCTCCCCCTGTCCTCTTGGCTGCTGACCTTAACTGTATTCTTCTTTTTTCTGATGTTGTAATTTGCTCTATGTAAACATACGAAGTTGCAAAATACTCACCTCCTATACCCACGGACACAATCAGCGGCACAGTGCTATACTTGGGCAGCAGAGTTTCTGAGGGTTACTACTTGTCTGTCTCTTTAGCTGCCCGCCCGGTAACTGCCGGTTTATCAGCCCTCTGTATAGGCGACCGCAGAACAGACTACATGACCTAGTGAGTCCTAAGAAGCTGGACATTGTTGACTTTCACCACAGATTACTCTGTTATACGAATTATAGGCCCTGTAATACTTGCCTGGCGTGTGGCAGAGAAGCATACTTGTATGACATAATGCATTCTCTGGCTCACTTATGCATATAGTTTGTTACATGTCTACAAGGTACTGTGACCTTGGCTGCTCTCCCTTTCTGCCCTCTCTGACACTTTACTCCACTCCATGCCACTCCACTCTACACCCATTCACTTTACGTCACTCCTCTCTGACACACTCCACTACTCCTCACTATGCCACTCTTCTCTACGCTACTCAATCCTGCACCGCTCTATGCCATTGTGCCAATTAACTTTAGGCTGCTCTACTCTTGACACTCTAGGCAACTCTACACCACTTCACTCTACACTACTTTATTCCACTCTGACATTCCAATCCATTCTACAACACTTTACTCCACTCTACGTTACACCACTCCACTTTACTGCACTCTACGCCCTTCTGCTCTACGACATTCCACTCTGTGACACTCCACTCTGTGACACTCCACTCTGTGACACTCCACTCCACGTACCTCTTCTCTGAGACCCTCCGATCTATGCCCTCTCCACTCTACGACACTCTATGCCCCTCCACTCTGACACTTTCCTCCACTCTACTCAGTGCCCCTCTAGTCTACTCCCCTCCACTCTCTGACCCTCCACTCTCTGACCCTCCACTCTCTGACCCTCCACTCTCTGACCCTCCACTCTCTGACCCTCCACTCTCTGACCCTCCACTCTCTGACCCTCCACTCTCTGACCCTCCACTCTCTGACCCTCCACTCTCTGACCCTCCACTCTCTGACCCTCCACTCCCTGACCCTCCACTCTACGACACTCTATGACACTCTACTGCACACCACTGTACTCCACACCACTACTCTATGCCTTGCTGACACTTTACTCCACTCTACTCTACATCACTCCACTCGGATACTCCAGTCTGACACATTCCACAACACTCTGCACTATGACACTCAATTTCTCTCCACAACAATTCACTCCACTCCACTCTTCTCCACCCCTCCACTATATGTTATTTCACTTTAGACACTGAGTTACATTCTATACCACTCCATTTCACTCTACTCTAAGCCACTGTATTCCACACCACACTATTCCAATATAAGCCACTCTACTCAATGGCTCTCTGCTCTATGACACTTCACGACACTACACCACTCCACCCTACACCACTCTTTGCCTCGCCACTCCACTTTACTCCACTCTGACACTCCACTCTACTATACTCCAAAACACTCCACCCCACTCTGACACTCTATGCTCCTTCACACTATGCTCCTTCACTGTACGCCCCTCCATTCTTCGCCTCGCCCCTCCATTCTATGCCACAACACTCTACTCCATGATACTCTACGACTCTTCACTCTATGACCCTCCATGGCACTCCACTCTACAACACTCTTTGCCTCTCCCCTTTACGACACTCTACACAACTCCACTCCACAACACTCTACCAAATGGCACTCTACTTCTGCAGGGTTTTGTATTGAGTCCTGTGTTGTTTAACATTCACATGGCCCCCCTCATAGAGCTGATATCATCATTCAATATTGAAACTACCTCATATGCTGATGATACTCAGTTGATTTTAGTATTAGACGAACACTCTGCCAATACAGAAGAGAATTTCCAACATTGTCTCAGCGAGGTCATACACTAGATGAAGTGGAACCACTTGAAGTGTAATACACAAAAGACAGAAATTATACTCTTAGGCAAATCTAATATTTTCACCCTCAGTAATTGAGGGCCGCCTGACACCATTCCCCCACCTAACATGGTGGAGGTAGTAACAATCTTGGGGTGAAATTTGATTCAACTCCATCTTTTCGCCCACAAGCGATATCAGTGGCTGGGAAGTGTTTTAATCCGATAAAATCCCTAAAAAAGTTACAGCTAGAACAACTGTTACAGCAGCCCTAATCACCTCCAGATTAGACTATTGCAATAGCCTATATGCGGGTGCCAACAAGGCAATCTTCAAAAAGCTCCAGACTGTTCAACATGCAGCAGCCTGCATGGTGCTCAAATTGCTGTGTCAATCTTCAGCTTCTACAGCCTTAAAATCACTCACTACTTTGGCTACCTATCCATAAAAAAGTGCTATTTAAGATAATCAGCATCACTTTTAGAGCTTTTAGGGCATCAGGACCTTAACAGCTAGATTCACACCCTATGTTACCATACGTCCTCTTAGGTCTTCATCAGCATATCTCTTAAAACCCACACTGTTCAGATGTATAACAAAGGGTGGGAGATCAATAACCGTTCTTGGGGTAAAAGCATAGAATACACTCCCCAGTCATCTCCGTTTCATTCAATCCGAATCCTGTTTCAGAAAATCATTGAAAACCTGGATATTTGGAGTTACAGACTCTCTCTGTTTCACTCTTATCTAATTCATCTATAATTGGGGCAGCAGCACCCACTTGAACTTTCTGTCTGTCTCTGCATAGCGCCAAGACACTCCTGCAAGTGATTGTTGCGCTTTATAAGTAATACCTACTACTACTCTACTCCATTATACTCTACAACCCTCCACCCTATGACCCTCCAGCTTACGACTCTCCACACTGGCACTTCACTCTGTCACTCCATAATACTCTAGTCTGACATTCCACTCTACGCCAATCCACTTTACGACACTATACTCCATTCTGACACGCTACTCTACCACAGTCTACGCCACTCTATGCCTCTCTATGACACCTTTGCGCCACTCTACTCAACTCTCTCTATTCTTCTCCATGTCACTTTACTCTATTCTACGCCACTCCACTCTGACAAGCTACTCTACACCACTCCACTTTGTGTAAACCCTCTCTATGCCACTCAACTCAACTGTGGTTGTATGACAATGCAACACAGCCAGTTACCACAATTTCTTTAATCATACATGCTTTTACCACGCATGCTAAGTCTATTTAAGGTAACTTTATTTAAATTAAGTGTTTTATATGTGTGTGTGTGTGTGTATGGATATATATATATATATATATATATATATATATATATATATGCAAAACAATCATACCAACGTCCACCTGTTCCTGGGACAGTATGAAGCACGAACTCAAGTAGCGTGTAATTCAATAGATATTTAATCAGCAAGATAGCAGCAAACAATAACACTCGACGCGTTTCGGGGCTCCTCCCCCTTGATCACGAGTAGTAAAAAGAGTAAAAGGATTCTAATACATATACTCTGGATCACATGGTCTTTGTGAAGCAGCAATAAACATAAACAAAATACTTGCGCTTTTAGTCAACGTTATTGGGAAAATTAATACAATACTAGGATAGAAAATATAAATCTCAAAATTATAATACATCCTAATTAGTGTGCTAATAAAAACTTCTACAATATATGTGCAAACAACCCCGCTTGTGTTCAAAATTTAAGCGCATGACTTGGAATAAGTGAGCCCACTGAGGCAGAATAACATATATTATTTTGTGAATTACACTGAAAGTCATTCATTGTTATGACATGAATTCAGCCCACATGGGCATTTCACAGCATTATTTCTTAAGTCGAATTTCTATTAAGAATGTCAGATAGACTAATTGCATTAGGTTGAATGACACATAGTTTATTCCAAGTCATGCGCTTAAATTTTGAACACAAGCGGGGTTGTTTGCACATATATTGTATAAGTTTTTATTAGCACACTAATTAGGATGTATTATAATTTTGAGATTTATATTTTCTATCCTAGTATTGTATTAATTTTCCCAAATAACGTTGACTAAAAGCGCAAGTATTTTGTTTGTTTATTGCTGCTTCACAAAGACCATGTGATCCAGAGTATATGTATTAGAATCCTTTTACTCTTTTTACTACTCGTGATCAAGGGGGAGGAGCCCCGAAACGCGTCGAGTGTTGTTGTTTGCTGCTATCTTGCTGATTAAATATCTATTGAATTACACGCTACTTGAGTTTGTGCTTCATACTGTCCCAGGAACAGGTGGACGTTGGTATGATTGTTTTGCATTGACGGGCTCGCTGCCCAGCACGGACCACTGTTGCTGTGGAGGGGTCTAAGCGGAGTGCAGCGACGACTGCACGTTCGATGGATATATATATATATATATATATATATATATATATACATACATGTACATATATATATATCCATATATATATATGATTTTCCTATAAGGTAAAATATATATATATATTTCAGTAATTGGTCTCCTTTAATTACCAACATGACCTCGCAATCCAGATAACCGGCTTGGTTTCCAATTCAGAACCAATAATTCTGTGCTTGACCACAGCTGTTGGAGCAGAACGATCTGTTGAAGTTCTGCCACAGCGTGAATATCTTTTGCTAAAGTTATAAATGAAGTGACTTGTTTGGGCCACTACTAGAGCTGTAGGAAAGGTTAGGTTAAGGAAATGTTGAGATAACGGCAGGGATAGAACTATAAATGTATAGCTGAAAAAAACGCTTGGATTTTTCATAGTCCCCATGACTTCAGTGATGTAACATTAATGCAAGCACCCCCACTTTGAAAATAATTTCAGCAGATAGCATCCCTCTCACCACATCCGATGTGCAGTCCCTCCCTTCACACACCACATTTATATTAAAAGGAATCCTTAGCTTGCATCCTACCACAACATTCCGCTTTTTGGTTCCTCCCTTATACTGCATAACGCTGTGCTTTCTACCCTCCCAGTGAAAGCAGAGTGCCAATGCTGCCCTGATATTGACTCTGACAGGTGGTAGTCAGTGCAGCATGCTTTCCCCTTTCAGCACTGCCATCAGAGACCGGCGGCTGACAGGTAAGAAGGCCCGATAAGTAGAGGAAGAGCAACACCTGGGCTCTTCCTTTAGTCTGTTAAGACCTTTCCCCTCCTCTAGGATCACCAGAGAAGTGATCATGTTCCTTGCTGACATCACAGCAATGGAAAACAACTTCTGAATTTCACTGCTGTGGCATGGGAACAGTGACTAAGAAGACCTTGAATCTGGTTAGTCGAGCTAAGGGGCTCTCGGTGAGAGCCCTACGCATATATATTACGCATATATGTGGTACCTCTAGGTTAGGACAGTATTTGACTGCTGGAAGCACTCCTGGAATACCATAAGTGTTGATGTTCACAATGCTTTGTTATATATGATCATTAAAGCGCATCATCTAGCGTTAACATCATACGCAGATGATACTCAGCTTGTCCTGGCGGTTAATAACAACGGACAGAAAGTGGCCCGCAATTTCCAACTTGGAATGCTTGCGATAAGTAAGTGGATGACCGAGAATTGCCTTAAGCTAAACTCGAGTAAAACTGAGGTAATGGCTTTTGGCAATCTCTCTCCGGCCTGGTCTCCCACTTGGTGGCCAGGAGACCTTGGACCTCCTCCCACCCCGGTCACCAAGGTTAGAAACTTAGGGGTGATTTTTGATAGCAAACTGTCATTTATGCATCATGCTGATGCAGAGGAAATAATATGCTTCTTCAAAGTACAAAAATATATACACTTCTAAAGACAGGGGGTTACTATCAAGTAACGTGCAAAGGATAGAGTGAAAGTAAGTGCTTGTGAATAGGACGACCAAGATGGTCTGAGAATATGAATATAGAAACACAAAAAGGTTTTTCAGTAGGGCTAAGGTTATGACAACAATCCTTAGTGCAAAACAAATTTGAGCCTGCCCATAGGTTATTATGTGCAAAAAAATGTTATTCTTTCTTGCTATGACGCGATGGAGAGGTCATCCGAAATCTTGTTTTCAGGGCAGAGGGACGGGTTTCGGGAAAAATTAGGTGCAGGCTCGGGGGGAGAAAAAGTTCGACGTTTCGACCCAAAATTAACAGGGTGAATGATATCCTCATGGACGGGTCTTCATCAGGAAAGGAATAGTGGTGGGGGGAACTCAGTTTACACGGAAGAAGCAAGTAACCCCAACAATATGGGTGGGCACCTGTAAAAACAAATACACGGGCTAAGTATCTCAAAAACCGACACACAAAAGTTTCGAACACAAAACAATGTTACCACAGGCACTCACCCTTTAATGGTGTGCCACTTGTGCGAACTCAATTTGCACCACAACTTTAGTTTCCTTTATCAAGCCGTCAAACACGTGCTATCCCAGACTGAATGAAATGAAAAATGTATAGCCATCAGTGCTAAGGGCTTCAGATTGCGATATTACACATAAAAACATATAACAGTGGTGTTCGAAAACGTGAGTGTCACTCACCCAACGTAGTATGTCATGGCGGGAGAGAAAATCCGGTAAGGTTGTCAACAGACGCAATGGTGTATCTGTGAAGAATAGTGTCCCATTAAAATACGGAATCCACGTCCAAAGCATATTTACAAGCTATCCATGAGTTGAAAGACAATCTCTAAACATACCTCAATTCTCACAAAAGCGCGAGCCGTCATCTAGGCTCCGTTACCACAGACTGCTAAGTGTAGCCCTGACCCGGCTGTTAAAATACAAAAAACGTGACACCAACGTGCACGCTGCCGCTAGAGGCAATTGGAATACCGAGCGTTGCCTAGCAACCCGGTAGGGTTCCTACTGTAGAAAGACTCTGAAAGGGGTCACGGAGTGTTGAGTTTAGAAGAGAGAATTCGGAGAAGGAAGTGACATGATAAAACTGTAGCGCTACTACTTCTAAAGAATATTTACATTGTTGTTACATATATACAGATGAATGTGCGCAACAATAAAAAGGAGGTACAATATGTACATACAATCCAACATATACATTACAAGGGGGGTGCAATCGTCATCCAGAGCAGGGACGACTATAAAACTGAGATTTTATCACAGCTAGGTGTTGCAGGTAACTACAAGAAACTTCAAGCAGACCCTACTAAAGAGATAGCTGCAGACATTAGGTCCATCACCAATAAGGCACTAGATGATAGCTACCTAACCAAGCATGAGTACGACTACCTTAATAACAACCACCCTAGATTACCAACTATCTACACGCTCCCGAAGGTACATAAGAGACTTAACAACCCCCCGGGAGGCCGATCGTATCAGGTTGTGGGTCAGTCTTAGAGCCCCTATGCAAATATATTGATGTTTTTATAAAACCTATCGCAGAAGGGACCACGGCCTATATAAGGGATACCATGCAGGCAATACAATTGGTCGATGGATACCCATTTGATCGCACCAAGAATCTTTTGGTTACCTTGGACGTGACAACACTCTATACGAATATCCCCCAGACAGCTGCACTTCAAGTGATTAGGCAGGTCCTAGAGGAGCGACCGAGACCATGCCAGGTCCCGATATCCTTCATCCTAGACCTTCTAGAAATTGCCATGAAGAGGAATTTTTTCTATTTCGAAGGGGACCACTATGTGCAAACAAGGGGTGTAGCCATGGGGGCAAGTTTTGCCCCAGATCTGGCTATAATCTTCACGAACGCCTACAAACATACTTTTGTGTACAATAAAGCTAACCCTTATCGTGGGAACATCAAAATATGGCGTCGCTATATTGATGATATCCTAATGGTATGGGACGGTAGTGAGGATCACCTCAAGGATTTTTATGAATGGCTCAATACGAGATCAAATGATATACAATTCTCCCTGGATTTCAGTGAAAGCAAAATTAACTTCCTGGACATCAGTATAATTGAGGAGGAGGGTAGTTTGCACACTACACTGTATAGGAAACCTAATGAGAGGAATACTCTGCTTCGCTATTCGAGCCACCACCCACACAACCTCAGGGACAACTTGCCTTTTGGGCAGTTCCTGAGGTTGCGACGTAACTGCACCCGCAAGGTGGATTTTTTCAGTGAATCAGCGGTTCTGATGGAACGCCTCATTGACAGGGGCTACCCACGTAGGCTCCTGAAAAAAAGCACGAAAAAAGGCTTGGTTCTGCCACAGGGAGTTTTTGCTAGAACCTAAAACCAAGAATAATGACAACAATGAAAGAATGACGTGTCACTACGTTTAACACCTGAAGCAGTGATATTAAAAAAGTTATCAATAGCCACTGGAACTTAGTGGCTGATGAGATAGGAATCCCCGACTCACCAATGCATGCGTTCAGGAAGGGAAGAAGTGTGAGGGACTATGTAGTCCAATCATTACTACCGAATAAACCAAAAGATACCCAAACCACTCTTTGGAATATCCCACCACTACTAGGCCACCATAAATGTGGGACCTGTAAAGCGTGTCCTATGACCCTAGAATTGAAACAGTGTACATACAATAATTACACACACACTATGCGGCAGCACACCCACTGTAACTCGGTTGGTGTGATATATGCAATTGCATGCCCATGTGGATTCATGTATGTGGGCCAAACTATACAGAAGGTGAAAGCACGGATCCTGCAACACTGCAGCAGGATCCGTTGCAGAGTACAGGGAGCCCCATTAGTGGAGCATTTTTTGAAATTTGGCTACCCACCAGAGAGTCTGAGGTGGTGGGTTTTGGAAAAGGTTACCATGAACATAAGGGGTGGTGATTTTGCCACTACTCTTAGTCTACGAGAATGCAAATGGATGCATATTTATGACACTGTCAACAGGGGCCTCAATGAGTATGAGGCAACAACTAGACAAATGGCTACCCTGTACAATGGCTGATCTGGGACGCTTTGTATTTTTGATAATTGTTTCATGATGGACCATACCCAGCCGCATGTATACATGATCACCTATCACTCTTTGCCTTTTCCCGTGATGTAATGTATATGTTATATGTTGGACCGTATGTACATATTGAACCTCCTTTTTATTGTTGCGCACATTTATCTGTATATATGTAACAACAATGTAAATATTCTTTAGAAGTAGTAGCGCTACAGTTTTATCATGTCACTTCCTTCTCCGAATTCTCTCTTCTAAACTCAACACTCCGTGACCCCTTTCTGAGTCTTTCTACAGTAGGAACGCTACCGGGTTGCTAGGCAACGCTCGGTATTCCAATTGCGTCTAGCGGCAGCGTGCACGTTGGTGTCACGTTTTTGGTATTTTAACAACCGGGTCAGGGCTCCACTTAGCAGTCTGTGGTAACGGAGCCTAGATGACGGCTCGCGCTTTTGTGAGAATTGAGGTATGTTTAGATATTGTCTTTCAACTCATGGATAGCGCGTAAATATGCTTTGGATGTGGAGTCCGTATTTTAATGGGACACTATTCTTCACAGATGCACCATTGCGTCTATTGACAACCTTACCCTGATTATCCACATTGCCTGACACACTACAGACGTGGCCCAACGACTCGCCTGCTACCCTGAGCTTAATTGGACAGACGCAAGCCTCGCTACTGGCACTGCCTGTGCACACCGCTTGCCCCATGTCTGGAGGGGTGATGACACGTACCGGAACGGGGAGTGCATCGGTGAAGGGAAAGACAACGAAGACATCATGCAAGATGGACGCTGACCACGTGGCGTCGAAGCTGGACTCAGTCCTTGCAGCTATGGAAAGGATGGAAGAGTCCCTCCAGCAGACGCGCACCTCCTTGGAAACTAGAATAGACAGTTTGGCAATAGACCTGTCTCACCTCAGGGCTGACCACAAAAAACTGCAGGAACGCACCACAACGCTGGAAGGCACGATGGCATCGCTGGAACCGAAGGTGACCCAGTCAGACAAACACATACAAGATTTTCTTAACCGCGTGGAATTCTTGGAAGACCGAGCGGAGGATGCAGAAGGGCGGGCGAGGAGAAACAACATCCGCCTGGTGGGTATTCCTGAGAAATGGGAGGGGATGGACCCCACGCAAAGAGTGGAGGACTGGCTGCGAGAGCTGCTGCCAGAAGACACGCTGTCGCCCCACTTCGTGGTGGAACGTGCCCACCGAGTGCCAACGAAACCCCTCTCTGCTGGCTCGAACCCCAGGCCTATTATCCTGCGAGTCCTAAACTACAGGGACCGAGATGCGATCTTGCGGGAAGCAAGCAAACTAGGCGAGATCAGAATTGACAACACCACAGTCATGTTCTTTCCGGACTACACTGTGCAAGTGCAAAGGCAAAGACACTCCTTTTTGGAGGTGAAAAGAAGACTGCGACAGGCCGGACTTCAATACTCACAGCTCTTCCCTGCCAAACTACGGGTGGTGGCGAAAGATAGAACGCACTTTTTTATGAATCCTGACCAAGTTGGGGCCTGGCTTGATGAGAACATGCCTGACGTACCCAGGCGAGCACGGGGGACTGCTACCATGGAACGCGCACGGGGAGCACGACGGCGCCGCCGGCGCAGAGCTCCCACACCTCCCCGAGCTCGAGAGTCACCGGCTCCCTCCCCATCTACACATGAGATGCTGCGAGGACAACGGGACGCTCTCCGCAGTGTAGCGGAAATCAGCAACACTCCGGCTCCGTCCCCTGCCCCGAACACCAGCCCGGCGCCCCTCCCGAGGGATGATGAGGCAATCTATGGTTTCTCGGACTCCCAGCGCACTGACGATCTCCCAGACGTCACTCCTCAAACTGCCGACCTATTTGGCTGAACTGGTCCAAGTAGTTTCCTGCTTCCATGCACCAGAGCGGCCATGACTACGCAAGTGCTCCATGGACCCCCCTTCACAGGTAACGACCTGCACAGCTGTGCACTGCTGGACCCCGATCACCTTCGAACCCTGAACTTCAACCAGGTACTGTGATTACTGTATATACACGGCCCGACCGCCCACTGCCACGAACTAGACGCCTACTCTGTAGCATTGTACATGCCAGCTGACACTATCTGGGCCGTCCGGGGAAGTAGATCTCCTCCCGGAAACCTCGCCCCCTCCACTTGATGCCTGAGAGCGACGCCGGCTTCGCACTGTGAGACGAGACCTGTGCAACTGCCAGGCAGCAGCGGCCTCACCACCCTACCCGGGAGGGATGCCGCACACCCTATGGACCACATTGTACTTTCTATTGTTATAGCATAAACCACACGATACCCCCTAGAACTGTATAGTTTGCGAGCTCAATTGAGCGTTTGGACGGCGACATGTTGTGCAGCCGACCTTTTGGCATTTCAAGTTCTGTTGCCATGTTGAGGCTATATGTTTCCCCCCCCCTTTCCCTACCCTTCTACACCACTGGAGATCACCACACTCTGTACTGAGACCTTGGAGCAACTATGTGATGGGGGCGAGACCCAGGGCCCGGTGGGAAACACTGCTTGAGGATCTGACTCACGGGGGAGTTGGAGGAGCTTACGCATACGGAAACTATGTCTGAGATGCGAATATGCACTTGGAACATCAGGGGAATGCACACACCAGCCAGGTGTTACCAGATTTACTCATACCTAAAACGACACAAGATAGGCATCGCACTGCTTCAGGAAACGCATTTGAACAAGACAGAGGTCCTAGCACTACACCGTAAATGGCGAGGGCAACTATATGCCACAACCTACTCCTCATACGCCCGTGGCACACTGATATGGGTCCGACCTGGGACCCCCTGGACAGTTACAGACACTACGATAGACCAGGGGTAAGGTTTGTTGCGGTACAAGGCAGGCTAAATGGGCAGCAGGTAGTGCTGGTATCACTGTACGCCCCAAACACTGATCAGGGAGTCTTCCTGGCGCGCCTTTCCACGGTGATGGCGACCTGGCACGCAGCCCCGTGGCTACTGGGTGGAGACTATAATTGCACACTAGACATAACGATAGACTGCTCCTCTCCGCCTCCCATAGGCGCACCGACACGTGGAGCCACGAAGGCGCTGCTGGAGTGGGCAGAGCAGTGGGGCCTCCATGATGTTTGGAGGTCGCACAACCCTGGGACACGGGTCTACTCCTATTACTCAGGCGCCCATGACTTGCATGTCCGTCTAGACAGATTCATGGCGTCCACTGAACTCCTACCCCTTGTGACCGACACATTATACATGGGCCGCACGCATTCAGACCACAACCCACACTTTTTATCTATGGCTTGGGACCGCCCGCGCCCCCCCATACCCACCTGGCGACTACAACCAGCGCTCCTGCTTGACGCGGCCTTCCGCGAATCCCTCCTTACACGCGCTTCCCAGTACTTTGAAGACAACACGGGCACGGCATCCACCCCCCAGGTGGAGTGGGAAGCCTTCAAAGTGGTGATCCGGGGACACTGCCTGAGGACACAGGGCCACATGAGACAACAACTAGAAAGGGAACTGACCAGGCTAGAATCTGACCTGCTCGACAGGGAGGGGGAGGCCATTGAAGGTGGTGCTGACTCACTGCAGGGGGAGTGCGCAGAACATGCGAGCCTACTGGAGCGACTCCGCGACATCAACTATGCAGCGCATTCGGCGAGGACACATCACCTGAGTGACAGACCTGGCAAGTTACTGGCCTGGCTGATTTCACAGGAGACCCGCTCGACCCCAGTGGTAGCAATACACGTAGAAGGGAAGGGCCTATTGTACTCGCAACGCCAGATTCATGATACGTTTACCGGTCACTATGACGCACTATACCGCTCCCGACTGCTGCACCCACGCCCGGACATTGCTGACTACCTCTCCCCTCTGCAAATGCCGCAGCTGACTACTACACAACAGGACGAACTGGGAGCCTCGCTTGAACCTGATGAGGTACGGGAAGCAATCTTTAACCTATCTAACGGTAAATCCACGGGCCCGGATGGGCTCCCGGCCGAATTTTATAAAGCGGGCTCGGATATACTCATCCCAGAACTTCTGAGAATGTACGCTGCAGCAGCCGAGGATGCAGCCCTGCCCTCAACGTTAAATGAAGCAACCCTGATCTCCATCCCCAAGCCTGACAAGGACTGCACACGGATGGGCTCTTATCGCCCCCTAGCACTGTTAAACACGGACTATAAAATACTGGCCTCCACACTGGCGCGGAGACTGGCCCCCTATGTGCCCCGCCTGGTGCACCAGGACCAGAACGGTTTTGTCCCGACACGCCACACCTCCCACAATATCCGCCGCCTTTTCCGAATACAGGAGTATGCTACCCAACAGTGGCCCAGAGCAGGATGCCTGATATTAGACCTAGAGAAGGCCTTCGACTCGGTTGAGTGGCCGTACTTGGGAGCAGTACTGGAAAAGTTCCAACTGGGAGGAGGCTATGAAGCCATGGTGGGCCTGCTGTATGACAAACCAACAGTCCGAGTCCGCACGGGCACACTGCTCTCGGACGCCATTCGGGTACGGAGAGGCGCCAGACAGGGCTGCCCCCTGTCGCCTCTATTGTTCTCCCTGGCCATGGAACCCCTGGCCACAATCCTCAGGACCCAGGGGCTTGAATGGGGGATTCCACTAGTGGATGGCCTACATACAGTGTCGCTGTACGCGGACGACTTACTGCTGTACGTCAGAGACATAACCGACATCCCTGCCTCCCTGGCCGACGTCTTTCGGACCTTCGAAGAGATGTCAGGCTTAAGAGTTAACTGGTCCAAATCGGGGACTTTTTCCTTTAGCCCGGACACGCCCGAGTGCGACGTTCGCCTAGGTGGAGGCAGATTGCAGTGGCATCCCACTACGTTCCGCTATCTGGGGATACGAATATATCGGAATCCAACGGACATCCTAGAGGGGAATCTCCTGCGGGCCATTGCCTCGGTTCGGGCGCAGATCAAATTCTGGAACACCCTACCCCTCAACGTACCGAGTCGTATAGCACTTACCAAAATGATAGTACTGCCTAGGCTGCTGTACTATTTCGCCAATATACCCACGTACGTACCGAATAAAATATTTCGAGACCTGGAGATTATGCTGCGTAACCTCATCTGGAACACGGGCCGGCCCCGCATAGCGCTGACCAAACTCCTAATGCCAACAGAGCAGGGAGGCCTGGCGGTTCCTAACATGGAACTGTACTACCTTTCGGCACAGATGCAATGGGTGACGGGGTGGCTCAGCGGCAAACATCTCGAAGATACTGCCTCAGGCACTGCTGCCTGGATGCAAACGCAAATCGGCAGGCTGTTCCACCCGATAACCCAAACTCCCTACCCCTCACAGTTGCACCTGGCTTTGGCGCGCAGATGCTTCCTGCGATGCCTGAGGTTCACCCGGGCAACGACGCCATATGCCCCGATACTACCCATACTGGGCACTCCAGGACCGGCGGACTCGATTGGCAAGCTGGACGTAGGCAGGGGTGGACACTCTGGGAGACCTATACACTGACGGAACGCTACTCACCTTTGCGGACCTGTCCGCTAGCACGGAGCTCCCTGCTGGCCAGTTCCTGCTACATGCGACTCTCTTACGCACACTTACTGCATCCTGGGGCGACATGACTGTAGAATTGCCGATGCATAGCTTCATGCAGTATCTACATGTCATGGGAAATGGCTCGCATGTCATCCATTGGTTGCGCAGGCCCTACAGATGCACTCGCAGCCATCCACGTTGTCACTACGGGAAAAGTGGGCGATAGATAGGGGAAAGGCCTGGACTGATAAAGAATGGGCGATGATCTTAGCTGCACCGACATATATCCCACGCAACCCTGGCTTCAAGGTTATTCAATTCTACATCTTGCATCGAGCTTATCTTACACCCAACAAGATAAACAGATACTTTACAACAACTGATGCCGCTTGCCCGCGCTGCTCTCTGAATGGAGCAGACCTTCTACACATGCTGTGGCACTGTCCTGACATACACACATACTGGTACGAGGTAGTAACGTTACTCACACGCAGCACTGGCGAGCAGATACCACACACATGGGAAGCGTGCATCTTGGGGTTGTACAAGCGCACGAGACTTAACAAAGTGCAGACGCGCTTCTGGGACATGGGGCTCATAACGGCCAAATGCCTGCTTACCCGGCATTGGAAGGCTGCGACCCCCCCCCACACTCGGCACTGGCGCGCCTCCTTTACTAACTGGGCACGCGCGGAGAGTACGGTGCTCCTTCGAGAGGAAACGGCTGGGCTACGAAAGTTCCCTATCGCTCAGCTCTGGGACGACCTCCTCAAAGCATTTCAGTGCACCTGCCAGGAACGGGGGATCACTTGAGATAACAGGCTTCATCGCCCTTGCAATGCCAATCACCCCCGGGAGCGGACGCGGCCTTGTCACCCTCCCCCCCCACCCCCTCACCTCTTTAGATCTCACGACCTACACTGACGGATACAGACGCCTATAATTCTCAGATCTACGCCAGACGCCCACACAGCGCCGCGCACCCGCTGCTGCCTCTGCCCCAACCCACTTGCGCCGACTGTAGAATCTGACGGGGAGACACCTCCCCCCCCCCTTCCCCCCCCCCTCCATACAGGAGGACGGCCACCACATCAACAGATGGCACCAACGCCCTGCGAAGCGCTAGCTTGCACCCTGACTATACCCCACAGGCGATGCCTGCCAGCCCCAGCTCGGGAACGACAACCCCCCCCCGTTTCACACTTCACACTGCAGGATGCCCTGCCACGCCCCGCCCCACAATTGCTGCCACATATGAGACCCATGACGATCTCTCTCTTTCCCCCCCCCCTCCTTCCTACCCCAGGTTTTCCCCGCCATAGTATAGGCATCGGGGACGATTTGTTTGCTGGTCATGTTCCCCGACCAGACCCACTTCTTAACCCAAACGAGGACACTAGAAGCAACATGTCACTATCAGGAAGCGATACCCTATTGCCCTCATGCTATCCACACTTTGCAGAGAAACGATGACACTTACGCACCGCGTAGAGTATTAAACGCTGCCGCGTCCTCCGCAACCTCCCAACACCAACACTGGGAAGACATGCAGACATCACATTGCTGGCCATCTGAGCCTTGATCGAAACGGCTGCAGACTAACCCTGCCGCGCATCATTGCCTGTTACTATGCCTCAGTGAGCTATACCAATATGTATCTTGCCTATTCACAGACAGCATTACGGACACGGGTATGATGAAACACCTAATGCTAATCCCCCCCCCCACCATCGGCTAACCGCAACTGCCTCTTGGGCTATTTGCGGGGACCTGGGAGATTGCAAACACGGCACTAATGCTGGGTGAAAACTGTATAGCTACTCTTGACAACGTAAGACAAAATTACAAGATCTATCGCTTATGTAACTAGATACCAGATGACTGCAAATGCGTTTACATAAGATTCGCCGCCGGACCCCCGGATTGCCGGCTAAATGGCTGTGTCATCCAGTTAGAGGTTTCTCTGATTGTTCTCTGTTCGGCTGACCCCTGTGAGCCGTTGCATGTATTCTGTGTGATGCAAACCTTCTGCATTATAAAGGTCTTCTAAAAACCCAACAAAAAAAAAAATAATGAGGATCAGTAGTAAAATAAATGATATTTCTTTACTTAATACAAATAATTTGTTTTTCAAATTAATGTCTAGGACCATTTTGTCTGTAACACTTGATACCCAGGTCCTTTGACTACAATCGGGTCACCCCATTGATAATAAGACTGATCACAGGGACACCCAAGTTTAAACCAATCTCCGAAGCAATCCGACAGCTTCACTGGCTACCGGTAAGACTCAGAACTAATTCGCCTTATGTATAGCTTTTAAGACTATCCATGCATCAGGACCTGCTTTTCTGAAACAATCTCTATGTCCCTACAGACCGGCACGTGCACTACGGTCCTCCACAGCCAGCCTCTTAGAGGTTCCAAAAACAAAGAAAGTATCCTGGGGTGACAGATGTTTCACAATCATAACTGTTAAACTTTGGAACATCCTGCCGCACCAAATTAAAATCACTACATCCTTAATAACCTTCCGTAAACAGCTAAAAACCTGGCTCTTCAATCAATAAACACCTACCATACAGTCACTCTACCCTAAGCGCCGAGACACCTTCGGGTATTTGCGCGCTTAACAAATCTCATAAATAAATAAATAAAATATATGTGCTGATGTACACAGTAGTAGAAAATGTTTTAAACCTAAGACTTCTTCCTGTGTTCGCATTGGGTGACGACATCAACACAGGTTTGTGGAATTTTTCTGCGTCCTTCAAGTTTGTCTTTAAGAAAGTGACTTTCTTGTTTTGTTAGTTGAACTATACGTGAAGGTACATAAAAGGAGCTTTCCTTTATAAACTCCAGTATTCTAATTGGTCCAGTCCGCTTAACAACATAATTATTCTTGCACAAATGAAGTAAAAAAACAAATCTGACGTTGCACTTAGTAGGAAGAGCCAAGTCACTCAAGATGGGGCTGCTGAATGCAATACTATCATGGAAAAATGAGATTATGTGTATTATTTTAGCTACATTTCCCATTAAACAGATTTTATATTAGACCAAAAGTGAAGCAAAGTGTAGGATCAGTTGGTTTATTCTAGTCCACAGAACACAATCCTGTGATAAAGAGACACTCTCAGGACAACCAGTGCAGTGAGTGGCATACGGCTGTTATTGATCGCCACAGATCGTTTGGTACAAACTGCTTCATTTCATCTTGCACTTTCCAGCTTGTTAGTGACATCTCATCATTTAAGTGCATAACCACTCATTATCCTTGCCCAAGTGAATATGATGGACAAACCTATCTAGCCACATTGCCAGATAAATATTAAGTTGTCCTCTTCATTTCGTCAACAACAAGGTACGAAAAATGCAACCAGTGACACAAACAAAATAAAAATAATTATTCAAACTAAAGCGATGCTATAGTTGACCTAGAGTATGTGAAAACAAGCATAGTCATCCGAGTACATTATTCTGTCTGTTACATTCTCCTTGTTCTGCAAAGCCCTTCCCAGTTCTTTCTTAGATCTTATCATCCTGTGATTTTTTCCTCTCACCTCCAAGGCTTTCCAATGTGGCATTCCGTCAAAGTGGTGCAGAAAGTTTCTCATTTGGGTGCATATCCTCTTCCATCTTGCCCTGTGAAAGGCTTAGTTTTTCACTTTTCTCTTAGCTGCTGTAATATGTTTTCAGGTCTGCCACCATGATTCTACTTTCTTATCTGGTTTGGTGTTGGAGTTTACCCTTTCAGAAGGACCAGTGAACCTGGCAATGTTTTTGAAATCAAAATTGCTAAACCGCCCACCTCTCATTCTTTTTGGTGCTGTGCATTGGAAAGTTTGTCGAGTCTTGTATGTGCCCCTCACATGAACTCCTGACCTTTTTGCTAGTTGACGCTCTCATACCCTTTCTCAATTGTTTGCTTCGGGTTGTGCTTGGGTTAACTCCTGTTTAGCTAATTGCGAACTGACTACAGACCTTCAGTAGCGTAAGTGACTTGAGGGAACTTCTGATGGCTGTCTAGGGCAGCTTTTAGAAAGGTGCTAATAATGTAGGAGTGTCTTGGAAACATTGAAAGCCATATCAGAGTGTCGGTATAGTGTTTTACTGAAATATTTGGTCATTCCATAGGTCCATGGATTTTATAGGTCTATTATTGACTAAAGCAACCTTTAATTCTGAAGTAATATTACATATAGACAATAAATGGCTGATTAGACAGGTAAACTGTTTTACAAGTCTTATTTGTATATAGTTCGTACAAAAAAGTTGTTAGAAACATTGTATTGCACTGCGCTATTGATATTAATATACAGAAACAATGATTCCTCATGTAAATTTCATTTGTGTTTACATTCTGGGGTGTACCACTGTTTTAAGGATGCTAATATTTATTTTAACACTGCATATTACATTGTCTTTACTTTTTTTATTTAATAGACTTCTGTTGATGTAGCAGTGCCAACTGCTGGGGCTAGTGTGTCTGCATGCCATCAACAACAAGGTGCATCATGTGAGTTGCTTCAACCTACTTTTAATATGCAACCTGAAATGGAATCCGGATTTCTACCGAAAGGCTGGGAACTACGGCATGCACCAAATGGGAGGCCTTTCTTCATTAACCATATTACAAAAACTACTACATGGGTAAATTGTGTTTTTCTTCACAATATAATATTTTACTTAATAATGTTTTTTTCATAATTTTGACCCACTTCCAAAACAGGGAACCTGGAAAAATTGGGCCACTAAATTAGTAAGCCAGTGGGCAGCATCTTCTCCTATGAACCTCCCTATGTTACACTGTACTTTTTTAAAAGCACAGAACACTCTTGTCTCTTTCGAGTACCTTATGTTTTTTCAAGTTCAGAAAAATCAAGAAAATTGCTCCGTCTTACCAATATAGGATCAGGAAGAGACTTAATTGTCTAAGGCATGTTCACTACAATTGCAAGGCTTTAAAGTATGAACAGGAGTTATTGACAGGAGCAGCTTAGTTATGGGCACCAGCCACGACCCCTAGAAAGTGAATTTGGATCCCAAATGAGACATTAAGCTCCTTGGGAGCAAAGACGTCAAAATCTTGGGTCGTCTGTCACAGTCTCATCTGAGTGCAGAGAAGATTTAGATAAGCAGTATCCTCTTAAATGTGTGCTTTAACAAATGGTATATGACGTTGTGTATATATATATATATATATATATATATATATATATATATTGTAATTGCAAATTAATGGACTTTGTTCTTATCTTTTCACGCTGGTTTCCTGCAATTAAAAACGAAATTTCTACAACCTACCTGTATGTTGGCTCTTTGAAAAGGGATGACTCTTTTTTGTGGATATATATATATATATATATATATATATATATATATATATATATATATATATATATATATATATATATATATTCACTCAAAAAACTATAAGTTTTAGTGGTGTTATAGTTAGCTGGAATCAAGATATATAGTCAATCTAGACTGTAAGGCCACGGCAGGGTCCTAGGGGAAACCCTTTACAACTTTTTATAAACTTTTTATAAATTGGGTCTTCATTACCAGCTCAGGTTTTTCGTTGCCACTCAGATAAAGGTATCTACTGTAGTATATATAGATCTGACATCTGACCATCAGTCATAAGTATAAGTATACACACACAGTCCCACTTTTCAGTGGTTCTGCTGTCTCCTCCCTATTCCACACTATGTAGTTAGTAATGTATTTTAAATACCTCTCTTTTTCAATTTTTTCAATTTTTGGGCTTTGTTTGACAGTTTTATGCACATCACCACACATGATTTATATGAAGTTGGTTCACATGGTGGCGCAATAGGGGTATAGGGTATTCATTATCAGGAGACTATTAATTTAGCCATCTATACATCTTTTTTTCATTATATGGTACATACTTCCCCTGTATTTTGTTTAGGTCCATTGAATCCTATGCCTTTTCATGTATTGGTACAGACATTATTCATGACATGAGGTGATCTTATCCAGCATATTTGCACATATTTATTGTTGCATTTGTAATCAGAATTGTCCTGATGGTAATATATTAGGGGATATGTATCATTTATGTTTATTTATGTATTTGCACAATTATATTTGCATTAACATGCGTGTCCATCTTTTGCCATTTTTGCACATTTCTGGAACATTTTACACTACAACCATTGAAATTAATTCAAACTCGCCCGTTGATCAAATAGAATGCTTTTACATTTCATCGTAAGCATTCTCAATGGTTGCCTTTTAATATCATTTTTGTAATATACATGAAATGTATTTATACATGTACATATGGCTTTAGTATTGCATTTTGCACTTTAGTGAATTGTATGTTTACAAGGGCACTTGGCACTTTAGCATTTTTTTTATAAACAATCACTTTTTTCGAAGATATATTGTATATTGGGCTACTGGATCTGATGTTTTAAGGGTGAGATATTGCATTTTTAACAATTGCAAGTTTAGTGCTTCATGGATAGAGTGTGCATTGTTGTATTTGTCACAAAGAGAATGATAGGCATTACAAGATGGCCGTCTCCACCCACGAAACAGTACTAGAAGATATGTCTGTTTTCTATGTTTATACCTTACTCTGTTTTGGCACCAAATGGGTGTTTTAAATTCACAGTTTGAGCCTCCCCATTTGTTTAGTGAGCAAGGACACAGCCTCATTTCCGAAACGCGTCTGAGGCATGCACCGAAATGATAAAATAAAGAAAATCTGATACCGGCATATTCCGTGTTCCTGTTCTGTGCAACGAGGCACTTGGGAAGCGTGGAGTATATATATATACATCTAATGTACAAACATTATAGCACTTTGGCTTGGTATTACGATATGCCCACCCTTAAGGCAGATAATATATGTATACCTTTTTCTGTGTTGTCTTTTATAGTTGTGTATGTTCTATCTTCGGTGGAACAAACTGGCTGTGCACTATGCTGTTAGTTACATTTATTATTTTTACTGCACTTTGCATTTTATATATTTCTTTGCCAAACTAAGCTTGTCTCAATAGGCAGGTTTCACCATTGCGCAGTCCATTTTTTATGTTTACATATGCCTTAATTAAGGGGGAGGGCTATATAATCTTTGAATTTCATGGCGCCAAGTAGATTGACAAAGCCTGCTGCACAGGCGAAACGCGTCTCTCTTGTCATGTGGGGTCGCAGGAGACCTGAAGCTCAATAAATAAGCCTTATTCTTACCTGCCTCGTGTGCGTACCTCTTCTTGCTGGGAGTAGGATTGTCTTCATATATATATATATATATATATATATCTATATATATATATATATCTATATATATATCTATATCTATAGATATATATATATATATATATCTATAGATATAGATATATATATAGATATATATAGAGATATATATAGAGATATACTATAGCAATTGGCTATATGGCCTCAAGAGGCCCAAATATTTAAGTGTGAATACAGAAGATACCATGTAATGGGAGTTACCGAAGAGGTTCATATTAAAATGGCTCAGAGGGATTAGCGGGTAGGGGAAGACTTGGGGTAACATCATGAATAGATTTTTGGGGAATACCGGATCACTTAATGATTGTTGAAGGGCTTTTCTGTGATTGCATAGGGGTATGATGGGGTGATTGTTCTGATAATAATATACAAATTAAATATGTGTAATTTGAGATGCCATGGGGACCATACTAATTATTTGTTATTAATGTTTATCCAGTATTGGTTCTTTCATAGTTTCATATGCTCAGTCCCCGTCATCGAAGTGGGAGTCCCACAGTATCATAGTAAAGCAGTATGTATAACTATCATGGGCTATAAAGCAATAAACCAAACTTGTTCTATAAATAATCAGATGTGAGCACCCTGTAGAACACTCCCAAGTGAGGCTGAATCCCTCAGAATTTCACTGCACGCCATGTGTGAAGGGAGTCTCTTTGAGCTCTGCTCAGTTTTTTCTTCAAGCAAAATATTCAGAACTATTTCTACTTATACACTGTCTGACACTAAAAGGCTTTTTCCGACCCTGCAAGACATGTGGGAAGAAAAGATTACATGTGGATGAACCCCATAAGGTAATCATCTTTATTGCCTCTACTCTCAGCACAAGGTAAAGGAATGCAAAATGTCGTACCTTTTCCTCCAAGACTTTGAGTGACAGGGAGGAAAGCTTCTCTTATGGCTTCAAAATGCAGAAACTCAGAGGTCATCTTCTGAGGAGGATAGCAAAGCCTCTTCAAGATCTCGCAAAAGATCATGATCCCAGGCTGGAACCTCTGAACAGAGCAGAAAATTGCTTGAAACTTTCCACCAGACTAAGGACACTAATTAGGAAAAACAAACAATTCTCCTCAGAAACAACATTGTTTGAACAAGCTATGCCTTCTAACAAGGCTAGTGAGTGTCCTTAGTCTTCCTCCTCAGATCCGTTAAAGACAAGGCATAAATCCTTACACAGCCCTGTCCACGGCACCATCACTGTAGACAGCAAGATCTTCGACGACGGCGGGGACTACTGTCTTGTTGAGACCATCGACGGTAAAAAGAACAGCAGCAGCCATAGACGCCCCCATCATATAAACAAGGATTACAGCGTCAACGAAGACTTCATCGACGACCCCGTCGATGATACCCCCCCATCATCGATGGCGACTTCGTCGACGAGGATTCCGTCAACCATGACTCTGTTAACAATGGCTCCGTCAACGCTTACTCGGTCGCTGACGATTCCATTTACGAAGTGCACAGTGTCCACAACGTCAAACCATGAAACCTATATTGCGCTAACGATGACACCGTCCTTGAAAATTAAAATTACTAAAATATCAAAGACCTCTTTGCGATCTGAGGTTACTTCACCCAGCAAGGCGTCACCTCTGCCTCCAAGTCATCTACTGGACCTAGAAGAGTCTGGTGATGACAGCCCCTTCGGAACTGCTCGTAGCCCATCAGAGCTCCAGGTCAGGTGCAGAAGAAGACGACTTCAAAGATGAAGGCCATTAATATCAGGGGCATAATCCTCCTCCTCAGAGGCATTATGAGGAGTTCAGGTACTATTCTGATCCTCCACTCAGACAGGACTAAGTACCAATTCCAAGATCTTTGGTTCAGGATCTCCAGGCTATTCTTATGGATTATAGGAAACCGTTTTCTTACCCTCCTGAAGTGTTGCAGGGACTCTGCTCATGCACAGTACTATGTGCAGGAAACCAGGACCTCAGTGTATTGTGGTGTTCCAAAAAAGCAACCTCAGAACCCCAATCCCACTAGCAATAGTGTCTCATTCGTTTTCCATACTACAGCGAAACTACCAATGATCAGACAACCTTGAACACCCGACTTTGTAAACTCTCAGGAATAGTGGGAAACAAGAACACTCTTTCGCTCTAACACTCATACTAGTCCACAACGTGAGTAATCAGAGACACGTTATAATTTAAATGTTTTTTTAACTAACGTGCTCTAAGATGCAGTACACAAGCCAACATTAGCAGAAAAATGCATAAGAATAATGCAATCAGCATTGTTACAATTCTATAAAGCACAAAAGGGGAAATCATATTATAATGACAGTGGATACAGGACTATAGCGCCTTTACCACCTTCCCCTTGCTGGGAGCTAGTTTATTATAATTATAGAAGACCTCTAGACTTTGTCAGGGGTCCCCATACCTCCAAGATCAGATCCAATTAATCACATCCCAGGACAATCACAGCTCTCTATCGTTGGAAAGGTTTTCTCCAAGTGCCTTCTCATGCATGTAATGTCATATTAAAAAGCACCCGAGTTTCAGTTGGGCAGCTGTGCCTCCTGTTATGTCTATGTGCATGGGACTGACCAATGTGAATCAACAGCATATATTGTTATTCGACCTTGCACACGCTGTGCAGACAGAGAGCACAGTGTACGGCTAGATATGTGAAAAGCAGACAGTTCTCATGTGAAGAAGCACAAGCAGTGTATTTACGAGAACAGAGCCATGTAGTGTTGTGTGCAAAAGCGGCAGAATGGTGTCTAAGCATATATTTCACTTACGCTAATTTAGCAATGTCTGCAATTAACCCCATATCCTCACTACTGCAGAACAATATGTTGTCCCACCTCCACCTGCTTCTCCACAAACCCCACCATTTCCTCCACCTGTCAGTCCTAGAATGATGCTGGTTTGTCACATTGCAGTACCACTGAGGGAAGATCCATCATCATCTGATGATGACGGAGAAGAAGGCAAGATTCCCTAACCTCAGCCTCCACCAAATGATTGGATGACTACGTCATACCCAGTGCATCACCACCCCCTCTGCACCCTGTGGATTCACCTCCAGAAGACATCTGAGGTTTTCATAACCTAATGGTTAGGGTGATGACACTGTTTCACAACCCTATTTCTGTCAAACAGTCCCAACTATTTCCTCTATGACTTTAAGGAACAAACAAGGAAGGCAGTTCGGTCTATACCTATTATAGACTACATCTGGCAAGAGAGTGTGAAAATCATGAAAAACCCCTGCTACAGTGAAGGCTGTCCTGCCTTGTATTGATAGAAAGTACCGGGCTCCAGAGGATTCACCTGCATGCCAGACAGGACACCCTAAACCAGATTCTGTAATTTTTCAAGTGGTGCAGCAGCGCTCCAAAAACCCATTTGCAACTATATTGGCGCTTCCAGACAAAGAAGGGCGACGCTTAGATAACATAGGCAAAAGGTTTTCCTACATGTTTGCCATCACCATTTGTGCGGCCATCTCCCTAGTTATATTGACCCATTGTAATCGACAAATGTGGTCGGAAATTGGTTCCCTCATCGACCTAAAACCTGCAGACAAAAGATCTGAGGCCAGGAAAATATTGCTTGACGGCAAGTGTACCTTCGCAGAGGTAAAGCAATGTAGCATGGACATTGCCCCCACTGGCTTCTGACAGCTAGCGGGTGCAGCAGTTTTAAGACTCAAAGGATGGCTTAAGACAACCTTATTTAGGCCTGAAGTTCAGTATATGATCTATGATATGGCCTGTGATGGGGGCACACTATTCAGCAAGCATATCAATGATGCCCTCTTAGCCCTTTAGAGTGATACCAACACAGCCAAGTCCCTTGGCACGCTCCAGTACAGGAAGTTGCCCTTTCAAGGGGTAAGTGGCTAAGGTTTCACAACATACAGGGGTGGTTATCAGCACTCCCAGTCATTCCAAACCTACCAGTCCAAATTTAGACCTGCCTATCAACAAAAGGCATATCCTCAAATATCCACAGGGTTATGCAAGGCAAGGTCCCCGCAGAAAACTATCACTCCAGAGTTGGGATACAGGCTGCAAACTGATCTCAACCAAGTACCAGCTACATCACCTCCGTCACACTCCGCAGGTGCATACATCTCCAATTCTACATCAATGGGGAAACATCATATCAGAGAGAAGGGCAGCGCACCCCCTCATCTTCACTTATTGAAAAAGAATGCCCTCATAATGCTTGCCAAGGGAGCAATGGAAAAGGTACTGGTGTGGTAAATAAATAAATAATACCCTATTTTTGACTAAGCATATATCATAGCAGGTAGCTCAATAAATAAGAGTCAAGATTCGAGGTAGTAGGAGTTTCTGCAGGTTTATTACAGCATAAGGACAGGATCAGGACAATCTGCATAGGAACAGAGGTGACAGGGCCCAGCAGGACAACTGGGGCCCAGCAGCTGCCGGGGCTTGATCTGGGATGAGCGCGCTAACTTTTAATAACAATACATCAACTTATATACATAGCGCAAACACATAGCATTACATTGCAGTAGGCGTAACAGTGGGTGGAGCAGAAGGCGGGACGCGTAGCAGTCGCGGAAGATAACAGTAAAAGTAGGTGTAACTGGGAGTATACATAGACATGTGATGCAAACGTAACAGAATATGTCATGAATGGGGCGGAAACATAGGAGGGGGCTACCTAAGGAGCCGGGACCTCTAACCTAATGGTGCGCGAAAACTGGCAATGACGTGTTACTAGGAGAAACTGGGGGCTACGAACTCTGTGCTAGGAGCAGAGACTAGAGTCTGGAGGGTCGGAGCGACATGTACCTAAACCCTATCTGGTATCTGATGTTTAGGGAACATGTTGATATAAACTAGAAGTCATGAGGGGAAAAGCTAACTTGACTCTAAGACTGGACCATGCATTATTCTACATGTAGTGCGTGATGAAGAATATTAAATGACCATTTAAATACAGTATTTCTCTAACATGGAGACGAGAAGGCTAGACAATGACGGAAACTATTGATGCAGTTCAGTAGCTTAGGAATGCAGAAGAGGAGGACTGAACTGATAGCTGGAACTATAACATACTTTTGGCAGACTCAGAGGCAGAGCCAAGCTGCACCGGGCACTGCGAGGCAGGAAGTAAGTGAAAGGTCGAGGATACAGGTGGGGGCTGTATCGCTCCTCAGCGAGGCTTTCAGGAGACAGGAGCTGAATCCAGGGTCTGGGCCCTTTTGAGGCCTGGAAACGGGGACTTTATAATGGAATAACGTGCACACTGGGAAACGTGGCAACGTAGCTTTACATAGGCCTGATATTCGTAGTATTCACGAGGACTGGGAGCTGACATACCAGAGGTGGACACAACTGTAATTGCGTCATTAATCAGACATGGGGAATAACATATGCATATTGGTCATGCACACATAACATATGATGGATGAGGCGTAGGGACACAGATCATGGCAAAATTTACTTTTCCACATTCCCTCCTTGTCACTACGTTTCCATCAGGAAACATCAATTTTCATGATACCATCTATCATTTCATACAGTACCATTTGCTCGTCTCGAATTGTCTTGGAACGGGATTTAGAACGGGGCTTGGGACTAGGAATACAAGAGGTAGCACACATGCTGCAAATCGCAGGGCCACATTGTATACAGAGGCAGCAGCTAAATATGATCGCTACTGCTATACTTAGAAAGGACAGGACTTTCCATCCCCATGCGGAAATTATATTCCAGAACCAACCTGACCATGTCCAGGTGCCTGGATCTTGATGTAACAGATGGGCAATTTTATGGAGTCTAGTTATAGCTGAATAAACAGACGGCGCGTTATTTGGAATGAAAATGCAGCAACTAGATCCGATGACTCTACAGGCCCCGCCCCTATCGGCCAGTATGACGTCAAGGACGAGACGATTTTGCAAAACGACAAATCTCATAGCAGATTGTTCTTCGGTTAGGTTACCTAGAGCAGAGGCAGTCTCATTTACTACAGCTTCAAGGGTTCTTGTTAACCTACGGATCTGTTTACTATTCTGGACAGGTCCTACAAAGAAGAAGAAACCTTTATTGAAATCTGTATACTGTTCTAGAGTAGTTTCAGTATAATCGACAATTGGGGACTCCCTTCTATGTCTAATGTGTACTAGATGTGTGTTTCTGTGATAATCAGATGGGGCTAGGAAAACAGGTGGCAGTAAGAAAGCAATGTAACAGGTTCCCTCCCAATCGAGGGGCAGACGAACATATGCGGTCTGACCACAAATAAAATAAGAATGACGTGAAGCTTTGAAAACAGATTTCCCACTGTCACTATACTGGATAACAGTAGTACATTCACTATGACCTACATGTATGGAACCATAACTACGGACACATAATTCGCCTTTGACTGGTAGTACTGAAATAGCAGGTAAGTCTGGAGTAGTATCAGACTGAACATTCAGGACCATGAAATTCGACGAATAATTACCTAAATTATAAACTTCATTTTCTAGATCTAAACCTGTTCTGTGGGGGAAACCTTGCTTGTCTGAAAAACATGTACTGTTAAGAAAAGACATATCTGTTGAGGATGACGTTAACGTGGACCATGCTCCACACGAACCATTATGTGAGAATGGATAAGGAAACAGTGGCAGAACTCCCTTCGGTGTCTGAAAAGGGGGGAGTCGACCACACACCCAACAATTAGTGGCATTGCTGGTCTGGTGTGAATAATGTAACATACGGATAAATGTGTTGTTGCGCATAGCGAGGCGGTAAGAGAGTTCATGAGGAGGCAGATCACTAAACGTGTGCTCTACTGTAGCATTAGCAGACATATTTACATGAGGAACTGGACAATACAGATAGAACGCATAGCTGGTGCAGGAAATCAAAATGCTGATGAATAATATGAAACTCAGAAAAACGATACATCTGATTGAACTTTGACTGACTCTCTCACTATGGGGGTCTATTTTATACATGTCAGAAACAGTCTAACCGTTTCACCTAGGGGAGGACTTATACAATCAAACTGACTGACTTATTTTACTAGACCTGAGCTTTAACTTATACTCCTGTTGCGGAGTTTTCTCTAACAAGGGAGGGGTTGTAATAATGTCTTTTGCGGGACAGTCCTTAAGAGCAATATTCTGGCAGTCCTTCAAATCCTGGGAAATGTTTTTAGGAACGGAATTCAGTCCTTTAAAAAGTTTAACATGAGACAGATGGACCCATCCTTTTCTGCCTTCCAACTTGACGGCGGTACGGGTGGTCAAGAGGACCTGACGTGGCTCCTTCCAACGTGGTTCCAGCGGACTTGATCTGTCAAAATTTCTGATCATCACCAAGGAGCCTGGAACGATTTCATGCGGTGCCACCTCGGTATTGTCTGGAAAGGCGGCAGCAACCTGTGAACGACATGAGTTGAGGGCAGACATCAAGGAAGCTAGGTAATCTGTCAGCATATTACATGGAACATCGGTAATACTTCGGGGTCTAGGAGTACCCCACATGTTAGGGGGGCGGCCGAATACGACCTCATACGGGGACAGACCTGATCTGGAATGTGCGACCATGCGCATATAAAACAAAGCGACTGGCAGAGCTACTAGCCAGTCCACACCTTTTTCTTTACAGACTTTTGCAATACGGATTTTCAGGGTCTGATTATGTCTCTCTACGAGACCGGCTGCTTCAGGATGGCGTACACAATGAAACTTCCACTGGTACCCTAACAACAGGGAAACGTGCTTCATGAGTTCAGATGAGAATGGCTGACCGTTATCAGAATATACGACTCTAGGGAGTCCATATCTAGGGAAGAATTCACGAACCAACTGCTTGGCAGTGGTCGCGGCTGTGTAATCTGGGACTGGATATGCTTCTGTCCACCTGGACAAAGCGCATACAACTACAAGGACATACTTGAAACCTCGACATCGCTCCATCTGAATATAATCCATCTGGAGGACCTCAAAAGGGTGGTCAGGGGGCTGGAAACCACCTTGTTCCACCGGGACACTTTTACCTGGATTAAACTGACAACATATCATACAGGTGCGGACTTTCTGCTTGGCTGCAGCTCGTAAATGCTTGTTGAACCAAATGTTCTGGATACTGTCTAACATAGCTTTTTCTCCTAAATGTGCTGGACTATGTGCGGTATTGATAATGACTTGAACCATAGAATCGGGGAGAAACCATGTGGCTCTACCCTTCGTTAACCATCCTTGATCTGTCTGGACCCCTCCTTGTTCATACCATTTCTTGATTTCTTCAGGAGTAGCATGTAACTGTATATCTATGACGTCTTGAGTAGGGTCCTTAACTGTCATGCATGTAATCGGATCTGGAGTATGTGTCTGATTAACTGGAATGTCTGGAGTCTGTGCTGTAAGCTTGGCTGTGCGGTCTGCTAGATCATTACCTTGGGAAATAATGTCAGTAACTTTCGTATGTGCTTTGCACTTCATGATAGCAATGGATGTCGGTAAATGTATGGCATCTAACAGGGCTTGAATAAGGAGACCATGCTGAATCTTGGTTCCATGAGAAGTCATGAAACCTCTCTCCTGCCAGAGCACTCCGAAGTCGTGTACAACTCCGAATGCGTAACGTGAATCTGTGTAAACATTAACTTTCAGGTTCTTGGCGTGTATACAGGCTTGTGTCAGAGCGACTAGCTCTGCTGCTTGAGCAGACAGGGTGTCAATACGGTGTGTTTCAATAACGTCGGTGTCAGTAGTCACTGCATACGCGGCGACTAGTTCTCCTGTACTAGTTCTCATACATGAACCATCCACATAAAGTGTCAGGTCAGGATCTGGTAACGGAATGTCTGTCAGGTCTTGTCTTGGCTTTGTCGTAATGTTAACTACTTCCACACAGTCATGTGGGTCTGGATTTGAATTAACTGATGGTAACAGTGTAGCAGGATTCAGGACGTTGCAGCGTCTAATTTCTATGTGTGGCTGGAACAGTGTCAATTCATAACCTGTTAAACGTGCAATTGTCAAGTGCTGAGTTTGTGTTCGGTTTAAAAGAACTTCTACGGAGTGTGGAACTTGTACTGTCAGGGAGTGTCCTAAAACTATGGAATCACTTTGTCTGATAGCTAGTGCTGTGGCTGCAACTGACTTGAGGCACGCAGGCAACGCCTGGGCGACTAGATCTAATGTGCTCGAAAAATAAGCACAGGGCTTGTATTGTCCTGCTTGATCTTGTGTAAGAACAGATAATGCTGTACCTTCACGTTCAGTAACGAAAAGTGTAAAAGGCTTACTGTAGTTCGGTGTAGCTAGAACTGGAGCTTGACATAGGGCTTTCTTTAACTCGTTGAAACTAAGTGTATGGTCAGATGTCCAAGGGAGGACAGTCGATACGGCTGCCTCCTGTGTCGTTAACTGTATCAGTGGCTTGGCTAGAAATGCATACTGGGGAATCCATTGTCTACAATAAGAAGTAAGGCCGATAAAGGCACGTACCTCCTTCTGGGTTCTGGGCTGGGGAAGACTCGCTATTAACTGGATACGGTCTGGTGTCAACTGCCTACCCCTCTTGGACAGCAAGTGTCCTAAGTATACCACTTGCTGGACACAGAATTGAAGCTTCGAAGGTGACACCTTGTGCCCCATCTCGGCTAGAAAATACAGGACTGTAAGGGATGCTCGCTCGCAGGCACGTTCAGAACGGGCTGTGATCAGTAGATCATCGACATACTGGAGCAGGGCAGTGTCAGTTGGCATGTGAATGTTGTCTAGTTGTCTCTTGAGTGCTTGACTGTAAATACTAGGACTTTCCGTGAAACCTTGAGGAGCGCGTGTAAACATATAGCTCCTTCCATTTAAACAAAATCCGAAAAGAAACTGGCTGTCTGGATGAATAGGAACACTAAAAAATGCATTCTTGAGGTCAATGACAGTGAAGAACATGGCTTCGGAATCAATGGCTGTTAACAGGGAAGAGATGTCTGGAACAACTGGGTACTGAGGAATAATACATTTATTAAGCTCTCGTAAATCAATCACTAATCGATATACTGGAGGTGCATTTGGATCAGTACGTTTCATGACTGGAATGATCGGAGAATTACATACATTGGAGTCAGTTTCTACAACTACTCCTTGAGCCATGAGCTCGTCAATAATTTTGGATAAGGCTGCTACAGCCTCAGGTGGCAATCTGTACTGTCTGATTCGGGGTAACACTACACCTGGTTTGAGAGTCACACGATGGGGTGTGATTTGCATATAACCTACATCAGTTGGACCTTGCGCCCATAAGTGCTGTGGAACATTAGACAATCTTGAATCAAAATCTCGTAATACATAGTGACCCTTGAAGTCACGTAGGAACAATCGTATTCCCTCTGGGGAACAGCAAATAACTGCACCTAACTCTTTCAGTGTCTTAATGCCTAACAGATTTTCTGGACATGACTTAGTGAGTAACAGATCAGTAGTACGGGACAATGGACCTACTTCTAGAGTGACTGGCTTTGAAATCTCATTAACTATTGGCTTTCCTGAAAATCCAAGGGAAACATTTCTTGAGCCTGAGAGCAGAGCCCCTGGAACTTCGGCATGACTAATTGTGGTCCTACTTGCCCCTGTATCGATCAAAAACTTTCTGTCTTTCCCTAATACTTGACTGTGAACATAGGGACCTTCTTGATCTACAGGTATCTCGATGAGAGGCAAACCTACCTCCCTCTCTAGGCTATTTCATGAATATGGCTGGTACTCTGGATACTCGGACTGTGCATACTGGTACATCTGCGATGTAACGTGCTGTGTTGCAGCAATAGGCTGCGGTGCGGGAACTGTCTGTGGTGCATTCTGTGGCTGAGGAGTCTGTGAAACTTGTTCTTGTCTAGGCGGACGTGGTCTTTCTTTAGTCTTACCAGTAGCTATGTTATGTTTCAGAACTGCACACTCGTTTATATAATGACCTGGCTGTTTACAATAATTGCAAGTCCCTTTAACTGGAGCTGCAGGATGACTGGCTTGATTCGGACCCCTCTTCTGACTGTCTTGAGGAACAGATTGTGCAACTAGCACTTTCATTTTCGTGTCTTTCATACGTTTTCTCTCGTGTTCTTGCTCTTCTCTGATTCTATTCTGGTGATACTGGAGCATCTGGAGCATCTGGGACGGAGTATTAGCTTGCCAGGTGCTTTCGACTTTCAAAACTCGATTTTTAATTTGTGGGCTTGAATTCTCGACTAATTTAGTAACAAAAAGATGAGGGTATGACTCACTACTTGTCTTGAGACCACTGTTAATACTGAAACATTTCTCAAATCTAGAATAAAAATCACTAATATCTTCATCTTGTTTCTGTTTACAGGCTGAGATTGCATCCCAGTCTTCTTTTCTCGTTGTCAATAATCTGGGTAAAACTTGAATCAATAATTCTGGTAATTCTTTACATTTATCTCCAAGACCGGTACCTGGTACTCGTGCCTTGTCTTCAGCTTCTAGAGCTGCCCAATCGATCTTTTTCTCTCCCACCTCCCATTCTTTTTCCTTTAGCTTTTCATACACCCCTGCGGGTAACAGGACCTTTAACATTTTAATGATATCTGGGTAAGTGTATTCTCCCATACGGAGCATGTCTTTTAATTCTCTATGGAACCCTGCTGGATCTTTGTCATGACAGGGAATTAATTTCTTCATTTCAAGAAGTTCCATCTTTGAAATCGGAGTGTATACAAACACTCGTTGCATTACGCCACCCGCCCCTTGGACTGGGTGGACTTCTCGTAACGGATTCTGTCTGTCTATGTAAAATGATTTACTTTCTGGGGGTGAGACATGAACAAAATGCGGATTCAGAAACGTTCTATATTTGTGACGCTGTTCTAGAATGACACTAATTAAATCGGTACCTAGACCTCTCCATCTATACTGGAGTAACTCGTTCAGGATATCATGCAACGGACCTGGGTCAGAATGTTGACCCTCATACAGAGTAATGAGGTGCTGGACCATATACATACCCACCAGTCGTTGCTCGGCTGGGGGCAGTTTCAGAAACATTTGTGCCACTATTTCGTCTGGAAAAGTGGTAGAATCAGTAATCCATCGGACTGCTGATCGGGCTAGTTCTTGTTCATGCATGGTACTTAACTCACTGTAACCGATTCGTGATTTCAGAATGTGATCGGTAGCTTGAAATACTTGTTCTAGAGAACCTTGTTCTGGTGCTGAATGATGAAAAATAGACTTGTGTTCTAGACGTAAATGGCGATCTGGAAATCTAGATTTTCCTACATACGCTATTCTGGCGGGATTCTCGTCTTCCTCTTCAGGATCAGAGATACTTTCTTTCTCGCTTACTTGTGCTGCTTTACGCTGGTCGTGTAACCTTATTATTTCTTTACGAATTTTCTTGTACATACTCTCCATGGCACCGACGGTCTTGTGCTTACCCTCGGCTATATTATCACTCCACCTTGTCAGGATTCTCATTTCGGCGGAATCTTTAGACGGGTAGTCTCGTTCTCTTATTAGACAATTGATCAGGAACTTTAATATCATGAGCTGAATCTCGGCTTTCCTTTGAGACATAATCTCGCCAATACTTTCTGGATCATCCCCTGTACGGATAAAACGATATATTCTGTCTAGATCTTCTTTCATATTCGGCAAGGTGACTAGATACTCGGTCACTCTCCTTACACGTAAGGAATATAAAACCATATTATACTCGCCTGGGACTGGATCATAGACACATTCGTTAAGGGCTTGTCTGATTTCTGTGACAGACTTATTACTTTTAGGAGTACGCTGTGATGCTTGAGCATGTAATTCGAGTGCTGATAAGCGCTTGTGTGGCGGCGGGGTTTGAGGAGGACCTCCTGCGGCCGCTAGACTGGAGTCGTCTACTGAGGCTCTACGTCCTGGCAGAGTGGGAAATGGAACTGTAGGCTGGACTTGTATGGCGGGCTGGACCGGGGGTACCGTAACAGGTACTCCGGTGTCTGGAGGAGCGGGAAGTGCCTGATTTACAGGGACTGGCGGAGCGCGAACAGGATTTGCATATTCTGGGACTGTGTCGTCCAAATAGGACGAAATAAAAATATCAGCTGCGGTCGGTTTGTAACGTAGCTTGGTCGGAACTAATGGTGGCGGGAAATTACTGGATGTCTCTGGGGTCGCTTTTGGCAAGCCCTCGGCAAGAAGAGGATACATACCCTTAATAAGGGCATGCCTCTGTCTGTCTGACTGTTCGGCTTTGACTTGTTCACCTATCTCGATTAATTCTCTTTCTTGGGCTCGTTCTTGGGATTCTCTACTTAACTCTGACTTTCTGACTTCTTTCTCGGTTCTTCTATGCGCTTCTTTACGCCATAACTCGATGGCATCTTTCTGTGACTGTCTGGCTTTCTTTTTCCATAATGCTTCTTCTACTCGCATGATACATTCGGCATCCCATGTACCCGATACGGGCCATCTATACTTTTCTTCTAACTGTTTGGTATACTCTACCCATAAATCTAGATACAATATGGCGCTTATGCCATGTTTCTGATACATAAAGTGACCTGGACTGTCCCTAGGCGGGACAGGAACCGCTTCCTCTAACAGACCCTTTCTAGTTTTTAACTGACGTAACTTGGAAAATATAGGCATGACTGAACTGTAATCTGGACACAATACAATACACAATAAAAACACGAAATCACATCGCACTCATACCACGACAGTAAAATACATGAAGAACATTATAAATAACAGTTCGAACAGAATATTACCTGGAATACTGAGAACAGAAATAGAACAGATTTTCTCGAGAACGGAACAGACTAGAGTTACTGGATGCACTGCTGTAACAGTACGGAACATACCGGTCCCATAAAGGGACGCATCAAGACCCGTATCCACCTAGGTGAACACTTCGTTTGTGAGTCTGGGCACCACCAACCCACGGACCAGGAGTCAATTTAGATTGGTCCTGTCTAGATACTACCCCAGCAATGGTACTCACCGGGCAGCACGGAACGGAAGGCCTCGGACTGGACTGGACGACGGACGACGAACTTCGGACTTCAGTTACAGGTGGGCCTCCGGATACCTCGGACCTTGGACTCTCGGCTTGGGCTCTGGTCGGGACTCGCCGCGTTCCTCCACCGTCTCGTTTGGATGCTGGACCGCCTCCTCCGTCTCCTCCGTGGGCCTGAGGGATACTTGGAGCAGAAATATCTGCCAGTGCACGGTATGGTTCCGTCACGACTGCAGAGGGTCAGGGGGTCGGCGTGGCTTCACCGACGCGTGGGGAAAGGGCAAGTCCCTATTCGGGCGCCATTATGTGGTAAATAAATAAATAATACCCTATTTTTGACTAAGCATATATCATAGCAGGTAGCTCAATAAATAAGAGTCAAGATTCGAGGTAGTAGGAGTTTCTGCAGGTTTATTACAGCATAAGGACAGGATCAGGACAATCTGCATAGGAACAGAGGTGACAGGGCCCAGCAGGACAACTGGGGCCCAGCAGCTGCCGGGGCTTGATCTGGGATGAGCGCGCTAACTTTTAATAACAATACATCAACTTATATACATAGCGCAAACACATAGCATTACATTGCAGTAGGCGTAACAGTGGGTGGAGCAGAAGGCGGGACGCGTAGCAGTCGCGGAAGATAACAGTAAAAGTAGGTGTAACTGGGAGTATACATAGACATGTGATGCAAACGTAACAGAATATGTCATGAATGGGGCGGAAACATAGGAGGGGGCTACCTAAGGAGCCGGGACCTCTAACCTAATGGTGCGCGAAAACTGGCAATGACGTGTTACTAGGAGAAACTGGGGGCTACGAACTCTGTGCTAGGAGCAGAGACTAGAGTCTGGAGGGTCGGAGCGACATGTACCTAAACCCTATCTGGTATCTGATGTTTAGGGAACATGTTGATATAAACTAGAAGTCATGAGGGGAAAAGCTAACTTGACTCTAAGACTGGACCATGCATTATTCTACATGTAGTGCGTGATGAAGAATATTAAATGACCATTTAAATACAGTATTTCTCTAACATGGAGACGAGAAGGCTAGACAATGACGGAAACTATTGATGCAGTTCAGTAGCTTAGGAATGCAGAAGAGGAGGACTGAACTGATAGCTGGAACTATAACATACTTTTGGCAGACTCAGAGGCAGAGCCAAGCTGCACCGGGCACTGCGAGGCAGGAAGTAAGTGAAAGGTCGAGGATACAGGTGGGGGCTGTATCGCTCCTCAGCGAGGCTTTCAGGAGACAGGAGCTGAATCCAGGGTCCGGGCCCTTTTGAGGCCTGGAAACGGGGACTTTATAATGGAATAACGTGCACACTGGGAAACGTGGCAACGTAGCTTTACATAGGCCTTATATTCGTAGTATTCACGAGGACTGGGAGCTGACATACCAGAGGTGGACACAACTGTAATTGCGTCATTAATCAGACATGGGGAATAACATATGCATATTGGTCATGCACACATAACATATGATGGATGAGGCGTAGGGACACAGATCATGGCAAAATTTACTTTTCCACACTGGGGCCAGATGTATGACCCGTTTTTGCATGCGCAGACGGGTTTGTGACCCGTTTGCGCATGCAAAAACCTACAGGGCTATGTACAAACCCTATTTAGCGAGTCACAATTAATTTGCGTCTTGCTAAATAGGATTTGCGACTCGCTATTAGGAAGGGGCATTCCCTTCCTAATAGCGACCCCAAATGCCATGTATGACTGTTTTGCAATGACAATTGCGGTCGCAAAACATTCGCAGTTTACCACCCTTCACTGAAGGGTGGTAAACCACTTGCAAACGGGAAGGGGTCCCCGGGGACCCCTTCCCCTTTGTAACTGGCTCTAAAAATATTTTTTAAGGGCAGGCAGTGGTCCCAGGGACCACCACCTGCCCTTAAAAATTGAAACGAAAACGTTTCTTTTTTTTTTTTTTTTTTTAAATGCATTCAGTTTTCCTTCAAGGAAAACTGGCTACATTAAAAAAAAACTGCTTTATTTAAAAGAAGTCCCAGACATGGAGGTCTGCTGAGCCCAGCATGCCACCATACTTGGGACGGCCAGCTATTCCCAATTGGGTCGTAAATAGCGAGTGCTTTATGAATACGAATGAGGCATGCAATTTGCGACCCCATTGGGAATCGCAATCAGTGTTGCAGACACTGTTGAACATACCAATTTGCGATTAGCAAATTGCGAGTCGCTATTGCGACACTACTTCCGAGTTACAAATTCTTTGGTCATACATCTGGCCCTTAGTTGCTCAAAGAGGAAAAGAATCTACTCCCGTTTTTTGCTCATACTAAATAAAACAAGGGAATGGAGACCCATTCTGGACCTCAGAAAGCTAAGCAAATTCTTCTCCAACCAATCCTTTTGTATGATTACTCCCTCCAACCTTCTCCACCTCCTAAACAGCGGAAACATCTCTAGACCTGGAAGATGCATATTTCCATATCCCCATTCATCCCAAGCACCACAAATTTCTCTGCTTCACAGTAGCTAGTACCCATTACCAATTCCGAGTCCTTCAATTTGCGATTCGCAAATTGCGAGTCGCTATTGCGACACTATTTACGAGTCACAAATTCCTTGGTCGTACATCTGGCCCTTAGTTGCTCAAAAAGGAAATCAATTCTACTCCCGTTTTTTGCTCATACTCAATAAAACAAGGGAATGGAGACCCATTCTGGACCTCAGAAAGCTAAGCAAATTCCTCACCAACTAATCCTTTTGTATGATTACTCCCTCCAACCTTCTCCACCTCCTAAACAGCGGAAACATCTCTAGACCTGGAAGATGCATATTTCCATATCCCCGTTCATCCCAAGTACCGCAGATTTCTCCGCTTCACAGTAGGTAGTATCCATTACCAATTCCGAGTCCTCCCATTCAGCCTGAAGTCAGCCCCTCGCATATTTACCAAGTGTTTGGCCCTGGTAGCAGCAGCTCTCAAGTCATCAGGTATTTCCCCTACCTAAACAACTGGCTGCTAAAAGCTGCAACTTCATGGCATGCTGCCAGAGCTATCACATTCTGCCTGTCACTGTTTCACAAGCTGGGTCTCACTGTAAATCAACAAAAATCTTCAACTACTCCCAGTCAAACAATGCAGTTTCTATGAGCCGATCTGGATATAATCCAGAACAAAGCCTTCCTCTTCCAGGGAAGACAAAGAAGACTAGCAGACTTGGCTCACAAAATTTCATGAAAACAGTCTGTTTCAGTAAGGCTGTTAGCTACTGGGAATGCATCGGTCAAAGTTCACTTGGCGGCTATTTCCCGACACAGACGATCAGCGCAATCTCTCTTGTTCTGTTCTACTAGAGTGATAAAACCGTTTATAAAAGGCCTGTTCAGGGCTTTCCCACTGGTGCGAGATCCTCCCCCAGAATGGCACCTTAATGTGATACTCTTGCAGGTCATGAAACAGCCTTTCGAATCCATTCTAAAGCTGAGTTAAAGTTTCCCAAATGTAAGGTTGCTTTATTAATCACTCTCGCCTCCACAAGAAGAGTCCGCGAAATAAAGGCTTTTACAACGCAAGAGCCTTTTCTGCGTTTCACCGAAGAGTGTGTACTTCTCAAAACAAAATCGAAATTAATTCCTAAGGTTCCTACTTAATTTAATCTCAATGAACCTATCATATTGCAGTCATTTTTTCCTAATCCGGCATCACCGGCTGAAAGATTGCTTCATACATTGGACATTAAGCAATGTCTTAAGTTCTGTCTCCACCGTACAAATATTCGGAAAACAGAGGAACTGCTAGTGTCTTATAGTCAATCTTGTCAAGGGACGGCAGTTACGAAGGCCACAATAGCAATGTGGATGTCAGCAGAAATTGTTTTGCCACTCCACAGCTGGCAAATCGCTAATAACAAAAGCTAAAGCACATTCGAGAGCTGTGTCCACTTTGGCTGCTCGGTTTGCAGGTGTTCCACTAGAGAAGATAAGTTGTGCTGCGACTTGGAAGAGCACCCACACGTTTGCTGCGTGGAATCATCTATAAGAGATACCAATACTGGATAACTGCAGTTATAGGTCGGTAACTCATTTTCTTCCTGTAACTGTCGGACTATGCCCTTTTCTTTTCTTTTAAATATATTTTCAATTATTATTTTAAAAATGTATGCCTCTAATAACACTGTTACATAGAATTTTATATCTCATTACTTTAAAATGTTATATATATTTTTTGTATACATTTTTAACTTACACCTCACTGAATCCTAAACCCCTCACTACTCGTGCACAGTGCCCCTCCCTGAACCCTAAAACACTTCACTACCCCAACACACTGCTTAACCTTGAACCGCCCCATATTACCCCTATACACTACATACCAATGAACCCTAAAATCCCTTTGGTACCCCAATATGCAACCCATCCTTGAACCATATAACCTATTTCTACCACTTAACTTAAAAAAATATAAGTGTATGCCCATATATCAAATTACTTTTTTCCTAATAATTACTTATCTCCTAATAATTAATTTATATTCTAGTTATTAAAATTGTTATTTTCATAATTGTTGCATGTAAATTGCATTACTTACTAATATTTTCTTTTTTAAAGAATTAATTCAGTTGCATTTACTGTTTTATGACTCAACTATCACAATAAATAAATATGATCTATATCATTATACATATTTGTTATGTATATATTTATATATCCATAGATATATACGTAAACACACGTGTGGTTGTGTGTAAATATATATATGTGTGTCCATATTTATATATATATATTTATGTATACATACATATATATATATTTATATATATATATAAATATATATATATATACACTTTCATATATATATATATATATATATATATATATATATATATATATATACACACACATAAATATTGTAAAATGAAGTCACATAAAACAATAAAAACAAACTCACTTGCGACTCCTGATGTAATTACTTCCCATGTAAAGCCTGCGTTGGTACTTTAGCATATCACCTAAGATCTGGACGTGTTGCCAGTCTAAAAACTGCAACAATAAAGGCATTGATAACCATAAACATTGTGCCAAGTTTAATAACAATAAACATAGTACTGTGATAGCAAAATAAAGTCTGAAATACTGTATGTATTGTAACATCTACAAGTATCTTATAATGAAGACAAATCAAGATTCCAGGTTGACTCATCTCTTGTATGACACACTCATTTTGTAGGTCTAGCATAGGGACAGCCTCTGTTTTTACCAGCTGTAATAAAAATAAATAAAGAAAAAAGTCATCAATACAAGCATAGTGGAGCATTGGGTATGATCTCTTCATCCATTGTACTGTTCAGCTGTCATTCACGTCTTCCTCCTGTCCACTACATTTCTTTTGTTTTTTTTTAAAGTTTCAAAAAACCTTTATTGAGTCATATAGCATGGTACATCAATGCATGATCTTCGAATAATGACATTAAACATTAGAAAGCAAAGCGAGGTCATCTTCCCATGCTGTGTTGTAACCGTCATCACCCTAAACGTAAGAGGAGAATCAAAAGTTACTCCAACCCCTCCCTCCCTCCCTGTACATAACATGAATGAATCTGAAGAAAACAAAGTCCATAATAGTCCGAATGCAGTCCATATGCATAGCAAGTGTGCAAAGTACGATGTAAGGGTATCTTCCACCTTCTGTACCTCACCCTCCCAGCTGCCAGTAAAGAGTCATAACAATCAGGTCTTGACCTTGACCCAGAACTCATAAGTAGGCCCCATTCCGCAGAGACACAAAGCAAGCAACAAAGGCAAATACAGGTCCAAGAGCCGGTGAGCAGTGGCAGAGTATATGCGAATACGATTTCACTCAGATGCTGTAGTGAGTAGCGTTGTATTGGGTAGAACCTCCCCAGCCCGTGTATCTTCTTCCTCTGCACTCAACCTAAGAAGATATGCCGTGAGTGGCGCCCATATGTCTTTCGGCTGTGAGTTGAGGGGGAGGAGCTCAGCATAGTCATGTAACCTCTCTTGCCATGTGGCCAGGGAGTGAATCCAGCATTTAAACTTGGGGGCGCGGCCCCTGCCCCAGCGGCATGCAATTAAACGCTTAGCAAGCAACAGACTCATGGCAAGAATTTTTTTGTGTACAGTGACCACAGATTGTGTTAGTCCCAACAGTGCCATGAGTGGACAGGGGGTGATAGTCACACCTAGCATGCTCGTGAGTCCCTCAAATACCTGATCCCAGTACCTAGCAACTTGGGGGCAAAACCAGGCTAAATGAATGAAATCGGCTCCAGCGGCGCCGCAGCGAAGGCAACAATCAGTGTCTCTGAAGCGAAACCTATGTAATTTGGCAGGTGTGTGGTAGAGCCTGTGAAGAAATTTATAATGAAGGAGCCGCAACCTGTTGTTACTAGTGATTGCCTGTGTTTGAGTGCAGCTGGTTTCCCACTGGTCGTCAGTGAGGGGCGAGTCCAAGTCTCCATCCCATTCCAATCTAGCTCTAGCAAGGGCAGCACTGGGCACAGTCAGCGCGTGTTTATAAAGCAGGGATATAACGTGTCGGGGGGGCTTCAGGTTGTACCAACGCATGCAGCGGGCGAGTATATCAGGTTCAGCAGGGAAAGAGGGAGTTAAGGCTCGCACATTTTGACGCAATCTGGTAAAGAGAAAGGTATCCATGGTAGAGGGTGCCACTTCCCCGAAAAATTGTTCCGCCGTGCGGAATGTACCCTGTACATAAAGGTCTCCCCAGCATCGTAGATTAAATTTACGTAACATTACATGACATATTACCTCACATGTTACTTGGAGCCTAGGGTCATTAAGCAAGGGTAGGTTGGGCGAGTAGGCAAAGGGGTTACCTAGTGCAACGAGGAGCCGATCCCAGGCCTGTACAGTGCAGTCCACAGTGGAAGGGTCACGACTCCTCTGACTGACGTGGGTATGAATATAGCCAGTGGGGACAACAGGACTCATATAACCGTCCTCAACGGCCAAGTGAGCCATGTATGGCGGGGGGTGATACCAGTAAACCGCAAAGTGGGCCTGTGCGCAGTCATAATATCTCTCAAAATTGGGTACTTCAAAGCCCCCCAAATGGAAAGGGAGCATAAGAGTGTCCAGGCTAAGTCTGGCTTGTTTCCCTCCCCATATAAGACGCGAAAGCTGGGAATTGAGGGTGCGGAAAAAGACGGCGCCAGGATTGTATGGAATATTAACAAATAGGTATAGCAGCTTGGGCAGTATGTTCATTTTTATCAGTGATATGCGGCCCGCCATGGAGAGGGGAAGGTGTAGCCATTTCGAAATGTCCGTAATCTTGTCCACAGTGGTGCCATAGTTGGCACGCATCATGGCTTCCTTGTCCCTGAGTATGTGGATCCCGAGATATTTCACCTCCTCCTGTTCCCACTTCAATGGGTAGTCAAGTTGGAAAGTGTGCGTATTATTCGTGAGTGGGAAGAGAGCAGATTTAGACCAATTGATTTGAATGCCAGTGACACCTCCAAATTTAGTAATTTCGCGAAGTATCGGGTTTAGGTTCATGCTGGTCTTTTCAATATACAAGGTGATGTCATCAGCATAGAGTGACACCAAGAGAGGTCGGGAGCTATAAATGAGGGACCGGTGGTTGTGTTTTTGCCTAAGTAGCGCAGCTAGGGGCTCAATTGCTAAGGCAAAGAGGATGGGGGACAGGGGGCAGCCCTGTCGGGTCCCTCGCTGGACATGAAACGGAGCAGCCCTGGAGCCATTGAGGAGTACAGTAGCAGTACGCTGATGATATAGTAGTTTCACCCAGTCCAGGAAACTGAACGGTACCCCCATGTATTGTAGTGTACCTAGCAAGTAGTCCCATTCAAGGGAATCAAATGCCTTGGTGGCGTCGAGAAAGACCGCAACGGCGTTGCATTTGGGATTGAGATCTTGGAGCACGGCATGAAGCGTGCGGAGATTATGGGAAGTGGCCCGATTGGGTACGAACCCAGCTAGGTCAGGAAGAACTAAACGTTCCATAAGGAGATTGAGTCTCGTGGCTAAGACCTTGGCTAGTATTTTAGTATCATTGTTCATAAGGGAGAGGGGTCGGTAGGAGTCGCAGTGTGAAGGGGACTTACCGGGTTTTAGTAGGGAAGTAATGAGCGCCTCCCTCATGGTGCAGGGCAGGCTGCCCTCCTCCATGGCTGCGTAGTATACCCGTTTCAGGATGGGGGCTAATATAGAGGCATAGAGTTTATAAAAATCAATAGGGAGACCATCGGACCCCGGGGCTTTGCCAGAGCGTATACTCATAATGGCGTCCGTTATCTCCTCGAGTTCCAATGGAGCATGCAATAACTTTTGTTGTCCCTCACCCAGCCATGCCAGTGCTACGTCTTCAAAGTATGTGGGGAGGTCAATGGGTTCCCCTCTGTGTGATGTGTATAGTGCACGGTAGTGGTCACGAAACACGCGGAGGATATCATGGAGGTTCCTGTGTACGTCCCCATTGTCGTCTTGTACCTCTGTGACGTAAGTTGTAAATCTAGGGGGTTTAACAGCATTCGCCAACGCTCTCCCCGGTCTGTCCCCTTCACCATATATGCGTGCCAAGTGTGGGCGCCCCAAAAACTTTCCCTCCGCATCCGCCGCCTGTGTGTATTCAGAAATTTTGTTCGTAAACGCAAGAGAGTGTCGGGGTCTCCTGGGTTGCGCGTATTGGCCCTCTCCAAGTCTTTAAGCTCAATGTCTAGTTTATGTAGGTCATTGCGCAGGGACTTCAACACTCCGCCCCCCCTTCGCGATGCACCACCCCCCGACGGTAACCTTAAATGCCTCCCAGACAGTGGACATACTATCTACAGAGGAAATGTTACGTTCAAAAAAAGTCACGGATATCCTGTTCGAGTTCGGCCCTAAAAGCCGCGTCACGGAGGTGAGCAGGATTGAGACGCCACGATAGGTAGGGGGAGACATTAAGGGGTAACTGGAGCTCTACCAGGACCGGTGAGTGGTCCGAAAAAGTGCGAGCAAGGTGTACTGCTCGGGTCAACCAAGGAGCTAGTCCAGCAGAGACAAACACATAGTCAAGCCTTGCCCACGTGGAGTGTAGGGAAGAGTAGTGTGTGCCCTCTTGCGAGGTAGGGTGGAGATGCCGCCACGTATTCACTAGGTTATTATCTGCTACAATCTCGCACAAGGCACGTTGCACGTTAGTGTAATGTGTGGGGAGTGGGTGGGACCTATCGACAGATGGTTGCATAGCAGTGTTAAAATCCCCGCCTAGAATCACGTGAGTGATACCTAAAGTGTGTATTTTACTCCATAACATCATCAAGGTGGATGGCTGGTGTAGGTTGGGGCCATAGAAGTTGGCTAGTAGTATATCATGTGAGCAAAGACGACCCCATACCAAACAGAATCTACCCTCTTTATCCGAGTCGCATCCAGCAGGTATAAAGGCCACCCCTTTTTTAACTAAAATCGTGACCCCCCCTAGCGTAGTTGGAATATTGTGAGAAGGTGCGACAAGAGGCCCATCTAATTGCAAAAGCAGGGGTTTGGCCGGGGGATAGGTGCGTCTCTTGCAGAAGGGCCACATTTACTCCCTGTCTATCAAGGTATCCTAGCACTTGTCTACGCTTTCTAGGGTCATTCAAGCCTCTTATATTCCAAGACAGTAACCTTACATTCTGCCCCTGAGCGGCGTGGGTCATGATGTTGGGAAAAGAGTATGGTAGAGAACGTTGGCGCAGCTAGCGAGTGAGTGCACATAGGTGAAACAACTGCAGTACTAGCAATACATAGCATTTGTAAGTGACGTAGGAATGGTGCTCCGGACTTAGGACAACTGTGTTCCCCCCCTCCCCTCCCTCCCACACTGGCTACCCCAACATGCCAGGAAAGGGCCACCCCTCCCCCCCATAAACCTCCCACTGAGAAGCTGCTCCCAGCAGTAACAGTCCCAACAAAAGAAAGTCATTAAGTCTCTACGGGGAATGCCCTTAGAAAAGGAGGGCCGCTAGGGGCTCCCGTCCATAATGCTCCCTCTCCCTATTTCACCCATCTACCACCACCTGGGTCTCAGGGGCGGAAAACAACGGGATGGAGAGGAGCAGGCCAGGGACAATAGAAAGTTTGTGGGCCACTTTAAAGCAATACATCACCGATCAGCAGGATGACGTCTCGGCGCCCAGATGTGGACTCCCACCGCAGGCTGAGTGCATCGTGAAGTGGACACCTCAAGAGGGTTCCTGCGACCTACATCCCATGAGGCTCAATCTTGCTGCATCCAATTCTCACGGCCCATGCGGCCTGCCCTACCAGCTGTCCACTCCCCTGGCCTGTCTATGCTGTTGGTGGGTCACGGCAGCCCGCATCCTTGCTTGAAGCCGGCCTCCAAGGTAATCCAGTGGCCGGTTTGCTTCGTTCTTCCTCATAACCGCTCGGTCGCTTGGGTAAATGGTCTTGCTACCCCGTGGATCTTAAAACTGCAGTCTTCTGGCTGTCTCCCAGCACTTTAATAAGCCTACCGAGACGCTCACCCGGTCTTTGCCTCAATGGAGGTCTCCCATTTTGGTCTCTGCCCCTCACGGCATTCGGCCTGATAATGTCCTTATCTCTTGACTTGCTCATGTTTGGGGTGACTCTTAACTTTTGTCCTTGCTACCCCATCTCACATTGACTGCCAGTTGTGCACCTGCCATTTTGTGTCTTTCTTGCTCCAATTTCTCAAAATGGCTGCACTCTATGAACTGACGTACTGCTGGAATTGATTACTTCCACGGGCCCTGTCCTTTCGGACATGTGCTCTGTTTTTAATTGCCTAGTATATCCTTCACGCGCCATATCCTCGATTTCAGAGGTTGCTTGAGTGCCATTGTGTGGACGCTCCCAGTTTTGGAAGGCTAGTTAGTTTTCCCTTGCCCAGGTATTAGGTACTTCATTCCTGTATCTTTTTGATTAAAAAAAGATAAACATGTTCTTAGTTTTCCTACATGTACTGCCTTGAGTTTCTTTCTTTTTATGCATTGCCCTGTGTCTTAGACCTGTCCCCCTACGTTAGGTGTGTTATTCTTATTTTTACTTTTTTGTTAATGCTATTCGTATTTTGTACTTTTTTGGTGTATGCTCTACTTTTGTTTATTGCTTTATTTTGATGTAACTATTTTCTTTTTCTCCCACACATAGCCTAAGAGATCTGAAAGAGACACATTAGTGATAGATTCCTTACCTTAGAATATCCCCAGGCATCAGACTGGATCCAGAAAGTTTTTCGCCAGCAGCACCCCTGCGCATCGGAAGGTGGCGTCGTGCGGCTCCACATACATCATATGTGCCAAAATGACGTCCCGCAGACTTCTTAGGCGCCACCCATGCACTCTGACGTTGGTTCTTTCTTTTTCCGTGCCAGCGAGTGCAGATCCGGTTAGAGCACGTACCCTAGTCACTTTTTGACTAACTTTTTTGAGACTTTTGCCTCCACTTTTTTGAGTCTTTGACTCCTGGTGCCATGTAGGGATGCCTGGGTTTAAATAATGCGGGGCCTGTCGCCGTACGATGTCGCTGGCCGACCCCCATGGCGTCTATCTCTACTGTCTGGAGCGCGACCTCGACTCCCGGTCATGTTCCGACTGCCTGGCCATGGCTTCAAAGGCCTTGCAGGAGAGTTCCCGTAAGCTGCTGGAGGCCCGGCAGTTCGTCTCGCGCCGTTCGAGGTCCAGGGGTTGCTCAAGGGATCGACCGCCGAGCCATCATCACTGCTCCTCGGGGTTGAAGTCTTCACACTCGGAATCGGGTAAGAGACGTCGTAAGAAGAAGTCGAAGAAGCGCTTACACTCGCCGACGTCCCCCCATCGGTCTCCGGATGAGGGGGCCGGGGGTCCCTCATCCGCGGCTCCGTTGGAGCCTGTGAGTCCCGCAGCCTACCCACCTTACCCGGGTCCGTCTGCGACTCTGGCCCAGGTGCAAGATTTTCTTGCTGCCATGGACCGCCTTTTCAGGCCTCGGGCTCCTGCCAGTGCGCCTTCGGGCCCTGAAGTCCCACCTGAGGGCATTCCCTTGCCTCCGGCTCGACTGCCAGCGCCACCGGCGGCTCCGGTCAGGGCGCCGCAAGGTCCTCCGCCAGCGGCTCTGGTCCCAACGCTGCAAGGGCCTCCGCCGGCGGCTCCCGCGCCTCCTGCAGCTCCGTTCCCGCTGCCGCAATGGGTTCCGTTTGTTCCACCTCCACCCTTTGCTCGGGTTTCCGGACAACTTTGCTGCAGGTTGGGACCCTAACTGGGATATGGAGCTGGATTGGCGCCGGGAACAGCGCTGTTGGACCATTTTTATTCCCCTGTGCCTCCCCCACCCCCGCAGCCAGTGCAACGGGCAGTGGAGAATGGGGACGACTGGGAGGAGTCTGAGGACCCTCTTTCACGGCAGTGCGAGTTGGAACAGGAGTGGGCAGAAGAGTCGGAGGATGCAGGTGGCCTTTGACCGCTCCTCTGAGCCTGGTTTCCTTTCTCCTCTTGCTGTGGCCATGGAGAAGGGCTCTACATACACTGCAGTTCTCCGTAAAGCATCTGAAGCCCTTGACCTGCCTAGGGTAACTCTGAAAACCTACCTCCTCACTGAAGGCCTTCAGCTGGCGGCAAGCTCCATGGAGCCTCTGCTACAGTTCAATGATGCCTTAACTGATGTGTTGATGGGCACCTGGTCTAGGCCAGCCACGGGGGTCCCTGTGGATAAGAACGTGGCCAGGCGTCATCGCCTGGCCCTGGGTGACCCTGTTTTTTTAACGACCCACCCAACTCCCTACCGCCCCGCCGCATAAGGAATCTAAGAAGCTGGAGCAGTTTGGTAAGAAACATTTTTCCTCTGCCAGCTTAGGGCTGTTGTCGGTGAACACCCATGCCTCTTGGGCCTTTACTCTCATGGTGTGTGGGACAAGGTTGTGCAGACGCTGCCTCAGTGTCCGGAGGAAGTTCGGACAGCTTTCCCAAGCTGTAGCTGAGGGGAAAGATGCAGCAAAGTTCTCCATCCGGTGTGGACTGGACACTGCGGACTCACTGGGTAGGACAATTTCCACCACAGTGGCCCTCTGTCGCCACGCCTGGTTACGGTCCACGGGGTTTTCAGGGGATGTTCAGAGTTCCCTTATGGACATGCCTTTTGATGGTACCCGCCTGTTTGGCGATAAGGCAGATAGTTCACTGGAGCGTTTTAAGGACTCACGGGCTACAGCCAAGTCCTTGGGTCTTTTCACCACGTTCCTGGCCACGTCTGCCTTTCGTTCCTTTCGTGGCCACGGAAGGAGTGCCCCAACATGTTCGTTCAGACAAAAGTCTGTCAAGAACCGACCTCAGCGCGGACGTAGTTCCCGCCGCGGCTGAACAGAGGGCCAGCGTGTTGGTCAGTGCACCTCCGCTCCTGCAGCATCCGCCTCAAAGCCTTCCTAGTCCAAGCTTTGGGGTGCACTCCACGCCGGTGGGTGGCAGGATTCACCATCACCTCACCCACTGGCGTTATGTCACTTCGGACATGTGGGAGCTGCAATTCGTCCGAAGAGGCTACTCCCTCCCCCTCCCCTTCGACTCTGCCCCCCCGCCCCACCATGCCACCTCAGTTCCACCGCATGTCGGGGGATCACTTTGCACTCTCCAACAGGAAGTCACAACAACCTTGGCCAAGTGGGCCATTGATCGCGTTCCTGGGCCAGAAGTAGGCTGTGGTTATTCTTACCACTACATTCTGGTCGTCAAGAAGGAGAAAGGGGGCCTGCGTCCCATCTTGGAACTCAGGAACATCAACCGCTTCATCCGGAAGGAGAAGTTCAAGATGTTGACTCTGGCTCAGGTCTTGGCTGCCCTCGACCCTGAAGACTGGATGGTGTCATTAGACTTGCAGGATGCACATTTTCATGTCCTCTTCCTGCCGGCTCACCGGCGTTACCTGCGGTTCATGGTAGGCCAAGAGCACGTTGTTTGCCATGCTCCCCTTCGGCCTTACCAGTGCCCCTCGGGTGTTCACAAAGGTGATGGCGGTGGTCGCAGCTCATCTGCGCAGATCAGGGGTTCCAGTCTTCCCCTATCTCAACGACTGTTTGTTGAAGGCTGGCTTGCCCCAGGCAGTTGTCTCCCACCTCCAGACTACGGCCGGCTGACCTGCATTTGCTGGGGTTCTCCATCAACGTGCTGAAGCTGCAAATGAGTCCCTCTCAGAAGCTCCCCTTCATCTGAGCGTTTCTGGATTCGACGCAGTTTCAGGGTTATCCTCCCGAGGACCGAGTCTGGGATATTCAGGCTATGATTACGATCTTTCAGCCTCTATCCCGGGTTTCAGTCAGGATGAGCCTCCGGCTCCTGGGTCTGATGGCATCCTGCACCCTGCTAGTGCAACATGCCAGATGGCATATGCGGGCTCTGCAGTGGGACCTGAAGTTCCAGTGGGCACAGCATCAGGGCAACCTGTCTGATCATATCCAGATCTCGGAGGGCACTGCACGGCATTTGCAGTGGTGGCTCATGAGTCGCGATTGGGTCAATGGCAGATCCTTCTCCCTTCCCCTACCGCTGCACACAGTGTTGAAGGATGCTGGGATGGGGCGGCCACTTGGGAGAGGCAGAGATCAGAGGCCTCTGGTCTCCGACACAGTCCCGGCTCCATATCATCCTTTTGAAACTTCGGGCGATCCGACTTGCACTGAAGGCATTCCTTCCCTCTGTCCGGGGAAGTGTAGTGCAGGTGTTCACAGACAACACCACAGCCAAGTGGTACTGCAACAACCAGAGCGGGGTGGGGTCATGGACCCTATGTCAGGAGGCACTGCGCCTCTGGACATGACTGGAACATCAAAGCATTACCTTGGTGGTTCAACACCTGACAGGTTCTCTGAACGACACACGCAATGTCATCGGTTTTGCGCTTTGGAATTTCCAAGGCAGCACTTGCTCGGTGGCGCTTTTCCTCGCGAGTGGAGCTGCGGTCTGTTGTACGCCTTTCCGCCTAAACCACTTCTAACAAGCTTGCTGAAGACGATTCGGCACGAACGGGCCCAAGCCATCCTTGTGGCTCCGGATTGTGCACAAAGATACTGGTATCCCGAGCTACTCAGCATGGCGATCGATCCCCTGATCTGACTGCCTCTTCGGGAGGATCTTCCGTTGCAGAAGCAGGGGACGGTCCTCCACCAGAACCTGTCCAGCCTCCACCTCCATGTGTGGGCGGCGACAGGGGACAGCTTTTGACCTTCCTCCCGAAGTCTGTGATGTCATTCTGACAGCCAGGCATCCCTCCACTCAGGGGCGTAACACAGGCCCCCGCAGCCCCCGCGTTACGGGGGGGCCCACGCGCTCCAGGGGTCCCTCACTCAGCAAGCCTATTCCTCCTGATGGTGCGCACGCCCGAGCTCCTAAAAAATTAAATGGTGCTCAGTCAAGCCCACGACCCGGAAGGGCCTCAGAGTGTCTTCATGATTAATTAAATGGTGCGCACGCCGGGGGCCCTGCCGGGCATCGCGGTTCTTCTCATTAATTAAATGGTGCGCAAGTTCAAATACTCACGGGCGGGCTCGGCCGTGCCTCTGAGGCTCTCTGCATTAATTAAATGGTGGGTGCAGCGCGCGCAGTTGTCTCCTCCTCTCGCGTTGAGGATGGGGCTGTCGACCAATGCCTGGAATGCCATTGACTTTGTCATGCGCATTGCGGCGCGCAATCAAAAGTGCGCGTGCCGTCACTGTGAGGAAAGGTATCCCAGGACCCAACCACGCCAGATGCAGACTAAGAAGGATCGTCCGGCGTCAGCGGCCATAATTTAAATTACTAGCTCCTGCCTGGCTAGCCTTGCCCTCGCGCCTGCCTCTGAAGCTGCAGGCCAGGCCTCAGACCTCAGGTGAGTCTCAGTCTGTCCGAGGCAGAAATGGTCGGTGGGTGGTGGCAAGGACGGAGTCTCAGTGGGTGGGGTGGTAATCGGATGAGTTTTATTTTGTTTCATAAATCGCTGTGATGTAAGTAGGTGGATGGGAAAATGCTTCAGGATTCCCATTTGGTGGTCAGCTGTCGGGTTAGGCGTAACACCCACAGGTAAAATGGCCGATAGGTATAAAGCCGTTCGCCTGCCTCTTACAATACCATTCACAAAAGGGGCGTTTCCGGAGCAAAGAATAATGCTCCCCCTTTACGCAGATGCCATGGTGCTCTTTGTAAAAAAGTCTAGGTGAAAATCGGCCCCTGATTAAAATGGAGGCTCTAAACTGTGGACAATACTCTGGCCTCACAATAAACTGGGGCACATTCGATCTATCCACAAACAAGCGGTACAAGAATACCAGCTGCTGTGGGGAGCGACCTAATGTCTGGGGATTAATATAAACAACGAGAACAAGGACAGACCCATTACTGAGACGGCAAATCGCATAGAGCCCTGGACTAAACACCCTCTCAGTAACGGGCAGAATTGAATTAGTGAAAATGGTGATCCTTTACCTGTTTGTGATTATGCACATATTTCTTACATGGCTGTTGTAATGCCTTACAATCGACTGGTGCGCTTTCGGAAGAACCCCAGAGTGAAAGAAACACTCAGACCATTCTGAGGGGAGCCATGGAGGTTTCTGATTTTGAATTTTCATATTACAGCCATCATGCCCAGTTCTCCCACGTTTGGTGCCATCCCCGACAAATGAAACCCCACATTGTGGTTGAAGAAGACATATGGGCACCGACCCACTTCGCACGACCTAACACCATGGATCCAGTTATGTGGCAAAACTAAGTAAAATGACAGGGCAAGGTCGTATATACTCAACACATACACAACTCACAGATACCCAAGCCTTCACCAGCAGGGGTGCCCAAGGCAAGCAGGCAGCTAGAAGGACTCCACCACACAAGCATATACAATGCAATAAGTCTCGCATTTACGCGACTTTAAGCTATTAGCATTGTAAATGACAATGTGTTTTATTTATGTTTTAAAAACCAAAACATAAATAAAAAGCATAGTCATTTACAATGCCAATAGCTGAAACTCGCGTAAATGTGAGACCTATAGCATTGCAGATGCTTATTCTGAAATGACAATTTACTCCCCTTCTTGTCCAGTTCATCCACCATCTCACTTTACCAACCTGAGGCTAACGGGAATATGTATTAGGCCATAAAGTGCAATGGGAGGAAGTTTTAGGGGTTGTCCACGAATGCATTTTTATAAAACCGTGGAATGTTGTGCCCACTAATGCCAGGAAAACGTCCGTGCAACGGTGTGCCTTGTCTGATGCAATTGACCATTCCCTACATTGTCTAATGGCTCGCGAGACGTGCATGATGAACCCTTGCCAGCCGATGATTGGCAGCACTAAAAAGTCCACTTAGTTGCGAATGCCACCCGATATGTTTCTGACACTTCTGCTTTTGTATTGCTTTATGGGTGACATCTCTTAGGACGAGGGTTTGGGAACAATGTGGGGTCTGCAAGAGGCTTGTTTTCTTTCAGGTGCCTGTTACAATGGGCATGTGTTGCACATGTATTTACTCGCCGAATCGTTGCCATTCACAGAGTTGGCCACCGTGACAGAAATACAACCTGTTGGGCCAGATTTGCATATCCATGCGTGCAGAGTTTATCTGCTCGTGTTCTCGAGCCTGATAGCAATTGTGGCAGGTGATACTTCGGGAACACGTCTAAATGTGCACAACGTTAATACTTCCTGACTAATTGATGTAATTAAGATATGGCTCTTTTTCTAAATACCGTGCCATCAGTGGGGATCTACTTATTAAAAAACATACATTTCATAGACCCCACCACAAAAATATTGGACAGCATATCCGGGGATACAACCCTGCCAAATAGTTTCTCCTCATACAACATCCTATTTTCCATGTAAAATGAATTCATGTTGAAAAATTTTAAAACAAAAAATGCATGATCTAATTTTTAGCACGGATTGACTGTTATATTTTCATTCCCCATAGTCTACTATGTTAATATTAGCTTTGGTAATTTTGAACTGCAGTGCTTTGCCAGGGTGTTAATTAGTACTGCAGGAGAACTGATGCCCGCATGTCCTAGACCTGTGTTATTTTAACCATTAGTTCTCAGGTCTGGATGTTCAACGTGTGCATTATTTCAGTGTTTTTCCCCTCCCCTGTGTGCTTGCAAACACCTGATATTGTTGCCATCTCACCATCTGTGAAACTTGCTACCCTGCTGATTAGATGTCACTTTCCAAAGGGAGGGTCCCTCAGCCCTAAAATGAGATATAAGGCTGTCTCCGAGATCAAGTGCAGGGCGTAACACAAGTCCCTGCTGTGGGGGGGTCGGGAAGGCAACCTACAGGTGGCCCCCTCAGCACCGCACTTCGGCAGAGAGCTCCAGATTGAAAGCGGAGAGGGCCCCTCCACGTACCCTGCAGGGGGGCCCCCTCAAGTTTGTCCGTTTTTCGTCCTAGAAGCCGGAGGCAAAATCCAGCACGAGCACGAGCGGAGCAGCGCGGAAGCAGTGAGCGAGGAGGTGAGGAGGGCGATTCCGTGGCTCTGTGGTGGTGGCTCTATGGTTGACCCCGACTGATCGGTCCCTAGCCCGTGGGTCTTAGTAGCGGCGGCATCACAGTCAGCGTGTAGCCGCGCTCCGCAATCCCACAGCCCCACAGTTCCTCGTCAGCGGTGAGCCGCGAGCGCCATCGCACAGCACGCAGCGCTCAGGAGTTTCTCCTCAGCCCCTTACCGGCGGCAGGAGCCGCGACCCTTAAGCCTCCTACCGCCGCGAGTGCGGCGTTGCGCAGGAGCCGTGTGTGCTCCAAAAGCCAATCTCACCGGCGAGTCACCAGCCGCAGCAGCAGGAGCCGCGAGCAGGTGCAGCGAGCCCCGAGCTTCAAGTCCACAGCGGCAGAGATAGCGGGCAGAGGGGAGCCGCGCAGAGCTGTGTGGCGGCGGGAGAGCTCAATTACCTCGAATCATCATACTTACCTACAGCAGGAGTCACGGGCCTCGCAGCAGCTGCAATCACTAACTGCACAGCGACAGGAGCCAGGTGAGAGAACCCTTGAAGAGGCAAGAAGGAAGCAGTAAACGGCCCTTGCTGGCGGCAGCAGGTAGTGTGAGAAACCCCACAGTGGAGGGAGCAGTAAAAGAGCATTAAAAGCAGTAATACTTACACTCGCAAAAACACCTGCAACCACCCCGCATAACTTAAGGTAAGGTGCTACTAGCCAGCCAGTCAGCCAGCAAGTAAGGGTGCGTAGTATAGGACCAGGTGCCTCTGGAAGCAGCAACAAGCAACAATAACAAGTCAGCAGTCCTGCATCCCTAATCCAGGACCCCAATACCCAAGACCTCAAGAACTAGTACAGTGCACAGCCCACCATGAGATCGGGGAAAATTTGGGGGGCACCAGGCGACCAGCAATTAAAACCAGAAAAAGAGGGAGTGGAGGGAAAGAACTTAACATAGGACCCAACAGAGCCAACAGAGGCCCAAACAGAGGACAAATCAGAACTGGAAAAGCCTAGAAAGCTAAAAGACAGGGGGCAGGAACAGTGTTTGGATTTTGATCCCAAACAGGAAAATGGATCGGGGGCAAAATAGAAAAGGACAACACCCGACCGCTTAATCACACCCCCATCAGGGCAACCAGTTCCCCCATCAAAGACAGCAACAAAAGCAGTAAACGGGCTCTCATCACCAATTTCCTAAAAGTATGTCGCAGCCTATCCCCAGGGAAGCAAAAAACGCATAAGGCAGTCAAGGAAGCAAAAGAGGCAAAAGAAGCTGAAAAGTACAGGCATAAAGGGGACAGTGTGGACAAGGAGACGCACAAGGACAAGGACAAGGTCAGCACGCAAACAAACACAGAGGATGCAGAAGATGCTGAACATAAGGTCCCCAACCTGCTTGCGTCAGAGGATGCAAGTTCTACCAATATTATTCAGAACCTACTATCAGCTCACCATGGACTCCATCAACAGGCCATTCAGGCAGAAGTCCACAAAGAATATGAAACCAAAGAGGAGTTAGCACATACACCTATACAATGGATCAGCCAAGCCCAAACAAATAACCTAAGGCAGCAAAACCAACAACTGCTAATGGTCCAACAACCCGCGAGACGGTACTGTGAAGAGGCCAACTTGGTGTTCGGGCAAGACAACTTTGACAGCTCCTGCGCTATACTAAGCACACCTGTAGGCCCACAACTTGAGCCACTCCCAGCTCAGAAAGGGAGTCAAGCAATCAACGCACAGGAACATCCTCCTATAAACTCGAATCCGCGACTCAAGCAACCACGAATGGCACAGTACTGACCTGACGCAGACGCCCAGCCAAAGTAAGACAAACGTACCACCTCTTAAAAATCCCCAAGAGATTGAACTAATTATTCCTGTTAGTCACCAAGAACTCCAAAAACTATCTTCCCCACGACGATGCACCAAGAAACACGAGGGTCATTACCCCATGGAACAACAAGAAGACCAATCAACCGGACTATTCTGGGATCAGTTATTAGGCACTATGAAGACAATTGGATCAGCTGTAACCTATCATGCTGACAAGCTAGATACCCAAGTTGAGCTATTAAATATACTAGCTTTACACATGCAGGGAATAGATCAAAAACTACATGACTTAAATGCAATGATAACAAGGGTACAACAAGCACGGTTCTGCGAAGGAGGCACTACAGGTCCAAGGCAGGCTCTGGCCAGTAATCCTGACCAACCACTTGCCACTTCAAAAACCTTGAAGCAAAACTCCTTAAAACTAGCGTGTTCTTGAGAAGGGAATCCCCCTCTCACACATAGATACACTTTAGGGTGTGTAGACACATAGTCTGTATCACACATCCACTAGTTTTAATTGCACACACCTTTTATCTGTCCTGAAGAAAGCCAGCATATTCATAAGGCACTGGCTGAAACATGTTGACCCATCAAGGACGTGGGAGGTCGTAACCCGCCTCTAATGTCCCACAGCCTTATTTTTAACCGCTGACGGTGGCCCAGGTATTAAAGTTTATTCACCTTCGGGTACTGGGACCTCCGCCAAGCTGTTTTAAATTCACATTCAAAGCACCCCTCACCGCACACACAGCGACATACCTGCTCCGCTGTAATCAGGCGTCGTAGCACACCCGGGACACGCTAGGTGTCACTGGGTGGGCCCGATGATGAAGCATGCCACCAACTAGGTTGGTGGGTGAGGGCTTCATGAGCACACCTACTAGGTGTCACTATCCCTTGACAAAACAAGACTGAGTCATTTAGATTTTAATACTAAATCTTGTTTAACCTCCCTCAAGCTTTAGCTAGTCTCCTTTTGATTAAAGTCTATATAAATTGGGGATACGGACTAGCTAGCTGGTCCTCTCTCTCCCTCTTGATACACGAACAACAAGCACGGGACACCACATATTATACGTGTCACTGCCATCAAATAATTGACAAGCTTGTAGCTGTTCCAACTATAATGTCAGAGTTGTTGGGGGTAGTAAGGGAAACACAAATAAACGTCACAAATACAACGGAAGGAGGGCTCATGGAGACAGATGGAACTAACAAGGATGCCATTGCCACTATCATTACACCAATAAAAGAAGAAAACAACCCGCAAGAAAACAAAGGTAGAAATACCTCAGTCACCGAGAAAGGCGGGGAACGAATAAAGGAATATCAGCATTCAGAAAGCTCAACATCATGCCTGAATCAAAGTTCTTCATCGAAGGTATCGGCACAAAGCAAGGAACCAGAAAACTTTGAAAAACCTCTCTCTAAACGGGAACGCAAACGCATGAGGAAAGCAAGGAAAAGTAAAACAAACAAAGTCAAAGCCCTCCAACAAGCACCACTGATATCAATCCAGGAAAAACAAGACAAAAATGACAAAAGGGATAGAGATACTGTCAACACGACGAATCAAAAAGATAAAGAAAGTAATAGTGACATACTCAGCATGACGAACCATAAAGTCTTGGCAACAAAAGAAATTGCGGCCATAAAAATTCACGATGGCAAAAACAAAACAAAAAAGGGAAATCTGTCAATCAATAAAATTTACGATATATTCAAATCATCAGCAGAGAAGGAAAAGGACAAAGTCAAAAATGAAAAAACTGCAAAACCAGATACAACTCAAATTCTAAAGGACAAAGAAAGCACCAAGCAGGAAACAGTAACAAGTGGGAAAGGAGAATTATCAACAAGAAATAAAGAAATCAAAAATAATTTACACCCACATAGTACCATAGACCCCATCGAAAACATACACCAAGAAGAAGTCAAATCAACCCAGTATGTCAAAATACAGCGACAAGCCCCAACAGAAGTAATAACAGGGAATCCGATCAATTACAATAAAAAACAATCGCCTACCGCCCATAACCAGATAGAACTGATTCCACACTACAAATCGAGAGGATCTCATGACACATTAAATCGAAGCGCAATAATAAAGCTATTCCAATCTTTACCTGCCCTGAGCCATATAACATCTGGCGACCTGGAAAGAATTGAATTCAAATCTACTCCCAACCAAACGGGGGCAGAAATAACAATAGCCACTTGGACAAACCATTTAGTCACTGAACAGATTTTGAGGCACAAGGAGGCATTCGAAGAGTGGGGTATAGAACTAAACAAAGTGGAACCCCCTCGTTACCCGAGCCCCCTACAACAACTTCCACGCATAGAGGGCGTCCTAAAAGGAGCCAAAGGACCAGAGACCCATGAACAATTAAAGGATGACGTCAAACTCATAAGACAAATTACAATCACAATTTCACACCCAGATAAAGCCAAACATGAGGTCAATCAACATTTGAGATCTCAAATCATGCAACAAGGAGTTGCCTGAATACAATCTCAAAGAAAAGCGAAAACATTGCAAGACATTAACATCTGTTCTTGGAATGTGAATGGTCTAGCATCCAAAATAGGAGAAATTGACTTTGCTGACTTCATATTACAGTACGATATATTGCTGTTGCAGGAAACCTGGCAGACAACATTTACTCCTATAGTAGGCTACAAAGAACATTTAAACTTAGCTAAAAAAGAGTCAGCACATGGAAGAGCCAAGGGTGGCTTATCAATATACATCGCCACATATATCCGATGGGAAGAAGAAAATATCGACCTGGATTCAAGCTGGATGCAATGCATTAAACTTGCAGTAAATACCGCTTGTACATTGATAATTATGAACATATATATCCACCCAGTCCACAAACACAAGGGGAGAGATATACAACAACTGGCCGCCACCATCAAATCGTTAAAGGCAACATATCCACAAGCCAACATAATATTGACTGGAGATTTCAACATGAATTTGATGCAAGAACAAGAGAAAAATCTACCAAATGGAATACACGTCAGGAGAGACAACTCAACCAGACGTGACACATTTGGAAAGAAATGTGCCGCATTGCTAGACAAACAAGCATTATATACGCTGAATGGTCGAAGCCCACAAGATAGTCCGGCAGCATTCACAAGAGCGACGGCAAAATCAGGAGCAACCATTGATTTCACCTTAGTAGATCCAGGCCTATTCCCCAGCATCACAAATTTTCAAATACTAGAAAGAATAGAGAGTGATCACTACCCCCAAACTTTTACACTAATTGATTTCAGAAAAAAGCATCCACCATCAAGAGCTCTGACGCAATTTACTAAACTGTATAATTTAAATCGGTTAATATGGAACGAAAACACCATAGACAAAATCTTGGAGTTCTGCACAGCTTTTCTGCCTACTATAGGTGAAAAATCACTGGGGATAGAGGCGTGGGAGTCCTTAATTAACAACTTGAATAGAAAGTTTATACACAGCCCCAAAAACCGAAACACATCACGGATCAGCGGGTCAGAATGGTACACTAAAGCTCTGAGGACAAAAAAAACAAAATTAAACAAAGCATTGAGACAAATGAGAACTCACGGTCAACAACCTTCCCGGGAGGTCTTAACGACAATTAAAAAAATGAAAGTGATCTAAAAAAAGAGACCCGGGACGCCAAACGCACATATAATGAGCAATTCTGGACAAAAATGCTCTACGCAAGTCAACAACAAAATTCCAAACTGTTTTGGGCCCAAATAAATGCTCTATCCAATGGAAAAAAACGGCATTTCAACTCCGATATAACTGAGCATATATGGCGAGCTCACATAGAAGCTACATATAACTCACAGACTAGTACCGTAATTGACATACGGATGGTGATGCAATTAAACCAAGGAAACCCCAGTAAGACTCCAAAAAGAGAGCAGAGGAAGGCAGAGATACAGAAACCATCTATGTATGCTCCATACCACACAACAAGCAAGCCGAACCAGAAACAAAATAGCAACTCGCAAAAAAAACAAATGGAAGGAAAATTGCAACAAGATCAGCCAGAAACAGCAGGGTCAGATCAATCAATAGTTGACATTCAGATTACAGAAAAACAAGTAAAGAACATCATAAAAAAACAGAGATCAGATGGGGCGCCGGGACCTAATGGTCTGCCAAACGCCCTATTCAAAAAAGATTCAGCATTCTGGTCCAACCATCTAGCCATACTGTTTGAGAACATTTTAGAATCTCACACTATCCCCGATTCGTGACGAGGAAGTATTCTGCACCCAATATTTAAATCTGGGGCTCGCGCAAATCCTGCAAATTATAGGCTAATAGCCCTCATAGATGTTGAGGCAAAAATGTACGCGGCAAACTTGCTTAAAGACCTAGAAGATTGGGTAGAGAACATCAAACTGATCCCCAATACACAAACGGGCTTTCGAGCCGGAATGGGTACCTTAACAAACATATCCGCCGTAACACTCCTGGCTAACCAAGCTATTGTAAACTCAAAAGTACTGTACGCGTGTTTTATAGACCTCAAGGCGGCCTTTGATAAGGTCCCCAGACAAGCCTTGTGGGAAAAAATTAAATCTTAAGGTGCACCGTCAAATTTACTGAATGCAATAATCAACCTTTACTCAAAAACATGGGTTCAAGTAAAAATGGGAGATGGCCGAACTCTAACTAACAAAATTACAACCATCAATGGCCTAAAACAGGGGTGCGTTTTGGCCCCCTGTCTATTCAACATATATACAGCTGATCTAGACTACAACCTACGCTCATCATTAGGTGACCCCCCAAAACTGGGGAACGTGACAATAGTAAGCTTACAATATGCAGATGATATTGTGCTGCTCTCCCAAACGCCTCGCGGGCTGCAACAACTGATCAACAAATTAGTAGAATACACAGACCTAAACCAACTACAGATAAATTTAAAAAAAACAAAGGTCATGTGTTTTTCTAGACCACAGAAAAAAATACCAAAAATTATTTGGACGATCGACAGCAACTGTTTGGACCGTGAGGGGACATACAAGTATCTGGGATTTACTTTGGACCATCATCTTAATTACAAACTACACCAAGAACAGCAAAAAATAAAAGCCAAACAGCTATTATTTGCATTTAAAACTTTGCAAAAGAAACTCAGTGATAGTTCTACCACTCACTTACTAAAGGTTGTGGCAGCAAAATTTCTACCTGCAATTACATATGGTTCTGAACTTTTAAACTTAAAGGATGCAACATCTTTGAATATCGCCCAAACCAGCCTCTTTAAAAAATTGTTTAATATCCCACGTCACATCTCTCAAGATCGGATTAGACCGGAATTTGGGCTAAAAAATCAAATTATGTCAAGACAAGGAGCGCTGGTAAAATACTACTGGAGAATGCGGGCAGCAAAGGACGACTCTCTGGCACATTACTGTTGGCTGGAGGTCGAAAAACAATCCAAATTGACTAATTCCGTTTATCCAATCCTAAAGAAATCGATCGAGGCTCTAAAGTTGGAGGAAGCATGGCACACCATAACGGCCTATCCGGAGTTTAAACAATTGGTCAACAAAATAATTAATCAAAGGTCCCAAGAACAGGATAAAGCCACGTTGTCCAAGAAAACACATGCATGGATGGTGCTGCCAACATATAAAAAGCTAAAGCCCCAATCATATCTTTTGGAACATTTTGCAAACCGAATGAAACAGCAACTAATTTTAATGAGACTGGGAGTGTACCCGACTAAAGATCTAACACCACTATGGAAACGCACCTGGCCTTCAATGGACTGCCGCCTCTGTGGACAAGGAAATGAATCAGTGCTCCACCTACTTTGTATTTGTCCGGCATTATCCTCCAAACGGAAAGAACTGCTGCGGCCGTTAATGAAAAAAGAGCAGATAAGGACCTGCAGATCCGCAGTAATAAAATGTTTAGGAGGATCAACAGTGCAATTGGCATGCAAATCATTAAAGTTCCTAAGCCTGGCGGCAAAAGCACTAGAAAAGAAAGAGATGGAACTGATTTTGAAAAACGATTAAATAATCATCTTGAGCCAATTGAAGAATAAGAAATAGTCACTACAAACTAGAACAATTAGCATAAGACTAAAAGCACTAAGTGCACTGTTATTTTTCTTTGTTTCCTCTGTTTCACTGATCAAAAAGGTTTTAACGTGAAGTCATTAATTAATGTCTATTTTACTCATGAATTTTAAGTCACAAGCGTTAACGTGTTTTTAGCGGTTAATCCGCTCTTTTTATGATTTAAACCAAATCAAATAAAAGAAATACTTCATTGTCAAAAAAAGTTTTGTTATGCCCCTGCCTCCACTAAGACAGTTTACGCCTGCAGGTAGAACAAATTTGTGGCATGGTGCACAGCAAAGGCTGTGGATCCCCTTGCTGCCCCTCTTTCCGAGGTCCTTCTGTTCCTTTTCTCTTTGACCCAGCAGGGCTCTGCTCTGGGCACTATCAAAGGTTATCTTTCGGCCATCTCCACCTTTCTACGGCTTCCAGATCAGCCTTCTCTTTTTAAGTCTCCGGTTGTTAATCGCATCCTCAAAGACATTACACACACGTTTCCTCCCGTGCCTTTCATCATGCCTCAATGGGACTTAAATCTTGTTTTGACCTATCTGATGTGCTCTCCCTTTGAGCCCCTTCATAACTGTCCCTCACGTCTTCTCACTCCAAAGACGGCTTTCCTGGTAGCTATCACCTCTGCCAGGAGAGTGAGTGAGCTCCAGGCTCTTTCTTCTAAGTCTCCTTTTCTTTCTGTTCATCCGGACAATGTGGTTTTGAGGACTCGTCCTTCTTTCATGGCAAGGGTTGTCACGCCCTTCCACATCGGGCAGACCATCACTTTGCCCATGTTCTTACCGCCTCCACATCCTTCAAAGGAGGAAGAGAGGCTCTACCGTCAGGACCGAAAACGTGCGCTCTCGTTCTATTTGAAGCGCACACAACAGCTCCGGGTGGATGACCAACTTATTGTTGGCTATGTGGGCGCCAAAAAAGGACAGGCGGTGGGCCGTTCAGTGCATCAAAGCATATTACTCATTGGCTAAGAAGGAGCCTCCTGTGGGGCTGCGTGCCCTAGTCGACCAGGGCAACAGCTGCCACTATCCCCTTGGGACGCGGCGTTCCCTTGCAGGATATTTGTCAAGCAGCTACATGGCCTCGTTGCACACGTTTACCAAGTATTACTGCCTTGACATTCAAGCCGGAGAGACAGCTTTTTTGGCCGTTCTGTTCGCCGTGACTTTCTGGTGTAATCTTGTTCGTAGACCCACCACGGGGGTTGGCATTGCTGGGGTATCTATTCCAAGATAAGGAATCTATCACTAACGTGTCTCTTTCAGATGCACAAGTTACTACTGGTGTAACAATATATCTATAAGAGACATTAGTTAGTGATAGATTCCTTACCGCCCCACCCATCCTCCCTGTTCTGCGAACTGATTTCTAGGGTTAAGGTCATCCCTTTCAAGGCCCTAGTTTCAGGGCACCAGTGGTCATTTTCTTGCATAGCTCTGCATTCCGGCGCGGAAGGTCGTGTACAGAACTGACGTCAGCCTGCATGGGTGGCGCCTAGTAGTCTCTGTGAGACGTCATCTTGGTGCATATGATGCCAGCGACGGATGCGGAGCCGCACAACGCCACCTTCTGACGCGCAGGGGTACTGCTGACGAAAAACTTTGTTTCTTACAGATATATCGTTATACAAGTAGTAAATTGTGCTTCTTGACCGGTGCACGTACTTTGTTCCCCCACCGTAATCCCCACCCTCATATGCTATTGACCTGCCTTGAATATTTTCTTTTATAAGCGGTATTATGCTTTAAAGTTGTCTCCCATTCTCTAGATATTGGTACAGAACCTCAAGATTGATGTTTTCTTATTTTTGTTCTTATTGGTTTGTTGATTTTTTAGGTTAATTCTCTCCCATTTCCCAAGCCGCTGACTCTCCCTCTCTCTAATTATCCCCACCCCACTCTGCTTGTTTCCTTATTTCCTTTCTCTTCCTTCTACCCCCCCTTCCCATCGTGTCAGACCATGTCCCACCCCAATTTCCACCCTACTCCCTCTAATCCTGTGCTCTCTAAACATGGCCCCAACTCATGTACATCTCATACCCATCAAATCTCTCTAAAATGCTAAGAACATAAGACTACTGATTCGTCACCCTGAAACTTTAATAGTTGAGTCCTGCCACAGCTTGACTTCTCCAATTAAAACTAACCTTATTTTCTTCTCCAAACTCCCTTCTAAATGGAAAAGCATGTCCTTCTTCACCTTACAATCTCTAGATCAGGCAATATTCCATATAGTTTTAAATTGTCAACTGCACCAGCCCCTTCCATTCACAGTGAAATTGACATTTCCATATTCAAATCCAGTAACATTCTCATACAAGCTTCCGAATTCCACCTCTATATTTTTGAGAATCATTCAGTTACTTATCCTACCAACCTTCTTTTACCCTGATATCACCCAAACTACAGGACACTCCACATCTAGACACCCCGGTTTAGACCCTTCCCTCCCAACCCATCATGACCATTAACACCTCCCCTCCTGCCCCATCCACCTTCCAAAACCTATACTCAATTTTCCACCTATTGTCTCACCACCTATAAGGTCGTCGCTCTCACGCCCTGTTGTATCCTAAATCTCGCTTTTCCTTCTCTCACCCGTCCGACTCCCCCCAGACCTTTTCTTAAGCCCCAAATCTCACACTATCTCCTCAGACCTTTCCTCAAGCCCCAAATCTCCCACAATCACCTTACATTCTCACACACCTCTCCCTGATTCTCCGACTGTTGGACTGCTTAATTCGCCCTCAAACACCTCCCTGACTTACTTATCTACCCCTGGACCACCTCCAGTAGGATCAACTCCCACAGCTAACACTAAACCTTCCTCATCCCCTTCGCACTTCTCATGTGATCTCCCCACCAATTTTATTACACAGTCTCTTTTCTACATTGAATCTAAACTCTCAGCCATGACTATCGAACTAACTCATCTTAGAGAGGCTTTCAATTCCCTCTATGCCAGGACCCCCCCTCCCTCCACTCTGAAACCCCTTGCTCTCTCTCCCATAACTTCCCCACAGCATACCCTATGGTTGACCAAAACCTCTTTGCAGTCGACCGGATTGACCACTCTGCACGGTAAGCTACCTCTCCACACCTAACCGAATCAACCCCTGTAACTCCTACCTTCCTAAACCTCTTATCACTAACCCCCCTCCCTTACTCCAAGGGCCCAGTTATTTTGGTCATAAATAGAATCCCTGCCGCGCCAAGTTCCCCCAGCCCCCTACACAACTCCCCACCATACACTTGCCAATGACACCCCAACTCACCTTTCCTGCATGCTTGTCAACTGCAGGTTGGCTGTCAGACATGCGACTGAATTATAAGAAACGATCCTCAGTGAGGCTATTGACATCGCCTTCCTCACTGAAACCTGGCTTAATGATCACTTGACGGCCATTCTAGACCTTCTCGTCCCCCCGTCTACTCCATCATTAGACAAGACAGACCAGACCGATAAGGAGGTGGACTTGCAATAATCCATAAGTCTGATATTCAACTCTCCCTTTTACAGAACAGGGATCACCTAACTTTTGAATACCTTGGCGTTGAACTCCCGGTCAAAGGGCTCCACCCGATTAGATTTCATAACATCTACCACCTTCCGGGTGATCCTCTCCTTTTTGCTGAGGAACTATCCGATCTTCTCACTCACTCCTCCCTTTCAGACTCAAAAAACCTATTTTTCGGAGATTTCAACATCCACTGAAATAATGTAACTGTTCCCACGTCATACCCCTCTTCCAGCTGCTTGAGTTGAATGACCTCAAGCACTTATGCCATAAGCCTACCCAAATCAAAGGGGCCACACTCGATGTGATCATCACCAACACTGATTTGGCCTCCCTTACCAATATTATCCCTGTTGACTGGTCTGATCATCACCCAATTCTTTTTAAGATAGCTACCAGAGCCCTTCCGCCAACTACAATAAATAACAAACCTACGAAATGGACCAAAAACCTGAAACAAATCCCACCAGGTGTACTTGAGTATAAACTACAAGCTCAGCTTCATCTCACCCCACACTCCAAAAATGCTACCGAACTCACTAACCATTTCAATAAGACCGTAAGTGAGGTCCTGGACCAAATTTCCCTCCTTAAATTTAAACAACAAAGAAAAATCTAATCCAAATCATGGTTCAATCCCGAACTGAATACCGAAAGATATCATCTTAGACTGGCAGAAAGAATATGGTGACAATACCCTTCTCTCTCTCACCTTGCCCTCCTCAGAACCGCTAGATCCACCTATAAGAAACACATTTTTAACGAAAAGGCAGCCTTTTTCCGTGCTCAACTCGGGCTAAAAACAGGCCTAGAGAACTTTTTAACATGGTTAGAAAACAAACATCTTCGCCCCCCCTTGAGATGAAGGCGTCAATCACAAGATGTAAGGAAATTGCCAGCTTCTTCTCGGAAAAAATTGCCAAAATGGATCAATCCTTCCACCAAATCCAGTACCCACCCAACCCCCAATTTGCCTACGACGCTGCCTTCTTCACATCCTCTTGGTCTGCAACACCCATTCTACCTCATTCTTCCAACCTCCTACAAAATCCATCCTCACCCGCTTATATACCTCCTATCCTACAACTAAAAAATAACACCTCCTGGCACAATTTTCGCCCCATGACCGAGCTCGCAGTCTAATATTACAGCCAAACTTAACCATCTTTACACACCAAAGAGCCTCTCCCTCCGTCACTAGCTCACAACCTTAACCGTATCATCGCCCCTTATTGGACTAAAATCATTAATACCTCCCTCTCCTCTGGATGTGTTCCCGACTCCCTCCAACTCGGACAAATCACGCCCATTCCTAAAAACCTCACTGCTGACCCCAACAATCCTAACAATCTCCGACCAATATCTAACCTCCCACTTCTTGCTAAAGCCGTGCAAAAATGTGCCTTGCTCCAAATGGACAATCACATAAGTAATTTCAACCTACTTGACTCCCTTCAATCTGGTTTCAGAAAAGGCTGCATCACAGAATCCGCAATGCTGAACATTGTTGACTACATCCACAAATCCCTTGACAATGGTGAAGCTTTCCTTCTTATTCTCCTTGACCTCTCAGTGGCATTTGACACTGTCAATCATGCCTCCTTATTCATTTTGCTTCAGCTCGCTTTGACCTTAATTGTATGGTCCTCAGATGGTTCACTTCTTTCTTCCAACACAGAACACAACAAACCAAAATCAAATCCTGCCTCTCTAACCCGACGACTGTCTCCTTGGGCGTATCCTTTCCCACTCCCTCTTCAACCTCTTTATGGACCCACCCTCATTCTGAAACAAGCGGGAATCAAGTATCATCTTTATGCCGACGACATCCAAGTCTATTACTAAATTAAATCACACTCTGATATTCTGCACTTAAGCAATACCTTGAATAAGATCCAATCCTGGTTCTACTCCAATCATCCTAAACTGAACCCTAATAAAACTGAAATTATTCTCTTCTCACATAAAAATAATCGGCTACCCATCCAAAGCTGGATCAGTGACCTAAATGCCATCAATTGCGCACTCTCCCTATTTGATTCGGCGTTATCCATAGTTTTCATGCTTGATAGAAACCTGGACCTTAAAGACCACATAAAAAACTCAGCTAAAGGCGCACGCTGCACTCTCCGTCACCTTAAGCAAATCAAACCCTTCATTCCCTCTGACGACTTCAAATCAGTTGTCCAATCTTTAGTCCTCTCTAGATTAGACTATGGCAACGCTATCCTCACAGGAACCCCCAAAGTTCACCTGGCCCCACTTAGAGCTGTCCTCCACGTGGAGGCCAAACTCCTCATGGATTGTAAAAGATGTGACCACATCTCCTCAGCCCCGAAAGCCCCTAAATGGCTCCCTATTGAAGGAAGATGCTTCTACAAGACCGCATGCATCTCGCACCATGCCCTTCACCAACAAACCCCGCTATACTTAACAAACTCAAAAAGCGGGCTGCACCAGACTGATGAGAAGCTCCAATTCGCTCCTCCTCGTCCCCCCACTTCTAAAAATGAAATCCACCCAAACTCGCTCCTTCTCCGGGAAAGCCCTGAGTATCCGGAATTCCCTCCAACTAGACCTGCGTTGTGGCGGGGGTACATGTGGGAGGTGAGATCAGCTATATCCTGGCATCCCGGCGCACGTGATGGTTTACGCACTCTTGCTGAAAGAGAACGAAGGACCGCTAGGGCCACATGATATGCTTTACACACTTTCTGGGTTATCGGACTGCTGAGGGCTGCAATTGTGAGTGTCCTCGAAGGAGTTGGGTGTTGCAGCACAAAGGTTTATGCCACTCTATAGGATGGATAGTGGGAGGCACACTGACCAGGGGGGATTGGGGTAGAGGGGGATTCGAATAGGGACAGAGGGTGCGGATTAATGTTGATCTTTGTCCTGACAATGGGCCACGATGATGAAGATCCGCTTATGTTGTATGTTTGTAAGATGCTTGAAGAAAAATTAATAAAAATTTGTTTTAAAAAAAAAACTAGACCTGCGTTGTAACCCCACCTACCTCAATTTTAAAAAAGACATTCAACATCACCTTCAAAACTTATACTGGTGTCCTTGATCTCCACACGGACCAAACTTTTTTCTTCCCCCTGCTTCGTTTTTTTCAGTTTCTTTCCTTACCCTCTTTGCACCCAGCCATTGCTCATATCATTCCTCCCTTCCCAGACACTGACTTCTCCCCCCATGTATATTATGTTTATGTTCATTTCCGGCAATACCCCGTGTATCTTCTAATCGCACATTCATCTACATTGATTAGTAAAAAAACGTTGTTTACACTGATCCTCGCCACGCTTTTTTTTACACTGTGATGTATTCGCTTGCTTCATTTGTTATCCTGTACAACTGTTTTCTCCGTTTGCCTCTGTTCATGTAAAGGGCTCTGATACCCCCGGGTCTGGCCAGCGCTGTATAAAACCTTTCAAATAAATAAATACTGACATTGGCAGCTCAAATATTCACAAAAGTGATTACATTGTTTGTGGCTTATCTGAGGAGGTTGGGAATTGATGAATTGCCATTGGATGACTGGCTGCTAAAGTCTGGGTTGCTGCTGATGATGTACCACTTGCAAGCAACATCATTTCTGCTGTTGATGTTGGGATTTTTCATCAACAAGTCTTAAAAAGTATGGACAACGTTTATTGGTTTACAGGGCTTGAGTTAATAATCCCATGTGCTCTATTAGTGGTAAAGTACTCAGTTCTCACGGTGACTGCTCTTCTTTGTCCTTACTTCGGTTACCCAGTAGACAAATCAGAGGTCCTGGTGTCAGAGCACCACCCAAATACTGAATTTAAGGGCATTAAGGGGAGTCTAAGGTAGTAGCCAATGAGCTGGGGTGACCACACGCCCTGTATGACCACTCACTGTGAAGATTGGGCATAAACATGACCTAGAGTTCCTATCAGAGGGTAGTGTTATACATTTGTTGTAAATACATGAGACACACTCTCAAGAAGAAACACAAGACCAATTCAGTAAAATAACACAGAATGTCATATACTTTTATACACCAAGGTCATTGGAATAGTTATTGAGTTTTACAGGTAAAACAGTAGAAAATCACAGCTGTCAGATTTGAGGCATGAGCCTCGATGGTGGTAATGTTATCCTATGAGAGGAGAAGACATGTACTGCATAGGTATACTTGAAAATGGTTGTAGAGGGTATCCTTTAGGACTTCGGGTGTTAGGGCCTGTGGTCCAAGAAATCACCAGAAGTATGGGTAGCACTGCCCTGGGTGCAGAGGTGCTGGTCGCTTTGATAGCCTTGTGTGCTACACGATAAAGTCAAAACAACTGTATCTGCAAGGGGTGACTTGGCGAAAAGTCTGACAGAACCCAACTTGGGGCTCTGCTCGTGGGGACTCCCAGGCCAAGGGGGCACAGGCAGAAGTTGTGTACTCGGGCTGTGGGGCTCGGATGCTGAGGTGCTGGCTGGCTGGCAACTTAGCATTTAAGGCTCTCACAGTTCTTGGGTACCTGCATAGGAGGGAAAAGAAACACAGCAGGGCCACTCTCAGTGTGGAGCTCGTCTCTCCTGACATCTCTTGACCGAAAGGTACGTTTTTGTGGATGTGGTGTTCAGATTGAACACAAACAAGCTTTGGTGGGCGCAAGTGCCCCTACAGGGTATTGTTGCAGGTGCGCCCCTGGAGTGTCTAGCATCTCTAAACTCGGCAGAGAGACGGGCTGACTTTCTAGAGCCTCATATATCTCCTCCTGTTGTGCTACTTCGATGGCCAACAACACGATGTACCAGGTAGATGCTTTTGGTGCCTGCAGATGCAGGGTGATTGCTCCTCCACCCCAAGGGTGTTGCTGCCTGATTGTTGAAGTTGGTGGACGCTCCTCTACAGCTTTGGGAAAATGCACAGCTTCTGGACAAGTCGTAGGGGCATTAAGGGGAGTCTAAGGTAGTAGCCAATGAGCTACCCACCCCTGGGGTGACCACACACCCTGTATCACCACTTACTGTGAAGAGTGGGCATAAACTTGACCTAGATTTCCTAGTTTCACCATAAACAAGATGGTGAAACCTTTCTTCGAGTGACCGCGCCAGGTGGTCGACCTTGGGGGGTGTGCCTAGCCTGATAGAGCAGCACGCCTACTGACTAGCTAATTTTCCCACGCGCTCTGGAGCCAAATTTGCTCCAGGACAGGGAGTGGCATTCTCCAAGTCTGGAGAAATGTAAAGTCTCATATCATAGGCGGGAGAGGCTTTGAAGCCTCTGGCCTTGGTATGCTGATTCAGTATCTATCCTTCTGGAGGTGGTGTGATCACCTCCCTCAGGAGCAGGCATTGTTCTTGACCTCTGAGAACAGTGGCTCTCCTGAGCAGGGGTCAGAAACTTGACTGCTATTGCAGGCTGGACACTAAATGATCTGTAGGTTTCAGGGGAAACCTTTAAGATGGCCTCTGGATGCTTTTACTCATAATAACAAATCCAACACTGGTATCAGTGTTGATTTATTAAGATGAGGTGTTTGAAACCGAACACCATTATTTTTAGTGAAACTATTATGTAGCAGGGTAACTCCTGCTGTAGGGGTGACGTACATATAGTATATGCAGTGTGAATGGGCATGGCACCCAGGGAGTGTGCCATGTTGTGTTATCAAAATGGGTGGTGCCAAGTTACACTTCCTGCAATGGGAGGCTGCATGCAGTTTTTTTTGCGGGTCAATTTGCGTGGCACATCACAATGCTGCAGCCCCTTGTTATTGCCCATGTCCTGGGTACCAGAGGTACCATTTACTAGGGACTTACAGGGGTGTTAAAATACCTGCCAATTGGGTTACAATTAGACATTTACCTATTTTAAGGGAAAGAACACTGACACTGGGTGCCTGATTAGCAGGGACCCAGTACACTTTCAATCAAAAAGCATCAATGCTACGGCAAAAAGCGGGGGAGACCATGGCAAAAAGAGGCACTTTCCTACAGCTGGCATATGAGGGGTCTCCAGCGGTGTCTCCGTAGACAGTGGTTCCAGCACATCATTTCATGATGGTCTGTCAGGGCACTGCACCGATCTAGCTTGGTGATAATGGAGGAGAACCTGTTTTAAGGGATGGCCTTTTTCCCTCCACCTACTGTGGTGATTGATCCATCAAAGGAGATCAGATGCCATTAGTCTCCAGAAGAACAGATTTTGCAGGTCTTCCGGTTAGCTATGAGGCCAACTCGTCTAGCACACTAAGCGTTCTTTGCTTCCGTCAGCTGTTACCCTCTCCAGATTTTGACTGAAACTACGATTGCTATGTGGTACGTCAGCATGCAGGTAGAATTAGGTTCTCCCCTTCTCGATCTTCTGCCTTTGGCTCTGAATGTCCGAGTTGATAGCCTGAGTTGGCGTCACCTTGACAAACACAAGAAGCACCTTCACCTGTAGGTGGTTTAACACATCTTTGCTCTTTGTGTCACACCTCTGGTGATTTCATTCACCACTCACAAGAATGTTGTGTTGCCCTATGTACTGTGACCTCCAGTATCTATTGTGGAGAGGTATGCGGACACTCGTTTTAGTTACAATGGAGCTTTCCTGTATTCTATGCTTTCTCTTAATACCTCTAGTTCTGAAGAAAAGTTGCCAGTACTGAGCATAAGTTATTCTCATCGCCCCAAACTGACTGAGAAAGGTGTCGTACACAGACTACCGTACCTCTGCAGTTGTCTTCCACTCTGCTTTCTATTCAGTGTGGATCTCCTGTAGTGTAGTTCTAATATCCCTGATAGGCTCTGCGCATTGGTATACTATACACTATAGGTTTGACATAGGACTGAGGTCAGTATGTCTCTATCGAGTACATTAAACTTAATTACTTGTGTGTGCCAGCTAACTCAGAGGCCACTAGAAATCTTCTCGAATGAACAAGAAGGGATTAGTTTCTGACAACCGAATAAACATGACAACTTTGTTTCCCTTAGAGTCGGTACTATATCTTCAGAGTCCTGGAAACAATAGATTACTGTTTCACTCAGTCAATCGTGCATGCTTTGTTTCTACAGATTTGCACAGAAATAGAGAGATGGGCGTTTCAATAAAAGGGTTTATTGAAGAGTCTTATTTCTCATGCAAGAGATATGAACAGCTACAATCGTAAGAAATATAATATGCGAAATATAATATGTACAGCGTTAGCAGTAATATAAAATAATACTGCAATACATGGTCTGTAGATATAACATATATAAAAATACATACATAAATAACACAGGCTAAAATACTCAACTGGTGCTTCTAAAATAATCCTACCCCAGTGTACCTAAACTATGTCCAGTACGAGGTAAGAAGTAGGTGCTGTTTTAGCTATAGTTTAGTTTAGTTTGGTTGTGCCAAGAATTGCCAGAAGTTTCTTTAGGTTCTAATCAGCTCCATACCTTAGAATGAGAGAGGTTGGTATCTCTTTCCCGGGACTCGATCTCTCCCCGCAAGGGGAATCAGAAACATTGGAGCTGGATTCTCGGCGAGGAGGATGACAGCGTCTGGTCAGTGCGTCAGTTGGGGAGAAATCAATATCCAGGCTTGGGAAGTCCTACAGGCTTAAGAGTCTGGTTTTCCAAGAACTCGTTTTGACGAAGAGGATCGGATTTAGTTGACCATGCCTGTATTTGGTTAGCATGAGCAATGCCTAAATAAGGGCTGGATTTTTATGTCTAAATAAGGGCAATGTGAATTGTACCTATGTAAGGGCATGAATCGGGAAATCTATGTACAGTATCTAAATCGACACACAACACCCACTCCACTTTCTTATGAACGACATTACTAGATCCTAAACATGATAACATATCTAAAATATATCTACACTCAGTGCTAAAAGCAAGTTTTCAAATACATTGTAAATAATGCATCAAAAACTAGTTGTAAGCAGGAAAATGCATTGATGCTGTACATATTAAAGCAAGTATTCATTCTAAGCATATGTTGACATTTTGAATGCTAACAGAATGAATCATGAAAATATACATTTATGAAATGTCTCGTAAATACAGAAGAAAAAGGCCAAAACCATTTCATGTCAGATTACATAAAACTGTTTGTGGACAAGGTCATATATTGTCTCTGGAAGTATTGAAAGAATTCTTGTTCTCTATGAATAGTTCTACTATAAGCAGATTACTTGTGCCAAAATTGAAAAATACAAATTTGGAGAAACAAAATTAATCATAGGAAAAAAGTTCCAAAGTTAGTACCTTGTTTTGAAAATGAAGGTCGAATTTGGGTTTCTCTCAGAACACTGTGTGCCAAAATCAAAAGGCAGTGTTAGGGCTTGGAGAAAACATGAAATCTTCTATTTCTGTAGACAAAAAGTCGTCTACCGTTGGTGAAAGTTGGAATACCTCGTTTAGAAGATTAACCGCACATAGATGTGAACTATCACCTTCAGCATTGGTCACATCAGCAATGTTCGAATCAGATGTTACCTACGCGCCTTTTGATTCCTCTCGTACCTCAGCAGTTTCAATTTGTGTCTGTGAGATTTCAATGAATGCTGTCATCAGAATTGGTAGCGGCTGGGGACAACACAGAGCATGGGCCGTTACACTGTCCAGCAGAGTATCAACATCCGTTGGCATGACTGATGGGAGTGTTAGACAGATGTCTAGCACGCATTCTTCACCGCAAAGCAGGAAGCGTAGAACAGGTAAGATGCAATCTTGCCAGATTGGTCTGAATGACAGAAACCATGTGGTATTTAATTCTCGTCGACGAGGTAAACCCAAAATTTGGACGATGCGCTCATGACACTTCATCTCCTGCAGAGCTCTCTCCACGGTGAATTGGGTGTCGCTGGTGATTTGGCTTGCCATACCGCAGCAGTAGGAGCAAAAATAGTATCCCTGCAACGAGTCCCAAAAGAAGGGGCAGTCCGCCAAACACAGAGTGCACAAAGTTTGGAATGATTCTGAGGACTGCTTGAAAAGGTGCTAATCGTCCGGAAAGCACTGTCTTAAATACATGTACAATACCGCTCGTATCAGACATGTTTAAGATACGACCTAACATTTCTGAGAAATTTATAGGGCAGTTTGTATTCAAAAGGTCATGTATCTCGGCAGAAGTCCTTGCGACTTGTAGATCATAGGTCTCTTTGGCCGAGGTCAGTGACACCGTTTTTGCAAAAGAATGGCTTTCACTCTGCTTAGAGTATCAATTTGTATAGAAGAGATGTTCAGTGAAGGACATAAAGGCAACTCCTTGGCTGTCTTGGTTTGTGTAAAAAATACTTACATACAGCAAGTGACCCTGGATGTAACAGTCACTAGATATGGGATACCTGGCAACATGTCACAGCAGCTGTGATCGTTCAACGTGAGGTAACCTTCATTTGAAAGTTGTCCAAAAATTGGATCAATCACTGCAGCTGGTGAACCTTGCAGGTGACAGGATAAGTTGTTAGTGTTAGAGGAACCATCGCAGGCCCTGTGTAAATTAATACCCTGACAAAGGAGAGAACCGCTTAGTGCGTTTCCACTAAGTAATACTTCACGTCCCCCACTCCAACATCTGTGTGTGTATGGTAAATTCCAGGATGTGATGATGTTTTCTTTACCCAACCCTTTATATTTGCCTGCTGGTATGTGTTTTAGGCAATACTAAAAAATCGAAAATTGTAACTGGCAGAGTGATTTTACCATGTATTATCCACTCAGTAGCTGGTTTTTCTGCCACTGTTTATGGTAATTTGTCCAGTTTTTCACTGCTCAGCACCGTTTAGTCTGCTCCCCTTTGTGCCAGTTTGATCTGTTTATCAGTGAGATTGAATTCTGAAAACAGTGACGTAGTATTGATTAAACGCCAAGGCACATAGCCTGAACGCAAGTTTTGGAGCATCCAACCTAATAGCATGATAGAACGTAGCTGAGACTGACCATGTTGCAACATGACCAAGTCTTGTTCCATGATGTCTATCGCAGAAGACACAATTCTGTCCAATGAATATATCCTGACCAACAGTCGTTAACCCATTGTCTACTACAGAGAGAGATTTCTCTAAATTAATATGATCAATTTCTCTTATTGGTTCTGCAGTCTCTGCTTGCGTAATCTTCCATATTTCGTTATATGCAGCATATATACCGGCATATATGAAACGTTTTTGACGCGGTTTTCTTGGTCCTAACAAGAACTCTCTAAGGTCTGCGCCATCTTGAAGTAAAGATAAGTGTTGTTTTACATCTTGTAGTGTAGCTTTCTGTAGCCAGTCAAGGCATAGCTTTCCTACACTGTATGTTGTTATTACCCAAGGATGATGTCTTTGAACATATCTTGAGTCCGGCCTGTTGACTTTGAAACCTTGAGTTTTGTTCAGGAATCGATCTTGACAGTTGTTTGTGTCTATGGGCCAGAGCAACCATTTGTTCCAATCTGATCTGTTGTGATACAAAATATTATCAATCAGTGACACTTCTAGAGCGCGCTACATACCCGTAGGGTCTCAAGGTGCTGGGGGGGGGGGCGCTACTGCTCGAACAGCCAGGTCTTCAGTTTCTTCCTGAAGGAGAGGTGGTCTTGGGTCAGGCGCAGGTCGGTCGGGAGGGAGTTCCAGGTCTTGGCGGCCAGGTAGGAGAAGGACCTTCCTCCTGTCGTCGCTCTTCGGATGCGGGGGGCGGCGGCGAGGGCGTGGTTGGCTGATCGGAGGTGGCGTTTGGGAGCGTAGAAGTTGATCCGGCTGTTGAGGTAGCTCGGGCCTTGGTCGTGTAGGGCTTTGTGTGCGTGGGTGAGGAGGCGGAAGGTGATTCTTTTGTTGACGGGGAGCCAGTGAAGGTCTTTCAGATGTCCGGTGATGTGGCTGGTTCGTGGGATGTCGAGGATGAGTCTGGCTGAGGCGTTCTGGATCCGCTGGAGTCTCTTCTGGAGCTTGGCGGTGGTACCGGCGTAGAGGGCGTTGCCGTAGTCCAGTCGGCTGGTGACGAGGGCCTGGGTGACGGTCTTCCTGGTCTCGGTGGGGATCCACCGGAAGATCTTCCGTAGCATGCGTAGGATGTTGAAGCACGCTGAGGAGACGTTGTTGACTTGCCTGGTCATGGAGAGGGAGGAGTCCAGGATGAAGCCCAGGTTGCGTGCATGGTCTGTCGGTTTGGGTGCGGTGCCCAGGGCGGGAGGCCACCAGGAGTCGTCCCAGGCGGAGGGGGAAGAGCCCAGGATGAGGACCTCCGTCTTGTCAGAGTTCAGTTTCAGGCGGCTGGTCGTCATCCACTCGGCTACCTCTTTCATCCCTTCGTGCAGGTTGGCTCTGGCGGAGGCGGGGTCGTTGGTCAGGGAGAGGATCAGCTGGATGTCGTCGGCGTAGGAGATTATGCTGAGGTTGTGTTTGTTTGTATGTATGTCGACCTCCCCCCGTGTAGAGCTATTACTCGCAGGTATTGGTATGGTCGGTGTATTCATGTCCTTGATCTTGGCTAATCCAAGGCAAGATGTTTGTTGGACAGTGTCATTCAAAAACATAGTTTGCTCAGGGATGATACATGCTCTAAACAAAGCTTCTACCCCCTGCACTTGCCAATCTTTTGAACCCAAGACAGTTTTTGTCTCAATGTTGTCTTTCCAAAAGTCAAAACCCTGTCTAGACAGTTGGGCATTAAAGGCTGCAGAATAAATCTGTTTTGTATTGGTTAACATACTTTTCATTCCTGTTATGTTCACATTTCTAAAATAAAATGTTTCTGCATTGGATACATTAAACCCTGAAAAATATGGAAACTTAATCACAAAAGTTTTCGAGCTACCCTTTGGAGGTGCAGGACAATGTTCCCATTGGTTATACATATATACATTTCTAGGCATTGCAGATTTGTGCAAGAAATTATGACCATATGGTTATAACAATACATTTGTTCATAGTCTGATGAACCTTCTAAATATTCATGATTTGTGAATACTGCAGACATCTCTAGATCAGACATCATATTATTAACAGTCTTGAAGTCCCAATCATCAGAAAAGGTACTAGAGGTAATAAAGTCACTTAATAAATAAGTGTGGAATATTCAACAGCTCCAACGGGCCAAAAATCTTGTATTCTGTTTTGTCCCTAGCTATACCATGAGGTATAGGAACTACTGTGATGTTTACTGCTGACAAGTCTTTGTTCACGATGGGATGATTAGTGTGGCTTCAGAAGTAAGTTGACTTGTTTACTTGCTGTGTCCATTTTTACATATCTTCCATTTATCAGCATACCCAGAGTTATTACCAGATCAAACCAAAGTAGAAGGTCAAATATTCCCAACACAATCCAAAGTTCATTACATGGTGAAACCAGATAAGTTTTTTCCAGGTGATGAAAAAAGTCAGTTGCTTGTTCTTTGAAAGTTCTTTTTGCTGGCGTTGTTTCAGGTTCGCTGGGATCCTCAGAAAACTTAACAAAGTTAATGAAATAGCTAGAGGCAGTTCTGTCAAAGGTAGGAATTGCATCCGGATTCGTAGAAATCGCTGGAACCACTTGATCACTTGTTACATTTGTGTAGACAGGTGTTTCAGGACAAACTGTTATTTGGGTTTCAAGAGGAGCGAGTTCCATAGCTTTGTTGCTTAATCCTTCTTTTTGCACTGCAGATTCCTCAATGGTGATGAGTCTCTCAGTTTGAACCTCTTGGATTGTAGCTAGAGAAGTGTTTCTGCTACATTGGCGGAGTTCCCTTAGGCTACTGCCTAGTATCGGCCACAAAGTGTGGTTGGATCAGGTCGATAGACACAAATCGGTTCTCCTTTTTACCAGCAAGGGGCGGCAGTATCACTGTTTTTGTTCCGTGGATTGCTATTACAGGTAGTGGTTGTTTGTAAGAAGGCCCAAATTCCTTCTTGTCCACATTCTTTTCTATGACTAGATCACCAAGCTTTGGGATCCAGACAGGCCTTGCTGGAACGGTTGGTTTTTCCCCAGTGTTGATTGGCTTCAGGAACACTTTGTTTGGTTCGTTCTTAGTTCATTTAAGTCCTGTAAAACAGCCAAACGATCTTTAAAATCAAATTTCTTATTTTCCACCACTGTTGTATGACAATCAAGGTCCGAAACCAACATTATTGTCCCAAATAGGACCTCATACGGAGTGACACCCCTAGAGAAGTTCTTGGCAAGTTGTTAAGACTACGTTGGACCCCATTTAGATGTTTGACCCGCCCGTCACCCAAACCTAATACCCTAGCTGTTATAGACTGCTTTATGTCCCGTTTTTTTCTTTCCACATCAGAATTTCCCTCAGGATGGAATGGAGAAGAGTACCGTAATGCAAAGCCCAAACTGGCAATGGCTTCTTTATAAGCTCGAGACCTAATTGCAGGACCCTGGTCAGAATGTAGTGTGCCTATTGCATATGTGCCTATAAAGACTCGCAAATCTTTTATAACAGTTCGAGCGTCAGCCGAGCGCTGAGGCCACATCCAAAGGAACCGTGAACACAAATCCACTGCGACCATGATATATTTATAGGTACCATCCCTTTGTAAGGGTCCTCAGAGATCCAGGTAAACGCACGCTAATGGTTTATCTGAGAGTAACAGGGGTGTCTGCGCAGGACGTTTCACAGTAGACTTTAATTTTCTGACATATTTCACATTCCAAAACATAGTTTCTAGTCTGTTTCCTAATGCCTGGCCGTCAGTACCTCTGTTTTAATAATGGTACTGTGGTGGAAACACCTGCATGAGCAGAGGTGAGCCCTTCATGTGCTGCTAGGATTAGTCCTAATCTATGTCCCATGTTTGGAATTACCCTATCCTCCACTCCAGGGATTCGAGCAAACGGAAAATTGTGTCGGTTATATATGAGTATTTGAGTGGAAACCCTTTAGGTAATGCTGCACCGCTGCCTTTATTTATTTATTTATTTGAAAGGTTTTATGTAGCGCTGGCTAGACCCGGGGTATCAGAGCACTTTACATGAACAGAGGCAAACGGAGAAAACAGTTGTACAGGATAACAAATGAAGCAAGCGAATACATCTGCTTGTAGCATTGACATCCAGTATTATTTCACTGTCTATTTTCTTTTTTGAGCGAGTGATTGCAGCTACGGAATCCGATTGCACAGCCCCCTTCGCGGCTTCATCAGCAAATAATTTCCCTTCAACGTGAACGCCATCACGTTGATGACTCAACGTGTGTATCACGTGAGTGTTTTGTAGTCCGTTTCACAACTGAACTACTTGTTCCCAAAGCGTTTTATGCTTGATTGTGCCACCTTTTGCACCTTTGAAACCATTTTGAAGCCAATTCTGTAAATATTCATGATATGATTGTACACAGTAGAAAGAATCGCACACTATGAGTGTGAGGAATTTGCGATCCGTATTATCTGAAAGAGACACGTTAGTATTAGATTCCTTACCTTAGAATATCCCCAGGCGTCAGACTGGACCCGGAAACATTTGCGTAGCAGTACCCTTGCGCGTCAAGTGCCATGAGGAATGCTTGTAGTTCAGCTCACTGATGTGTACAATCTCCTAGAGATTGCGTTTTTGTGACCATAGTTCTGAATTTGCCATTGCGCATATGACCTTTAACGATCGCGCATGCTGCACTATAAGCTTATTTACCCCCCTTAGCGTGTTGTGGAGATCCATCAGTATAAATTATACATTCATACTCGACTAGAGGTAGAATTTCAGTAGGCACAGGACATTCTTGATCGTATTGCAGGAATGCTTGTGTTTTCAAATAAGGATCAAAAATGTATTCAACATCAGTTGCAGCAAGAGAATTAACCCACTGTATCCATCTCGGATGTAAAGCTTTAGCATTCGAAATGCTTGCTTTTGTAACTGCCTCTAAGGCTGCTACAGGAGTTACGACCATTATGCGTTTCCCCTGTGCTAGGGCTCTTTCTTTTGCTAGAGCTGTTTGAACTGCTGTCAGAATTTTTTCTGTAGAGGTGAATTTCATTTCTGCTTGTGTGTACAAATGTGATTTGTATGCAATTGGTACTTTTCACTTTTGTTAAAAGTTTAAGTAGGTGAATCCGCATTGACCCGGAATGATTCGGATCACTAAGTTGCGTACGTTTCCGCGTGTTTGTAAGTGTTTAGTTGCTAACATGTCTGTTTGGAGTGAACGCAAAATTTCTTTGTATGTTGGTGTCTAATTTATTGTTTTAAAATCAGGTTTGATTAATTCGTAGAGCGGTTTAACCCTTGCTGCATAGTTTAGAATGTATGTTCTTCCAAAATTCAGGATACCTAGAATTGACTAAGTTTTTCCGCGTTTTTGGAGGTCTAAAAAGCTGGCTGCCAGGCTTTTGCCATTACTTGATTTTTTTTTTTAAAGTTGAATTTGTACCCTTCAGAGGCGAAGCCCAGTATAATGGTGTTCACCCTGTTCGAGTGCCTATCCAGGTCATCGACTGTCAGATAGATATCATCGACATATGACAATGCCTCGTCATCATATGTTTGTAGTAACTCTGTTACCCTTGCTGAGAATAACCCATGACTATTCTTGAATCCTTGAGGGAGACGACAGAAATGACGCTGTATCCCCATTATTGAGAAAGCGGTCAAATACCTCTTTTCTGGTGCAATGTTTTGACAAAAGAAACCATTTGATGTGCCTAATGTTGTTTGATATTTTTTATGCACAATGTTATTCATTAATGCTGTACTATGTGCATTTTGCACCGCAAATGTTTTGCTACAAGAGTTTAGATGTCTGTAATCCAAAACTAGACAATATGTATTGTCTGGTTTGGAGAAAGGAAACAAAGGATTGTTCATTGATGAGGTGCATGTTTCAATCACCTCTTGGTATTCAAGTTGTTCTAAAATCTCCTTGACCTGTTTTTTAGCTTCTTGCTTAACTGGGTACTGTCTTTGTGCCGTTAGTTGATTTTTTAACTGGATTTTGTGGTGAGGTGAGTCCTCATCCCACCCTACATGGGTAAATCATACCCATATTTAGGCATAACCCATCCAGTCCAAATACAGACATGGCTACTTCCACTAGTTCCAAAAAGCCACAACGATTTCTTGGAAAACTCAGCTTCAGCAGTCAGGGACATCCCCTTACTTGAATATTGATTTTTCCTAGAAATCGTGGCATTTTCAAAGAACTACCATTCCCTTATGACGTTATTATGTCCGACTTTACGTCAAACAAGGCACCTTCAAGGTATAAATCTGCCTACACTTGCCCTAGCAAACACGCGGTAGTTCGGAGCAGCTCGACTATCTACTTGCCCGACGCAGCTCGCTACAGCAAGTGCCGAAGGCAGCCGACGCACTGACAGAGAAGCTGTCCTTTCTCTCGCTGAGGATACAGCTCCTCTGTTTCCCAGCTCTCCTCGCGGGGTGTTGGAAAATCGAGTCCCGAGAAAAAGATACCAGACCTCCTCCATTCTAACACCAAGGTACGGAGCGGATTAGACCCTAAGAGAAATCTTGGTTAGATTCTTGGCAAAAACAGACTAAACCTATTCTACACCTCACTTCTTCCCTCGTACTAGACTTAGGTTAGGTACATTTTGGGGTAGGCATATTTTAGAAGCACCAGTTGAGTATTTTTAGCCTTTTTTATTCATGTATGTATTTATCTATGGTCTAGGAACCATACAATGCTTTTACAGTATTATTTTATAATACTCTTTTTACTGTACGCATTATACTTTGCAACCAGTATTATGATTGTAGCAGTTCACTTTACTTGCATGAGATAGAAGACTGTTCAATAAACCTTTTATTGGAAACGCCCGTCTCTCTATTTCTCTGCACCTCTGATGAAACGCAGCATGCACGATTGACTGAGTAAAATATCTATCTATTGTTTCCAAGACTCTGAAGATCAGTTTTATTCTTAGGGAAACAAAGTTATGTTTATGCAGTTGTCAGAAACGAATCCCTTCTTGTGAATTCAAGAAAGTTTCTAGTGACCTCTGAGCTAGCTGGCACTCACAATTAAGTCTAATATATTCGATAGAGACCTAGTCGACCTAAGTCCTACGTCAAATCTATAGGATATATTATTCCAATGCGCAGAGCCTATTGGGAATATAGGAACTACACTACATGGCGCCCATCGTTTGGTAAGGCACTAATTTAACGCTAGATACTAGAGTAACTCAGTTGTGCTTTTCACAGAGACCCCTTTTTCCCATAAAATACTCCCAATAGACGTCTGGAGTGGGTAAAAGGATAAAATATCCGCCACTACTGAGTAGGACGAAAATCCTATGTATTAGCTTTTGGTCTGATTCAACGTTGAAGGATACAGTGTTCCAAAATATTGTGCACCTTATCTTTGTTTCCTTTACACTTGCTCTACAAACTTTCAGTCAACAAAATGGCCGACGAGGATAATCCCGGGGCTAGTGGAACCGCAGCGTCTACAGTCCGACTGGGTTTAGACGTTACAAGTTTCCAACAAAATGACCCGGATGCTATAATCATCCCGGAAAACCTAAGGAAAACCATCACTATAAAGCTTAAAACACATGGCCTATCACCTAGAGGTGGTAGGGTAATTTTCGTCATAGAGGCACACGAATATCGGCAGACTATTCATGGATTGTCTTCCCTCAAGCAAATCCAGTAACACATGAGTGCCACTTCTACAAAGTAGAGGAACCTACAACGGAATACACTCCTTTCGAGGACATTGAAATTCCACTAACTTACCAAGAGCATCAGCTCTGGTTTAAAGTCGCCCTACCACATCAAAATCACATTACCAGGCTCGGTCCACTAGGTAGACCAGGAGCTAATACTAGCCAGCTATACACCACATCCTGACATTGAAGAAATGTCAAGTGAAGAACTGTTAGTTCGATTAAAACAACTAATAAAAATACATAGACAATTGGTGCAATATGTCATGCGGACTCTGACAGTCCAACCTCCTATAAGGATTCCACAACAAACTCTTCACCAGTGGAACACAAATAAAATTACACCACAGACCATACAATCAGTCATTGGTAAATTGCCCACAAAAAGGGAACACATTCCATTCTGGACAGCTCAAAAAATGACTCAAATCGAGGCAGTATTTCCTGACAGTACACCTCATGAGAAACACAGAATTTTAACAATCTGTTTACCAATGGGGATCGCACTACACCTGGAGGACTGCAACACTTGGTGTACAGTCTTTACTGCATTATACACCAAAACACATGGTGTTCCGTCTATGGAGGTGATACCAGACGTCTTGCAACAGATTCAAAATGAATACGGGCAGAGCCTGCTTTAAATCTGGGTATGAAATTACTGAAAAGATTTCAAACAGGCCTCAGCTACAATATTAGCTAATATTAAAGGTGAAGCAGCATCCTTGGCGACACACCAAAAAATAAGAGAAATTCATATAACTGAGAAACCATATGAACTGGCCGGAATAATTGAAAAATCTTATGAAGAATTAGGAAGAGATAGTTTGGGTGGGAAACCAGTAAAGCCCCAACTAACAGAAAATCCTGAAAAGGTCTTTATTAAAAACACTCTCACTACTCCTAAAAAGAAGTGGGAAAATACTAAACAAACTTCCAATGAGAAGCGTTCTCAGTCCCGAGGAAGGTCTCCTCAAAAGGTGCCCTCTGAAAAGAGGTATAACCTCAGGCATAGGGATAATTTGAGAAAACCTGTTAGATATCAAGATACTGATACACATTCCTCTCGTACCTTTCAGACTTCCTCACAGAAGTCGGAAAGAAGAGGACGGTCAGAACACAAGGAAGAAGGCGTGAAGTCTAAAGACGATCAACGTGTTACAAAAAATAAGAAAACCCAATTCACCAGAAAGAAGGTAGCAGGTCTAAAAATCATACATGCCGAGGATCCTGAGGACACAACTCATGAACGGGGAGTGGGCCCAGACAATGCTGGACAGCGCAGCAGAGGTCACCATAGCTCGCAAGATCTTGAAGGATCATCTGGAGACAGTGGACTTGAATGAGTACATTCAAGTTGAAACAGCTGATACCAGGGTTAGTGTACCCCATAGGTTATATGAAGTAACGCTCCGGATGGATGGGGACATAACTAGGAAAATAAGAGCACTCTTTTAGGAGAAGCTCTCTACGAGTTATGACATTCTTCTAGCTCATAAAGACTAGCCACCAAAATTTGTCAGGGAGTGCCCACACGGCGAAGACATCATTATGCCAGCCTTCTCGAATCATATCCAATTCATTTAATATACACCTATGCCAGAAAATGGGCTGTAACCCAGGCTCCAGCATTATATAAAAATCATATGGGATGAGGATTCTCCTCACCACAAAATCCAGTTAAAATCACAACCAACTGCACAGAGGCAGTATCCAGTTAAGCAAGAAGCTAAAAAACAGGTAAAGGAGATCTTAGATCAACTTGAATACCAAGGGATGATTGAAACATGCACCTAGTCAATGAACAATCCTTTGTTTCCTGTCTCCAAACCAGACAATACATATCGTCTCGTTTTGGACTACAGACATTTAAACTCTTGTTGCAAAACCTTTGCAGTTCAAAATGCACACAGTGCAGCACTGATAAATAACATTGTGCGCAAAAAATATAAAACCACATTAGATATTTCTAACGGTTTCTTCTGTCAAAACATTGCACCTGAAAGCAGGTACATGACCGCTTTCATAATTATGGGGACACAGCATCACTTCTGTTGTCTCCCCCAAGGATTCAAGAAGAGTCTGGGGTTATTTTCAGCCAGAGTAACAGAGTTACTACAAACGTATGATGATGAGGCATTATCTTATGTCGATTACATCTATCTAACAGATGATGATTTGGACAGGCACTTGAACAGGGTGAACACCATAATACTTGGCTTCGCCTCTCTGAAGGGTATAAATTCAACTTTAAGAAATCAAGAATTGCCCACCTCAAAGTCCTTTTTTTAGGATACGAGTTATCAAGTGAAGGCAAAAGCCTGGCGGCCAACTTTTTAGAAAAGTGTGCGCTGCTCCAACCTCCAAAAACGCTGAAAAACGTAGTCAATTCTAGGTTTCCTGAATTTCGGAAGAACTTACTTTCTAAATTACGCAGAAAGGGTTAAACCTCTCTACGAATTAATCATACTTGATTTCAAAACTATTAATTGGACTCAAAACACACAGAAACTTTGCGTTCAGTGCAAACAGACATGTTAACAATATCACATTTATAGACACGCGTAAACGTACGCAACCTTGTAATCAGAATAATCCCGGGAAGATGCGGATTTACGTACTTAACCTTTAATGAAGGTGAAAAAGTACAAATTGCTTACAAATCACACTTGTACACACAAGCTGAAATGAAATTTACTTCAAAGAAAGAATTCTGACAGCGGTTCAAACTGCCGTAGCAAAAGAGAGAGCCCTTGCACAGGGTAAACGCATAATGGTCGTTACTTCTGTACCTGCCGTAGAGGCGGTAACAAAAGCGAGCATTCCAAATGCAAAGGCTTTACATCCAAGGGATACAATGGGTTAACTCTCTTGCTGCAACAGACGTTGAATACGTTTTTGACCCCTACTTGAAAACTCAAGAATTTCTACAATACAAACAAGAATGTCCTCTGCCTACTGAGGTTCTGCCTCTAGAACAGTACGAATATATAATTTATATAGACAGATCAGTACAACCCGCAATTGGGGGTAAACAAGCTTATAGTGCTGCTTGCGCGATTGTTAAAGGTCGCTGGCGCGATGGTAAATTCCGACCTATGGTCACAAAAATCAGTCTCTCTGAGACTGTACAGCTCAGCGAGCTGAACTACAGGCTTTTAAGATGGCGCTTGAAAATACCGATCACGAATTCCCCACACTCATAGTGTGCGATTCGTATTACTGCGTCCAGTTTTACAATAATACTTGCAGAACTGGGTTTAAATGGTTTCAAAGATGCAAAAGGTGGCACGATCAAGCATAAGTTGCTTTGGGAACAAGTTCAATTACAGAAAGAACTACAAAAGACTCATGTGATCCATACACTGAGTCATCAGCGTGATGGCATTCACATTGCAGGGAATTCATTGGCTGATGAAACCGGGAAGGCAGCTGTGCAAACGGCTTCCGCAGATGCAATCACTCGTTCAAAGAAAAAAAATAGAAGGAGAAACAATGCTAGCTGTCAATGCCAGAAGCAAAGGCAATGGTGCGGCGTTACCTCTAAACTATGCACTCGAATATTCATACATTATTGATGCCAACTTCGTCCCTTTTGTTCGAACCCCTGGAGTGGGGGATAGAGTAAGCCCAAACAGGAGACGTAGAGGAGCTTTGATACGAGAAGCACATATGTGAGTGGGTCTGATACATAAAGGGATCTCTAAATCCATTCTGGAATTAAAAGAGACGTACTGGTGGCCAGGTATGAATGCCCACATTCACGAGTTTGCAATTAATTGCCATGACTGCCACAGAGATTGCAGCAGAGAACGCTACCAGATACCTGACTACAGTATAGCTAGCCCAGTACAGACACCATTGTTAGATAGCATTAGGCGCTGTACACCCAGACGTCACTTTGGACGAATGCGGTTACATCACTATTAGGACAAGATTCATTTGAATGTGGCCGCAGCGCTCGGCTGACGCCCGAACTGTTATAAAAGATTTGCGAGTCTTTATCGGCACATACACAATCGGCATGCTACATTCTGACCAGGTTCCTGCGATTAGCGCCAAAGCTTACAAAGAGGCCATGGCCAATCTGGGCGTTGCATTGCGGTATTCGAGTCCATTCCACCCTGAGGGAAATTCGGTAATGGAAAGAAAAAACCGGGACATAAGGCAATCTATAACAGCCAGGGTACTAGGCTCGGGTGACGGGTGGGTCAAATATCTAATAAGTGTCAACGTAGTCTCAACAATCTGCCAAGAAATTCTCTGGGTGTAATCACTCCATATGAAATGTTTTTTGGTACTAGAATGCTTGTCCAGGACCTCAATCGTCACACTTCAGTGGTGGAACAAAAACCCTTTGATATCAACGACCGTTTGGCTGTTTTGCAGGACTTAAACGACAAAAGAAGTCAAAGCAACACAATACAGAAGCCAACAACCACTGAAGGAAAACCACCCGTCCCGGCAAGGCCTGTTTGGATTCATAAGAATGGGGATCTAGTCAGAGAAAAGATCGTGGATAAGAAGGAATTTGGGCCTTCTTACAGCAAACCAGTACCTGTACTAGTAATCCACGGATCAAGAATAGTGTTACTGCCGCCCCTTGCTGGAAGAAAAGAGAACAGGTTTGTATCCATCGACCTGGTCAAACCATATCGTGTGGCCAGTAATAAGTAGTAGGCCCAGTGGACTCAAAAGATGTAGCAGACGGCCAAATCTTGCTACTATTCAAGAGGTTCAATCTGAGAGACTCATAACATTTGAAGACTCTGCAGCACAGAACAAAGGACTAAGCAATAAAGCTATGGAACATGTGCCTCTTGAGACCCAAATTACAGTTCGTCAAGACACTCCCGTCTACAATGATGTAGCATCGGACTACACTAATATGACAAAGGATCCAGTAGCCCCAGCGATTTCAAATAATCCTGATGTAATTCCAACAATTGACAGAACTGCCTCTGGCTATTTCATCAACTTTGATACGTTTTCTGAGGATCCCAGGGAGCCTGAAACAACACCAGCAAATAAAACCTTTAAAGATCAAGTAACAGAACTCTTTCAGCAACTTGAAGAAACTTATCTGGTTTCACCATGGGTTGAACTTTGAATTGTGCTCGGCTTGCTTTTTTACCTACTTTGGCTAATCATGGTATTAACTTTGGGGATGCTGATAAATGGAAAATATAGTAAAATGGACACAGCAAGTAAGAACATCAACTTGCTCCTGAAGCCACACAAATCGTCTCATCGTGAACAAAGAGACTTGACATCAGTAAACATCTGAGCCGTTCCTATACCTGGTGGTATAGCATGGGATAGAACTGATTATGACATGTATGGTCCGGCAGAGCTGCTGAAGATGCCACATCAATTTAAGGTTTCCTTGAGTGACTTTTTTTCACAAAGCACGTTTTCTGATGATTGGGACTTTGAGACTGTTAATAATTTGATGTCAGATTTAGAGATGTCTGCTAAATTTACAAATCATGAATACTTGGAAGGTTCATCAGATTATGCGCAAATGTATTGTTATAATCTCTATGGTCATCATTACTTGCACAAATCTGCAAGCCCTAGAAATGTTTATACTTTCAATCAATGGGAACATTGTCTAACACCACCAAAAGGTAGCTCAAAAACATTCTATGAAAAATGTCCATACATCTCAGGTTTTAATACCACAAATCCGGAAACATTCTACTTTAGAAATGTTAATAAGACAGGAAAGAAAAGTATGTTGACCAATACAAAGCAAATTTATTCAGCAGCCTTTTATGCCCAGCTGTCCTCGTTAGGTTTCGTGTTTTGGAGTGACAACATAGAAACAAAATCTGTCTGGGGCTCAAAAGACTGGCAAGTGCAGGGAATAGAAGCTTTATTTCGAGCCTGCATTATTCCTGAGCAAATAATGTTTTTGAATGACACTGTTCAATAGACATCCTGCCTTGGCCTAGCTAAGATAAAAAACTTAAACAAACCGTCTACACCTACACCTGATAGTAAAAACACTTCAGAGGGAGGGGTCGACGTAAAAACTATTTTACTTAAAAAACAGATCTGATCCTGATTGGAAAAATGGTTAATCTGGCCCACAGACACAAATAACTGTCAAGATAGATTCCTGAACAAGACACAGGGTTTACAGTAACTAGGCCAGATCCTAGATATGTCCAGAGACAACATCCAGGGACAGTAACAACATACAGTGTAGGAAAACTGTGCCTTGAGTGGCTACAAAAATCTACACTTACCGAGGTTAAATAACACTTATCTTTACTTAAAGATGGCGTTGATTTAAGGGACTTCTTACAAGGTCCGGCAAAACGACGTCATAAACGTTTCATATAGGCAGGTATATATGCCATTTATAATGAAGCTTGGAAAGAGACACAGGCAGAGACTGCAGAAAGAATACGAGAAATTGATCGTATTCATTTAGAGAATGCACTCTCTGTAGTTGACAATGGGTTAACGACCCTGTCATCCAGAATGTATTCTTTGGACAGCATAGTATCCTCTGCCATTGACATAATGGAGCAGGACTTGCTCATGCTACAGCATGGACAGTCACAGTTACGTTCTATAATGCTATTAGGCTGGACGTTGAAAAATGTTCATTCTGGATGTGTGCCATGGCGTCTAATCAACACCACGGGATTGTTTTCTGTATCTAACCTTACAGATAAACAAATGACTTTGGCACAGAAAGGAGCAGACTATACGGTGCTGAGCATTGAAAAACTGGAAAGATTACCATTAACTGTTTCAGAAAAGCCTGCAACAGAATGGATAATACACGGGAAAATCAGTATGCCTGTCACAATTTTCAACTTTCAATACTATCAGTTGCTGTTTATGAAAGGTTGGGTAAGGAATACATAAAGTCAACCTGGGAATTACCATACACACACAGATGTTGAAGTGGGGGAAAATAGGTATTTCTTAGTGGTACACAATGGAAAAGTGCTCTAAGTGGTACACTCTTGTGCCAGGGTATTAATTTACACAGGGCCTGTGAAGGTTCTTCGAACAACTTATCCTGCCACCTGCAAGGTTCTCCAGCAGCAGTGATAGATCCAATTTTTAGGCAGCTTTCTAATGGGAGCTATATAATGTTGAATGATCACAGCTGTTGTGGAATGATGCCAGAAATAGCCTATCTCGTAACTGTTTCAGCTAGGGTCACTTGTTGTATGTAAGTATTGTTTCCTAAAGCTAAGACAGACGGGGAGTCGCCGCTATGGCCTTCACTGAACATCTCTTCTATTCAAATTTATACTTTAGGCAGAGTGAAAGCCATTCTTTTACAAAAAACTGTGCCACTGACCTCGTCCAAAGAGATGTATGAACTACAAGATGCAAGGTCCTCTGCAGAGATACATGCCCTTTTAGCCACTAACTGTCCAATACATTTCGTAGAAATGTTAGTCGTATCTTAAACATGGCTGATACCAGTGGTATTGTACATGTATTTAAGACAGTTTTTTCGGGACTGTTAGCACCTTTTGAAGCAATCCTCGATATTTTTCCAAACTTCGTGCACTCTGTGTTCGGTGGCCTGCCTCTCATTTTGGGACTCTTAGCAGGAATACTATTCTTGTTCCTTCTGCTCCGATATGGCTAGTCCTGTCGGCAACGACACCGAGATTACCCTCGAGAACACTCTCCTGGCAATGAAGTGTCGTGAGCGCGTGATACAGATCCTGGGCCTGGTCGTCTAAGAGACCTGTATACCACGTGGTTCCTATCATTCCGGCCAATCTGGCAAGATTGCATTTTACCTTTTCTACGATGCCTGCTATGTGGAGAAGAATGCATGTTGGATATCTGTCTAACACTTCCATCAGCACTGCCAACAGATGTTGATGCGTTGCTTGGTTCGGTCCAAATACAGGCATGGCTACTTCCACTAGTTCCAAAAAGCCTCAACGATTTCTTGGAAAACTCTGCTTCAGCAGTCAGGGGCATCCCCTTACTTGAATATTGATTTGTCCTAGAAATCATGGCGTTTTCAAGGAACTACCATTCCCTTGGGGTTCTTTGGTGACGTAGTTATGTCCGACTTTACGTCAAACAAAGCACCTTCAAAGTATAAATATGCCTACACTTGCTCTAGCAAACACACGGTGGCTCGGAGCAGCTCGACTATCTACTTGCACGACGCAGCTCGCTACAGCAAGTGCTGAAGGAAGCCGACCCTCCAGCTGACTCACTGACAGAGAAGCTGTCCTTTCTCTTGCTGAGAATCCAGCTCCAGTGGTTCCAAGCTCCCCTCGCGGGGTGTTGGGAAATTGAGTCACGAGACAGAGATACCAGACCTCCATCAATCTAAAAACAAGGTACGGAGCTGATTAGACTCTAAGAGAAATCTTGTTTAGATTCTTGGCAAAAACAGACTAAACCTATGCTACACCTCACTTCTTCCCTCGTACTAGACTTAGGTTAGGTACATTTTGGGGTAGGTGTATTTTAGAAGCACCAGTTGAGTACTTTTAGCCTTTGTTATTAAGTATGTATTTATCTATGTTCTAGGAACCATACAATGCTTTTACAGTATTATTTTAGAATACTCTTCTTACTGTACGCATTATACTTTGCAACCAGTATTACGATTGTAGCAGTTCGCCTTACTTGCATGAGAAAGAAGACTGTTCAATAAACCTTTTATTGAAAAACGCCCGTCTCTCTATTTCTCTGCACCTCTGAGTAAACGAAGCATGCACGATTGACTGAGTAAATTATCTATCTATTGTTTCCACTACTCTGAAGATAAGTTTTATTCTTGGGGAATCAAAGTTGTCATGTTTATGCGGTTGTCAGAAACTAATCCCTTCTTGTGAATTCGAGAAAGTTTCTGAGCTAGCTGGCACTCACAATTAAGTCTAATATATTCGATAGAGACCTAGTCAACCTAAGTCCTACGTCAAATCTATAGGATATATTATTCCAATGCGCAGAGCCTATTGGGAATATAGGAACTACACTACAGGACCAGAGTACCCACAGCCAATCAAAAAGGCTGGAAGAGAGCCAGAGACCCGTTAGAGGCTTCTGATTGGCTAGCAGCCCATGACTGGGCTTCAGCCTAGCCAGTGATTGGCTGGGGGAGTGAAACGTCAGTCTCACTCAGCTAGTGGTAGTTTGTTGCCGGCCGCTGCGATGCTTACATTTCTGTTAAAATAAGCTCTGCCATAATGACCGCTAAGAAGGTGTATCTTCTTGCAACCAACTCGCTCTAAATATTAATAGAAACTCACTGCCTGCTGTCACGGAAAGCGTCTAGTGAGGCGTCCTTGTGGCTGCAGGAAGGGCGGGCTCATATTGACCTACTCGCTGCTATTGAAGCAGTACAGTAGCCCTGCTGACGGCACCTTTTAATTGGTCGGCAGATTGGCGAGCGCATTCAAACACCCGTTTCGCGCCAGGCGTGCTTCAACAATCCTAATGGAACGAAGGCTGAGAGTCTGCCTTTGAGCAGGTCAGTGTGCAGTACTTCTCCCGGAATCATGGCAAGTGATGTCAGCAAATAGGAGCAGTAAAGGAGACCGGCAGAGTATGTGTGCTGCATCACTGCCTGTGATTGCTGGTGTGCAGACTACGAGCATCGCCAGCCCATGTCCAGCACCTTAGTGCGGCATCTCAGCCGCGGGATGGCCTGCCTGTGCGTCATGTCATTAGTGCTTTGCGGAGCCGAACTTGAACTTAAGGTACACGATTATGAGACTTTTATGTGAATGTATGTCGGGGATATCTCCCTCAACGCATCTGCACTTGCCACTCCCCTGCCACCGCCCTTTACTGAGAGGACTCCTGCCTCGCCACCCCCCTTCTCCACCCCTCTCCTCTATAATGGAAGATACGAGAAGCTGTCAGTAGTGACCTGTCACCTGTGACCTGAAAAGCCGTTAAACTGACATCATGCACAGCAGTGATGAGTAGCAACACAGCGGCATACCCGGGGGATAATTACTGCACAGCCCCCCAAGCCAGTGGTGGCAAAATGCGAAGGCCCCAAATGGACACCAAAGTCTTGCCGATTGACTCCTGTGCACACTTAAGTGGTTAAAACCAGCAAAGGATCGAGTGAGGCAGTAAGCTGATACTGGAATGTAGACGTTATATACAAATCATAAAAATATAAACACAACTCTTGCAAATTGTACAAAATCAGGCGGCCAGATTAATCTTCAAAAGCCACGGCAGGAGCTCGGCGAAACCACTGCTGGCCACTCTTCACTGGCTACCCATAGCCCAACGGGTTACATTCAAGGTAGGCTGCTTGGCCTTTAAGGCTCTTCACGGAAAAAGCCCTATGTTTATTAATAACCTTATAATGAAACATGAGCCGACCCGTAATCTCCGCTCTGCCCATCTGTCCCTCCTCACTCTGCCCTCCTTTAAACGGAAACGTCTGGGCGGGTGTCGATTCGCTCACCTAGCGCCCAAGGTCTGGAACTCTTTCCCCCTGTCGCTCAGGAGAAGCACTAATCTCATGAAATTCAGGGCGGCGCTGAAGACCTGGTTATTCAAGCAAGCGTCTTGTTAGGTTATCTGTTTAATCATCTCTCCTCACCACTTGCGCCATGAAACCTCTGGGTGCCCGCGCGCTTAACAAATTCAGAATAACATAACATAACAAATGCCATAATCTATTGCTGTTTTGCGGCTGAAGCGTTATATGCTTCAAGGCGCTACACCAAAAACAAAGAATTCTGAAATACTAAAATTATATTGTTCTCAAGGGGTGAAAATTACCCAGTGAGTCTGACTCCACCACGGTGTTATCTCTACTATTTCCCACTAGAGGCCAACGCCGTGCTGCCTGGAGGGCGCATGAAGGCCTCAGTCACTGCTCAATGGGTGACTGTGTTGATATGAGTGATTCATTTGGGTGTGTGTGTCTTGCGCAGATAAGGTAATGGTTTCACGGGAACATCGACTTGCCATTGTGAGCATTCACATTGCTCCTCCCTTGCTTACCTTGTAAAGTTTTAAGGGAGTGTAATGTACTGCCAGAAATATCATATTGCTCGCTGGTGTGCTAAACTACGAAGCAGAAATATGTATGTGGCCCGAAAGTCATTAGAATGTTTGTAGATGTTCCTTCTTATCTATTCATCCTTCCTCTCTCAAAAAGGACCGACTACAGCAGCCAGTTTGTTAAAAGGGTCTTCCACTTCAAATATGAAAATATGGGAACTTGTGGCAATATCATTATTTTTCTTTCTGGTGCCTTTTTAAGGATTCTCCTTCCCCAGTCGTCGAGGCCCTCAAGTAAACAGGTCAGTTTGGTGTGCATGGCCTGTTGATCAGTTACAAGCTCTGAAGGCTCAATAAATGGAAATGTTGTACTGCTGTGGAGGTGCAAGGGTGTTGCTATTCTTGTTCTGAGCCACATCCTCTGACTTTTTCTATGACAAAATTCCTAGTAAGTAAGAGGGTTTCCAGCCTGATGGATTCTTTTGAGGAAAGGGCAGGTAGAAGCACTCCCATACCCAAAAAAAGACCGAGCCCTCGGATAATAGAGCTCCCAGCCAGCCTTTTTTTTAAATGACCCACAGAATCCGGAGAGGGGTAGGCCTAGATGGGTTATGGTAGCGTGTGGAGCAATAACTGAACTTCCGTAAAAAGTGATCTTGCGTCAGGTTATCTCCCTGAGCAGAAGTCGTTCTCATGGATACTAAGACTAACATTTGCATAAACTGTGTTCACTTCTTGCCTGTCAAGATCCTTAGAATTATGTACCAGCATTCCTGCGTCTCCCACCTCTAGATCGATTCATAGTCATTCAGAAGGCTGGCCACAGACTTCAGTGCAGTGTGACCTGCACAACCAACCACATGAAGTGACACCTTTCACACTTCAGCTCTGTTAGCAGCAACACGTGCTACCATGCCTCCGGAATATGATAAAACAGGAGGATAAGTGCAGAAACGGGCAGATGCTTTTATAACCTGCATTTAATTTTCATTAAAGCTGTCCATTATAGTACTACCTGAAGGTGAAAGACCAAAAAAAGTGAAACAGTATGTTGTTTTTTTGCTACTGCTTTGACCGCACCCCCAGACACATTCACCCTGCATCCTGTTTGTGCAGCATAACTAACAGTTCCCTTTCTTTTATAACGCACTTCTTCGACCACTGAGCCTACAGCACCTTCTCCAGCCTCACATTCTATCCCTGCTACCATTACAGCACTCACACTGCCCCTACTACCACCGATGCGCTCACACTGCCCCTACATACAGTATTCAGTACAGGGCATGAGAAGGAGTAGGGTCAGTGCCTTCTGTCACAGACTCAAGACTGGCCAAAGGGAGCACATAATCACCTACTGCGAAGAGAGAGTGGGGCTGCTTCATCACCATATTACCAACCACCATCCCTATGCCAATCACACACACACACGCATACCAACCCTGCTCCCGACCCCTTCCCCCTCACCCCCCCAGTTACAGCCAGAGCTGCCGATTTCAAACCTTGGGAGCCACGTTCGAGTCTCACCGTTGCTAAACATCCAGTGATTCTGGGCAGTTCCCTTAATCTACCCATGCCTAAATTGCCAAAAGTTTCTCTAGGTTCTAATCGGCTCCATACCTTAGAATGAGAGAGGTTGGTATCTTTTTCCCTGCTCTCAATCTCTAACACCCCGCAAGGGGAATCAGAAACACTGGAGCTGGATTCTCAGCGAGGAGGATGACCGCGTCTGGTCAGTGCGTCCGTTGGAGACTTGACTCCCTTCCGGACTTGCTGTGGCAAGCCGCTTCGCGCAAATAGGTAGCCAAACCGCACCGTGCCTTGACATAGCAAGTGAAGGTATATTTATACCTTGAAGGTGTTTAGGAATGCCAGTATTGACGTACAAGTTGGGCATATGAACGTTATGAATGAACCCCTAAGGAATAGATGTTCATGCATAATAAATGAGTTTTTGGAGAAATCAATATCCAGGCTGGGGAAGTCCTAAAGGCTTAAGAGTCTGGTTTTCCAAGAACTCGTTGTGACCAAGAGGATCGGATGTAGTTGACCATGCCTGTATTTGGTTAGCATGAGCAATGCCTAAATAAGGGCTGGATTTCTATGCCTAAATAAGGGCAATGTGAATTGTACCTATATAAAGGCATGAATCAGAGTGTGGCTCAATGGTTAGCGCGGCAGACCCTGATGCAGAGTTCTGGCTCGGGACCAGGGTTCAATTCCCACCTCGGCGGGTCTTGGGCTCAATTTCCTCGGACCTGACAATTCTTGCCTCGGTGCCTATTCTAATCATGGGCCCCACTCTGCAACTCTGGGCAATAGCTTGCTTAACCTCCACACCGGCCCCAACAGTCCTAGGATGCCTGGCTTCACCCTGGGGGTGCCCAGGAGTGGACACTTCACATGGAAAGCCAGGAAGGGTTCCACAGCGGTATGAGTAATAGCGCCAGGAAACCGCTTGGTGGCAGTGCGCTCTACAAATACCTTGACATTTACATTTACATGGAGAAGGTTGTAAATGAAACAAAAACAACAAAAAAAACACCTTCAGAACAGCCACTTGGCCGGCCTGCACCTCTTAGTCCGCTTGCCCCGCCTCTCGCTGCTGGAAGCAGATACAGGATTGTGATTGGTCTGAGCACTATGGAACAACGCTCAGGCAGGGAATGGGAGCCTGGGGCATGTTCTGCACCCAGGCTGTAATGCAGCCAGAGTGCACAACATGCAAAGTGCGCATGAAGGTTTGTCCGGCCCTATAGCGTTATTGCCTAGCTTTGAGTGGGCAAACCACTCCTCCTCTGCCCTGCCAGTCTAGCCCTGCCCCGCCAGTCTAGCCCCGCCCCGCCAGTCTAGCCCTGCCCCGCCCCACACCAGGAAAGGAAAACTAAAATGATGATAACGCTAGTTATTATAATTTTTTTTTCTTTTACTACTGCTCACAGAGCAGTGGGGCAATGCTCCTCTGCCTTAGTGGAGGAGCTTCCACTGACTGTCCTTTGCCCTTCCACAACATTGATTTACTCGGGGGAGGTTGAAGTGAATTATTGCATGGAGTGCAATGCAGAAAATTGACCTTTTTCAAGTCTGTCTTTCTGTAGCTCCTTGACTTGCATTGGCCTAGCTGGTCTTTGCAGTAGGCACTGCAAAAGGTTACATGGTGGCCTTGGCATTCCTTTGCCTATCAGATCAGCCATCCCTATTTAAGACATCAACACTAATCAGTTATCGAAGTTTGTGTAATCATTTTCTTACCCCACCTTTTTGTATGCCTCTGTAAACCTGGTATTAAACCTCTTTATGCGGGTCTCCATTTGAACCCTCTTCACATTTGTTTGTTACACTTTTTAATCATTTTAGGTCTGGCCTACAGACACAGGATGCCAGCCTAATTTTTTCTAAAAATAAATAAATTATATATAATAATATATAATATTGATATGGGACCTTGGGCCTGTCTTCTAGTCTAATTTATTAGCTAGCTGGCATTAAAACATTGGACTGGTCCAGTTAATATTCATAGATTGCTCATTGTTTCACCCCTCATTTGCCATTGGTTGTAAAATTAGAGTGTTTTATTTTAAGTATCACCCTTCTGGTGTGTCAAGGCTGTTCATGTTTCCCTCTGGGTTGAGAACATGATAGACAAATTAGTCTATCCTATCTCCCACGTGTCATTAACATATGCCAAGATATTACCCCCACAAAGATTCTACTGCCATATTCTGTGTAGCAGCCAATGTGAAGCAAAAATAGGTAGATCTTGTACAAATGTTTTTCTGTTCACGGAGCTGCACCTAGCTCACCAGCCAATGTTCAGTACATTGCGAACTCACAATAGCACCACGGTTTTTACTTAGCCCTGCTACCCTTTCCCTATAACCTTTGTTCTAATGGTAACAGAGACTATTTTAAACACTCCTCACTTCACACTGATCACATTCTCGCAGAGCCCTCCCTCATGCACTCAACTAAACAGCTATAACGGATCAAAAGATCTCTGACAAAGCGCTCCCAGGCTCGTCAGTCATTGCAGCGCCTGCCAGACGAGGAGCGCCCAGTGATAAAGCATGACACCCTAACAGGTGTGTGAGGGCACCAAGATCTGATATTCATGTCTCCCCGCGACAGTAGTGGCAGCTACGTGGTTCCACCCTTAGTGATCAACTGGCCAATGAGGAACTACCCCTACCAGGATTACTATTGAGTTCATTTCTGGGAGGAGCACAGGTGTAGGACATTATAAAAATTAAGCTCTTCATTCCCTCTTTTGATTTAGAATGCTTCAACGGTCACCATCACACACAAGTCATATATCATTTCCTCCAGTCTTCTCCTGGGCTTCATCTTGCAGAAACCATCTTTAATTATCTCCAGTCTGTCAGGCATTGCCGGGTGGCCTTCCACTATTGGTATCCATGCCTTATCAGTCTGGTAGACTGGTCACCATCGTGGGCATACTTTATCATTCACAATCGTGCATGCTGGAAGGCCTTTGATTTTACTTCTGGTAGCCCTGCCTTATTCTGTCAGAGACATCGGATGAACCCTCATTACAGGTGCTTCAACAGTCACAATCTTACAGCAGCCATTTTAATTCACCTTCAGTCAGTCAGGCATGCCGGATGGCCGTCCACTGCAAATAGCCGTGCCTCAGTGAATTAGCTGCACTGGGTGGACCTTCGCTTCCATTGGTTGTGCTTCACTTCACTCAACTTCACTTCAACCAGGCACACCATATGGCCATAGCACTTCCTATCCATACACTCTCTTCCAACTGAACATGTATTTGATCACTCCATCACCTGCAAGGTCCCCTAGGCTGGCCTTTTACTCTTTCAAACTTTATTTGCAACTAATTGTAATTAGAACTATGCCTGCTACATAGAGATGTATTCATCAGTGCTACAGGTAGACTGTGTTCCATGCAACCGTGCGCATACTGGTTAAATATTTGCAAGGGGCTCCATCTAACTTCTTCTTGGACTCCTTGTGATTGGTCCCATGCTCATATAGCCCAGGAATTCAACACAACCATATCATTGCTATGGCCCAAATTATCTGCTTATAATCATAGTAGTTAGTCTTGGTGGTCTCTTTCGCAGACCTGATACTAATCAGTTGAAACTCGGTGAAGCCTGTTCAGCTGCATGTCTACTGTGCTCCTACCCACTATCTCTGTGCATACCTTAATACAATTGTCTCTTGTGGATGACCACAGATACATGCTGTACAGTTGCCTTCACTGACCCTACTTTGTTAGTTAATTTTCTTTAGTAGGGCACTAACCGTTATTACTGTTATATTTGTCAAAAGACCCTTCATAGTTGTCCTCCTGTGCTAGGTCTTCTATCAGTGCAAAGCACTGCAGTTGTGTGAGCAACAACTGTCAGTCTATCAGCATACTCAAATATGGAAGCTTGTGGACCTTCAATATGGGTTTCTGATTGTACGAGGTGGAATGTTACCTTTTCTTTTTTGATACTAAGCAGAAGGGAGGGATGTAATTAAGTTTCATAGTGCCAAAGGGAGCCTGATAATCTTCCCAACTACAGTTCTTTTTAGATTTTTTCAATCACCACTGAAAGTAGTTCTTTTGTGGAACCTAGTTTGGGTGCCGGCCTGCTTGTGTTGGGTCTTTGGTAAGGGATTAGGAATCGAAATTTGCCTAACTAGCGTAACGGTAAGTTTCAATTCTATTAAGGACACGGAGGCGAGGATTATGCTTTTCTTCCTTCGCTATTTATTATAATTGAAAAACACAGCAGCCTCAGAAAAGCTTCCATTAATGCTTATACGCAACAACAAAGAAGCATTTAGAACATATTGAAAAAATCAATGGATAAACTATAACTCCCATCAGTCCGCCATTACAGTCCAAACAATATAGTCCTTCCACTATGTCCACGAGGTATAGAAAGTCAGTCCCTCATCTCCTCTTCCTCCTCTTTCTTCGCGCAGATTACGCTCTCCATTCATTGGTCCTGTTTGGAACCGTCATTCCCTAGTAGAAAAAATGACAGCGTAAGCGTTGTAAAAATAACTCCACTTACAGTCATAGAACAGAGGAACAGCATCAAATGCACAGTAGATATGTATCAATCGTAAACCTAGTTACTTACTGCCATACGGGGGGTTCGGAATCAGTGAACTCCTGGGTGGGATAATCCTCGCCTCCGTATCCTTAATAGAATTGAAACTTACCGTTACGCTAGTTAGGCAAATTTCGATTCTATGGCAGGACCGGAGGCTCGGATTATGCTAGTTTAAAGCTTACTCACCACCAACTGAGCAAGATCCACCACTGGTTTAAAGTAAAATCTCTTGAACGTGGAATCCGAGGAACAATCAGCCGCTCGCATTAAATCCTCCAAACGAGCCCCCACAGAAAAAGCCTTCGAAGCCATGGCTCCCCTGGCAGAGTAAGCTCCAAAACGCTTAGTATCAATGCCCGCTTCTTGCATGACCCATCGCACCCACCTGGCAATGGTGGGGGAAGAGACTGCTTTGTGTGGCTTCCGCAGGGCAATCAGTAATTGTCGCTCGCCCGGAGGGCGAATGTCCAGAGTCATGTCCTCATATGCTTTTAAGCACTGAACCACACACAGCTTGGGGACGTCCACAAAAGCCGGGTACGATATAACCCGTGACGCGGATTTCGTGCGGCGTCCCACTGTGAAAGTAACTCCTTCTGGGGAAAAAACCCAGGCTGAAACGTCCAGAGCACGAACATCTGAGACTCTCCGGCAAGATACCAAACACAAAAGCATAGCTAATTTTGCTGAAAGTTCTTTCAAAGATAAATATTTGTTAGGTTGCCAGGACAAAAAAAGGTTCAAAACCACATTAACGTCCCACAGGACCGAATACCGAGGCTCTGGAGGTAACAAGAGACGAATGCCTCGCAGGAGCCTACAAACAAATGGGTGTTCCCCCACCGGTGATCCCTCAACCGGGTGATGGCCCACTGAAATAGCCGAACGCATAGCGTTAATCGTTCTGTATGCGAGGCCCTTGGTTGCCAATTCTGCCAGAAAATTTAAGATGGGAACGATACCTGCCACCAGGGGATCCATAGCCCTTCGAAGACAACAACTTAGTCCAAGCGGATTTGTAGCGCTTTGCCGTACTGGTTGCCCAGGCCTTGGACAACAGGCCCTCAGCTGACCTCGAAAGGCCCGGGAGTGACCAACGGCGCAGGAAAGCCTCCATGCCATGAGGCGGAGAGAACCCTGAACGATGAGAAGATGCGGCTCTTGATCCGGATTGAGCAGGAGATGTGGAAACTGGGGGAGTAGGATTGGAAAATCCCAAGAAAGTTCCAGAAGAACCGGAAACCATACTTGAGATCTCCAGAACGGTGTGATCAACACCGGCTCCACCCCCTGACGGCGAACCTGGGCCGCCGTCCGCACCACCATCGAGAAAGGAGGAAACGCAAAGGGTCTCTCTTGACTCCAACCCGGCCTCCAACTGAAAAATCGTGGAAGCTGATGCTCCAGCCGAGACGCAAACAGGTCCACGGATAATGGGCCCCATTGATCGTTCAGCCACTGAAAAACCGGAGGATCCAGTTTCCACTGGCTGGAATCCCGGAGATACCTGGAGTGCCAATCCGCTACTTGATTGGCTTGACCCGGTAAGTATTCCGCTGTCACTGATATGTGGTGTGTAAGGCAGTAGTCCCAGAACTCCTTCGCCAAATTCGCCAGAGTCTTGGAACGTGGACCTCCCAGGTGGTTGACGTATCGAACCGCTGAGACATTGTCCATCTTCAAGAGTACGCAGGATTTCGCTGAATCTTTGGTCCAGCATCGTACTGCGAAAGAGCCGGCCAGAAGCTCCAAACAGTTGATGTGCAACTGCTGTTCCTCTGAAGACCACGCTCCGCCTGTGGAGAAATCACCGCACCGCGCTCCCCAACCCGACCTGCTGGCATCGGATTCTATGACCAGGTCCTGGACCGACCCGAAGATCGCCTGACCATTCCACGCTTCCATGTGTGACAGCCACCATGACATTTCCTCCTTCACTTCCGCCGAGAGGGGTGCCATCTGATCGTAGGACATGCCCCTCCGAAGATGTTGGGTTTTTAGACGCTGGAGCGCTCTGTAGTGCAAGGGCCCCGGGAAAATCGCCTGGATGGAGGACGACAGAAGCCCTACCACCCTGGCCACTTGCCGCAGGGAAGTCCGGTCCTTCGCAATCGTCTGGCGTAACATATGCCGGATCTTGGCCATCTTCCGCGATGGCAGACTGAGCGAAGCCTCGACGGAATTGATGTCGAAGCCCAGAAAGATAACTTTCTGACACGGAACCAGAACTGATTTGGAACCGTTGATGATGAAACCCAGACTCTGAAAAAGCGAGACCGCTTGTTGTAGTTGAGAAGTCAAGATCCTGGGACACTGGGCCATCAGGAGGATGTCGTCCAAGTAAACGATCATCCGAATGCCCTGCCCGCGCAGGTACTCGACCACCGGATGTAGCACCTTCGTGAAACACCACGGGGCCGAAGAAAGCCCGAAAGGAAAGGCGGTAAACTCGAACACCCTGTCCATCCAGCAAAACTGCAGGAAGCGACGGTGAGGGGGATGTATGGGGACCACCAAATAAGCATCCTTGAGGTCTAACCTCACCATCCAATCCCGAGGAAGGAGCACGTCCCGCAGGAGGTGGATCCCTTCCATTTTGAAATGCCGGTAAACCAACCAACCGTTGAACTCTTTGAGGTTGATTACCGGCTGCTTGCCCCCATCCGTCTCGTCCACCAGGAAAACATTGCTGAGGAACCCCGAGGGGTGACGCGTTGATTGACGAATGGCTCCTTTGCAAAGCAATTCGGAGACCTCTTAGTCTATCAAACGTGCGTCGGTGTCTGAAAAAACGATAGGACGGGGAGGACCCTGCTGGATGGGCAGGTCGTAAAATTCTATGTGGAACCCCCGTACGGTCTGTAAGACCCAAGCGTCTGCAGTGAGCGACGCCCATGCCCCGTAAAAGGCTGCTTGCCGACCGCCAATGCGCACCTGATCCGCAGGTATGACACTCACCGTTTGAATTGTTGGATCCGGAATTCTTCCTGTATCCTCGACCGCCGAAGCGTTGTCCTCTCGTGGGGTAAAAGTTGTTGAAATTGGCGGAGGTTTGGTACTGTCCTCTGCCGGAGCCTTGCCCTCTATTGTTAGCATTGTGTCCACCACGGCCGGTCGAGCGGCCCCTACCACGACCGGCCCCCTGAGGGAAACGTTGCTGAAAGACACACTTAATGTTGGACTGGGCCTTGTCTAAAGATGTAAAAGTGGACACAAATTTACCTCCGAGGAAGCCAAATCCCCCAACTTCGGGTCCAGCTTAATCAGCAGCGATCGCCTGCGCTTCGTTGACAGGGCGCAGTTGGCGTTCCCTAGGAAAATGATGACACGCTGCGCCCAGTTGGACAGGACTTCGGGCGATATGACCGTGCCTGTGGCTTTCGCTTCCTCCGCCATGTCGAGGACCTTTGTGGTGGGCCCTACCGCATCTAACAGCTTATCTTGGCATGACCGCCAAGAGCGGTCGATGCCCTTACGCGTATCCTTCATAAATTTTGCCAGGAAGGTGGCCATCTTAGTGTCCAATTCCGGTGTTGAGGCCACCTTACCGTCCAATGTGGGCCTCGGGCACTCCCCTCGCAGGCACCCCCTAGCCTCCTTCTCTAACGGTTTTCGTAAGCGACCCGCTACAGACTTGGCCACCGCGTCGCCCGGCGTCCAGGCCGCAGATCGCGGATGCATGATCTCATCCGGATCCAGCATGCCCGAACTGTCCCTGGGCAACTCCGCGGCCGAGTTCGAGGGGCGCCAAGACCACACCGACTCCTCGTCATCGTCCGTGTCCGGGGAATCTGTATCCGGTGACGGAGGAGCCGTCCCTGAGGCCACCGAAGGCTCAGGCGCCGGAAGTGGTGTGGGGGGGACAGCTGTCGCCTTAGCCAAGAAAGCGTCTCGCAGACGCTCAAAGGCTCCTCTGTCCACCCCTAGCTCCCCTTCCGACGCACTCTCCCTACATGGCTTCTTCGGGGCAGGAAGGCCCTCTCCTGAGGAGCCCGGGAGACCAGTGGGTACTCCAGACTGGGCCTGCGCAATTTTTGCGCACTCTTCCACTATGCGTGCTGAAAGGCGGTCCTCCATGGGACCCACCACTTCAGTCACGCAACGATAGATAGAACTATCTGCTGCCTGGTAGAACTCATCGTCATTTAAATAGGGCTGAAATCCCCCCTCATAATAATCCCCCTGCTCCATTGCAAGCGGGGGCTAAAACACTACCCCCCAAGAAGGGTGTCAGTAAATATAGGCAACACTACCCCCAAAGAAGGGTGTCAGCAGAATATGGGCAGGCCATAGGGCTGCAATGACTATTTCAGGCCCAAACACAGTAGGCAATAAGGGTGGCACCGAAACTCCTCAAAGCGCGCTGACCCTCCTCTCTTGGACCGGGTCTCACCGCCCCACAGCGCGCTTCCACGCGTTTATTTATTTATTTCGTATTGAAACTCGGTGCAAAAACCTGCCTGCTGGCGATTTACGCGGTAAAGAACCCTCACTACAGACCCCAAAGGGCGTCAAGCATCAAACGTGGCCAGGATACAGACCCGGGAACAGGACGTTCAAGGGGTGGTTGAGGGCAAGGCTCCGTCGCTACCAGTACCTCAGCGCGGCTCCTCAGAATGAGGAAAGCGCGCCGAGGAACCAGCGAGACACAAGAGCTCCCTCTAGCGGTCGTTTGTGCACCGCAGCAAAAGGTGGCCAAAGTCGCGTAAGTGGCGAAAACACTCCCGCGACTACGGGGCTCTGGAAAGATAAACGACAAACAACAGAGCCCACAAGTACGCCCGCACTTAAACAGCCGGTCAAGAAGTGACACACACAACAAATGCAGAAAAAAAGACTGAGGCACTTAACTGGCTGCGTGAGCAGCGAAGAAAGAGAGGAAGAGCGATGAGGGACTGACTTTCTATACCTCGTGGACATAGTGGAAGGACTATATTGTTTGGACTGTAATGGCGGACTCATGGGAGTTATAGTTTATCCATGGATTTTTTTCAATATGTTCTAAATGCTTCTTTGTTGTTGCATATAAGCATTAATGGAAGCTTTTCTGAGGCTGCTGTGTTTTTCATGTATAATAAATAGCGAAGGAAGAAAAGCATAATCCTCGCCTCCGGTCCTGCCATAGAATCCTTCTTTGAAACCCTCAAATAAAAGTTCCATGTCTTTGGGTATCTGCTGGGGCAGAGCTTTGAGTATGTCAGTTGTGATAGGCATTTAGTCAGTGATGGTTGACTAATGCTGGGCTGGGGGAAGGGTTGCGATGCCACCTCTGTTTGGGGGTTTGTGGCCAGCAAAGGAGGGGGGGCCAGCACCAAAGATGGTGCAGCTATGTTGGGATCTGAATGCACCGCTGCAGCTTTGTACCTGCATTGTAGCATTATCAAAATTTGTCCTAATTTTTAGGGCATGGTGGACCTGGCCCCTTCTGCACTCTTCTGGGAGGGACTGAATAGCAGAGCATGCTTCCTATTATGTGGGATGGCTGATCGCTTATCTGCAACTGTAGCAAAATAACAATGGACTTGGAAGCAGCCCCAAGTGATTACCAGTGGCTGAGATTAATTCAAACATTCCATCCATCACTTTTTTGTATATTTTAGTGTGTCGCCCTAAGTTGGATGGGTATGTCCATACATGGGTCCCTTGCACACTCTTTCATTGAAACCAAACTATACCTGGCTGATGGCCCTAACTAGGGTGAAACCGGTCCTTGGTTGCTTGTGTTCTAGTTCCTGCAGGACCTGGCTTGGCAGTTAGTTCTGGACTGTTCCCATTGGAGCAGGGCCAAGACTGATTTTCATACGGCTCGGTCCAGACTGAAGTGTGCAAAATAACAATGAACTGGGATACGGCCCAAGTGATTGCCAGTGTCTGACAGAACAAATAAGTCTCCTTTTTAATAGTTTGTTGTAAGACATAATTAATGTAGATAAGCAATCTATACAAACAGGCTTGGAGGAATTCCCCAAGAGTAAAAGGTAGTAGAAAATAAAAAAAGTGTACATTATATGCAAAATGGCCGCTTACACCAGCACAATTAAGAGTCGTACAGAGCAACATATTTGAAACCATTTGTCATGGCATGCCAGTCCTCAACAGTTCACAGCTATTGCGGTAAGGCGGTGCCAAGAAGCATCATGGGGTTATACAGCTCTGCACCAATCACTGGAGGTTCCTCTGTAGTACCAGCAGTTCAGTCCAGCGGGGGCTTGGGAGGTGTATCGCTGGCAGACGTCTCCTATCTGAATGTAACGGCGGAGAGGGCTCCATATATCCCTCGGTCTAGAAGTCTGGGGCTGTAGTTCCGCATACACTTACAGCTGTTAATTACTCAAGACTAAATCTGAAAGCCAGTTCTGCCGTGAGGGAACCATACCTCTAGCCCAGTGTTTTGAGATCTGGCGTTTTGCTAACAGCAAAGCTAGGTACACCAGACTTCGAATTGCTGTATGATAGGTGCTACACAGCTCAGCATTGTTATTTTGGGATCAGTGGTAAGACTTCACCAATTATGTTAGTGAGCATATCTAGGACCTGTTCACAACATTGTTGTATAGGTAGGCAAGTGGAAAGTTAGGTATATGAGCGTTGATCATTGCTCTGAGGCAGTAGTAAGGTGGTAGAAAAGAAAGGTACCAAGCATCATGGGATGTTCAGTACCTAGAAAGGAAGCTTTTAACGATAAAGGTGCCAGCTTGTTAGAGGTCGCCCCAGTGTTGCATCTTTAGCTCCAGTAGTTGAGCCTGAACCATGGTCTCATTAGTCAGGGGCAAGAGTGTATGATTGGTCACTGGGGATAGATTGGGATTGCCTTCCTGTCACACAGGCTGTGCCATGCTCGTGCAGTGCAGGATACTGTATCTGTTTCATTTGGGCATATGTGAACTGGCAGCCAGAGTGACACTGGAAGCAGCGTGGGCTGAATATTATCTGTTTCCAGCACTAGATGGGACAGATAAAGTTGAGGGTGATACCATTAGTTTGCATGCTGCGCTTGAGTGTTTAGGTAATAAAGGTGGAAATCAGGTGTCACAAATTTCCCTTGATTGTAAGGTAATATTCTAGAAAAATCCCTTTTGATGTAGGTGGCTATATTCATAAAGAAATATAAGAACCGAGGGAAAATTACCATTTTACTGATGGCTGTGTGACCCGCCAGTGGCAATTTAATCTGGTGTGCCACTCTGTCCTCGAGGGCTAAGACATCTTTGCCGTAGTTCTTCCTGAGTACCCGGCATTGTCTGTAAGTGGCGCCTCACTGCTCTGTGAGCAGTAGATAAAAGAAAATGATAATAACTAGTGTTATTATAATTTTAGTTTTCCTTTCCTAGTGCGGAACTGGACTGCCAGAACAGGGCAGGGGGGAGTGGTTTACACACTCCAAGGTGCGCAATGATGCTTTGACTAGCCCTCTTGGGCCGGCCAATCTGTCATGAGCACTTTGAATGTTCTGTGCACCCAAGCTGCATTGCAGCCTGGGTGAAAAACATGCCCCAGGCTCCCATTCCCTGCCTGATTGACGATCCACGATGCTCAGACCAAACACAGCGCTGCATTGCAGCGTTGTGTCTGGCTAGGGAGTCAGGAGCCTTGTTGCTACCTGTTTCTGCTTCTAGGAGCAAGAGGCGGCAGCGGCGGCGAGCAGACCCAGGGGCGCCGGCCGGCCTGAAGGTAAGTGTTTTTTTTGGTTTTTTTTTCATTATAAAACCCTCCCCATCCCCCGCCGCGCCACCCCCCCCCCCCCCAACTCTCCCCCTTCCCCATCCATAGTGGCGGCCACTGGTCTCAGTGTATCCAAATCTCCAAGTATTTCACAAGGCCCTCATTTTAAGCCAGTGGGAAGAGCAGTAAACACTCAGTGGTTGAGGTCATGAGTGACAGCACAATGACTTTCCACAGTTAATTTGGATCCTGTTTGGGCCACTAAATCTAATGAACTCTCGAGATTTTATTTAAAAGCTCCGCCGGGTTTCTTAGAGATAGCATCATATCGTCTACGTTTATGGAAATCAGCACTAGGCAGGCATTATAATAAAGGGCAAATTCCCAATAACGTTGTCTCAATTTGGCTACTGGGAGCTCAACAGTCAGAACAAGCAATATTGGGGAAAGGAGACACCCCAGTTGCTTATTGCGTTGGATGGGTATCCGGTCCGGGGTTAAACCATTGACACTTTTATTGGCTTTGGTGGTAGTGTACAGCGTTTTTATCTGTTTGACAAAGAGAGGGGGTACACCGAGATGGTAGTATTACAAGTAGATGCGACTATTGAACTGCATCAAACGCTATAGTGGCATTTAGTATTAAGATACTGCATTGAGATCAGGGTTTAGTTGGCTTATCGTGGCAAAGGTCATGACGAGATTATGGTAATCAAGTGGCCCTTTTTAACAAAAAACTAAGGCAACCCTACTCAGTATGAATCAGGGTGTTAAACAATATTTAAAAAAAAAAACAACTGTTCTTATTAGTAATGCACCTTGATACTTGAAGATGTAAGAGCAAGCTAAATTGCAGGATACAGCTGGACTATTCAAGAATGCAATAGGGAAAAGAAAAGAAGTAGTTCTACATTGATTGTGTAAAAATTACCTGTATTTTTCTTAAAGGCAAATGAATGTCGTGCAATATATTCCATGTGAACAACGTAATCAAGAACAAACCATATAGGACATTACAATTATACAGACGGTATAAAAAAGGAAATTTACATTTTCCAAAACTGTAACAAATTACCACATAGGTAAAATATCAAATGCAAGTGAGCCGTTTTATCAGCCAAAGGAGTTGGATTGTTTGTTGTGTCGATGACGTTTTGACCCCCTCTGAATTGCAGGGTCTCATCAGGACCAAAAAAAAGTAGGGACACCTGAGTGTCCCGGCACGAATCCAGCCTGGTCTGGCAGTGGCAGTTCTGGAAGCAAGGGGAGTTGTCTGCTGGCGATCACTTCACCAGTATTTTGGCATCACAGTTAATCAATGAGAGTGGCCTATAGGATTCAAGATTCTCTGCCAGTTTGTGAGTTTGAAGAAAGTCATTGTGCTAAGGCCTTGCCCAGTCTGAGTGTAAGGGTACTCTTTCGCATCTCTCCTGATATAATACAAAGAGATGGGGTGCAAGGATGGCTCACATTTCTTTGTAAAATGTTACCGGAAGGCCCCGAAACTTGCCCAAACGTAGACCAAGGTTGGCCTCTGCAATCTGCTCAACCGAGAAGGCTTGACACAGATATCCGCTTCTAGCTACAATCAGCCATACCAGGGCAGTATTCTGTAGATATTATAATCTGCAAATTGTTGCGCATCAACGAAAACCTTGTTATAGAGACATGTGGAAGCTCTGCCGTAAAAAGTTCTTCCCCTACGTCAACTGTGATCTGTCCCCCTCTGCCCAGGGTTTGCGTAACATGATGCTAGGGTTCTATTGGGCATTTGCCCTCACCATAGCTGCAAGCAGTAGCCTATTTGGTTAGGTACTTGATTTGCATTCAGTGAGATTGGACATTTTCAATCTAATTTGAATGAATGTGACCAGTTCGGGTGACTCACTCAAGTCCTGCTCAAGTGTGCTGATGTTATGCTCCAGTGCTGTTGATTGATGCAGGATTAATTTTAGCACTCTGTGCCTCCTGGAGATGGTGTATCCAGAACGGACATCTTGAATCACTCCCAAAGGGTACGAAGCCCTCATTAAGCTTAAAGTATTCCAGAATTTCTTGACATAGCTATGTACAGGACAGCACTTCTTTTAATGTGTCTGGGGGTAGGCGCTAGTACAGGCGACAGCCCTGTGTCCCCGGGATATCCAGCCATAGTAACACTGGTGGGTGATCAGAAAGGGTGTGGGCAAGGTGGTGTATCTTATGGCTCATGTACTAACATCAGCAGACGCCAACCAGAAGCCCAGTCAGTACCACGTGACATGTGCAGAAGATATGAATGTACCTCCTTGTCTTGCAGGGCGTCGTCTGCACCCAGTACTGATAGTGCATGGTCCGATGCTATCGAACAATTGATAATGGACGCAGCCAGCCGGGACATCCTTTCGGTGTTGTATCTATTTTTATCTATGTCTATAATAGTGTTGAAGTCACTGCCCCAAAGTAAAGATATGGAGGAGGTGCTGAGTATTGCTGCCCATGGAGCCTGAAAGTAGACTATAATCTCTGTTCAGGCTGTAGCCATTCACCAAAGTTAGGTGCTCTCTCTCTCTATGATGCCCTGCACAATGAGGTACCGGTCTTGTGTCCCCGATTCGGTGCATATATGTTGAAATATTCTTCCCTCCTTTATTGGTATGGCCACTCCCCTGGAGTATGATGAGGAGTCAAAAGTGCGAATGTTAGGCCCATTTAGCATACAGTCGATGCTCAAAATGGGGTGCGAGGTGATTCTCCTGGAGTAGTGGCAACCCAATATTATGCCTTGGGAAATATGCTCAAATCTGCTGAGTTTTGCATGGGCTATCAAGACCTTGGACATTCCATGTGAGACAGTTAACTGTGGTAGTTATCCCGAGGGGAGGTGGGAGAAGTGGAGGGATAGAAGATAGGTGGGTTTGATGATATGTCCTGGTCCGTGATATATTATATTGCGACTCTTAGTACTAGTTGTAAGGATGGAACATGCATGTGCTTGTGATTTACTTTAGGTATAGAGTTAACCTTGCCAATATCCTTTAGTCTCCCACCACCCACACTGGTGATCTCCAACATTCCAGTGAATACTAACAATACCCTTTGAGATCATGCACATAAAAAGCATTACAAAAACACAAGAGGTCCACCATTCAAATAGCCATCTCAGAATGGGGACCTCCCATGGAGGCCAATTCAAGTGCTAGCAAAATCCTCCAACTCCGCAGAGGTATTCAGGCGGGGTTTGAGCAGTACTAGATGTTTGAGCAGTACTCAGCTGTAAGAGAACCCAGTAGGTGTACAACATATCCGAAGATAGGGTTGTCAGCAGTGAACCGTATCAATGGCGCAGTTATAAGTACAAGGCACCAGAGGTAGTTTATTGTATCAGTCTAAAGTTCATCATTGCCAAGATCTGGTCAATGTCTGTCTCTGCATTGCTTAGAGAGAGAGTTCAAGTAGTTCGCCTCCTGAGGAATTGCGAAGATAGTTTGTTTGCACTGGAAGTTGATCTTCAGGTGCATTGAGTATAGTATATGTAAGGAAATGCCACTTTTTTGTATGTTCACCCCTAAAGTTTTGGATTGATGCTGCTGGTTTTTCGACTCGGAGTTCACTAAGGCATGCTAACAACAGTTCAGTGCTTGGGAACGCTGCACCCTGAGAGAGGGATTGTGCCATTGTAGTGTAGTTCCTATTATCCCAATAGGCTCTGCGCATTGGAATAATACCTTCAATAGTATAGGCCTAGACCAGACGTTAACTAGGTCTACTACTGTCGATATTAGACTTAAAGTTTTGGGTTTGCCAGCTAGCTCAGAGTTCACTAGAAACTTTCTCGAATAGGCAAGGAGGAGTTGAACCTCCCTGGATAGACAAGAAGGGATTTAGTTTCTGACAACCATAGAACATGACAACTTTGCTCTCCCCTAATCAAGAGTGTATCTCTAGAGTCGTGTGAAAACAAAAGACGACTTATTTTACTCAGTCAGTACGTGCATTCTTAGTCTCACCAGATTGTAGAGAAAAGGAAGAGACGGGCGTGTTCAATAAAAGATGTTATTTATTGATCAGTCTCTTTTCTCATACAAGAGAAATGGATCGATATTATTGCAATACGTATGGTTAAGTAAAGTGCATACATTAAAAGCAGAAGTATAAAATAATACTGTAAAAACATTGATATGGTTTCTAAGCCATATGATGGTTTAAAATGGATAAAATAGATACATACACATATACATTTGACTAATCGTACTCAACTGGTGTTTCTAACTACGCCTACCCCAGATGTACCTGACCTAAGCCTAATACGTGGGCGGGAATAGAAAGTAGCAGTTTAAGTTAAGTTTGTTTTGCCAAGTGACGGACTAAAGAATTCTCTGCAAGGGGTTATTCAGTTCTGTACCTGGAATCTAGGATGAATGAGGGATGGTATCTCTCGTCTCTGGTCTCGATATTCCAGGCTGCCTGCGAGGGCTACCCGGAAGCGCCGGAGCTGGATTTCTCGGCAGGAGAAAGCAGCGTCTCGTTCTCAGCGCGTCAGGAAGGCGGGGCTGCGCCAGCGGGGTCTGCTCTGCTCTGGGCTTCGGCAAGTCTGGCTGCTCCGATCTCGTCACCACCGCGTGTGTTTGCATAGGGCAATATCGGTAATATTTATACCTTTAAGGTGCCGAGATTGACGTAAGGATGGACATAGATACGTCAATAAGGATGTCATACGACCTGGTCGTTAGCACATTCCTTTGCTGAAGTTCTCGGTGAAATCAAAACAATGGCCGCAGGGTTTTTCCCAGGTTGTCATAGGTTTGATTTGTTTTGAGAACTCCGTATGCCTTATCAGGGGCTGGAGGAATATCGCTTGTCTAATTAGATGGCAAGCGTTATGACCTAATCAGATAACACGTTCCTGTGCCGAAGTGTGGCTTAATCAGATAACGGTTCCTGCATCATGGGGGTTTTCTGCCTCATGGGATGGCTGCTAGTTAACTTGTTAACCAGAATAGGGTCAGGAATAGGGGGATCGATACAGAACCTATAGGAATACATCACACCATCTTGAAAGTGTGCAGAATAGATATTTCTGGGATAGCCAGATGCCACACTTCGCAGTAAGTAGTCATCAGAAGGGAGGCAACATGTTAGCCAATAGGTTACTGACCGCATCCACCTTGAAGGCGTTTTATGGGTATAAAAAGGGCACCCCTGGCACACCTAGCCCTCAAATCTCATTGGACTGGAGAAGATAACTGAAGAAGGGCCGCCCTTCTGCACCAAGGACTCAGCAGAGAGAGGCTGCGCCGATGCAGACTGCACCTGGCGGTTAGCAAAGGAGAAGAGACCATACCAGGCCAAACTCCAGAAGAGACTCCAGCGGATCCAGAACGCCTCAGCACGACTCATCCTGGACATCCCCAGCCGCAGCCACATCTCCGGACACTTGAGAGACCTGCACTGGCTCCCGGTCAACAAGAGAATCACCTTCCGTCTCCTCACCCACGCACACAAAGCCCTACACAGCCAAGGCCCAGGATACCTCAACAGCCGCCTCAACTTCTACGCTCCCAAACGCCAGCTTCGATCAACCAGCCACGCCCTCGCCGCCGTCCCCCGCATCCATAGAGCCACCACAGGGGGACGGCCCTTCTCCTACCTCGCCGCCGAGACATGGAACTCCCTCCCCACCCACCTCCGCCTGACCCAGGACCACCTCGCCTTCAGGAAGCAACTCAAGACCTGGCTGTTCGAGCAGTAGCAGATCCCCCTCCCCCAGCGCCTTGAGACCCACTGGGTAAGTAGTGCGCTATATAAATGCGATGATTGATTGATTGACCTGATGTGTCATACTCATGGAGAAGTTGACTTCTGAGCCCAGCCGAAGCAAGAGACTCCAAGGGCCAGTTGACTGAGTCTCCTGTTTTCAGCACAGGGACACAACAGCTGAAAAATCCTGATGGGACAATCAGGTATCCTAAATCTTCTAACCGCCACTTCTCGCGATTGTGCTGCACCAGGAACCAGGAGTTGGTTGCCTAAAGTAACTCAAAGTAACCGCATTGATACTTACACAAGATTTTTGGAAAAAGTTCCCTAGTGTCAAATTAATTGAATTTGCTGTTGCTTACTCATGGTTAGGTATAAAAGTGCATATTTACTGTACCTTGTAAATGCGATATCTCTGGAACTCTGAGATGTCTTTTTCGCTTTGGTGTCTATAAATATAGTCTATTTTTTATAAATTTGTGTTGGATTCCTTTGGTGTCTTGTGTATTTTTCCTCAATTGTTTTGGTACTGTTTAAATGCTTAACACTGGTTACTTTGAGTAAGCCTGACTGCTCAGGCCACAGCTACCCAGGGTTGAGCTAAAGGTTTAACAGATGAAACCTACTGGTCCAAAAGGGGTTGGTAAGTGTATTACCGGGAGTTGCATTGGCCCACCCACATCCTATCATGACAAGGCTCCTTAACTGTATGGACTGTGATGCCGTGCTTCTTATGTTTAGACAAATGAAAGTGGTCAGTCATCAGGGAAACAGCGTTACCTTCTTTCCTAACTTTAAAGCCAAGGTGCAAGCGGCACACAGACAATATCTGCCCCTCAAGTACGAGCACAAAAAGCAGGGATAAACTATGGGATGTTGTGGCAAAATAGGGTGTACTATATGGTGTGGTGGTGCGACCTCATCAACTAATACACTTACCAACCCTTTTAGGGCCAGTAGGTTTTGTGCACGAGCGTCTTAATGATTGTCGGCCCCAGAGAGGGTTATCAGCATTGTTTCAAGATAAAGTTCCAACTTACCTGTGTTTGTTGATTCTGCAGTACCCAGAATGTGCAGGTTATTTTCAGCCAAATCTCAAAGACCCTTTATTTATGTGCTAAATCAGATCCAGCAATATGTTTATTAGGGCCACAGGTCTCTTGCCCAGCTCTGGGTATTGGGCGAGATGGCTTACGTCCTCATCCAGCCAGGTCCTTGATGCTGGTTATGGTGTCTACACACCCTCCAAGTCGGCTTGACCGTTGTGAGGAAAGGTAGTTTATTATAATGGTCTGGCATTGAGACCTAACTCTGTATTAAACTCACCTTAAACAAGCATTGGCAAATCCTGCGAGTAGGACGCTTGAAAACTTTTTCCATAAATTTTGCATCTTAATTGAATGCAATAATTTTGGGCAGCCAACTCCAGCACGAAGCTGGTCAGGGGGACCAGCCAAGTCCTACAGGAGAGCTACTTCAACAAGAAAGCAGTACCCAGTCCAGTTCCTGCATCAATGGAGTGGTCATGATACAAGGAATACAGGATGCTGAAGATGCTCAAGGGTGCTATAGACCATGAACCGAGTGACAGGAGTCTCCTGGCACCACCCCTGGGGTGACTTTGGCCAAAGGAGTTGATGTCCCTTTAAGTCCAGATGGAGTCTAGCATTGAACCCATTGATACTGGTCTATTGGATTCCAGCTATAACAAAACCAGCTGATCCCTTATTTTGGTGGTAACTTGCCCGATGGGCTACCAAACTGCACTCCGATAGATCTCCCGAGTCCGAAAGACTCTGACTCAAATTCTTCGGGTGGGTCTTGGCCTCCCAGACTGCCCTTTGAAGATGAACCATGATTAGGTGATCTTTGCTTCCAGTAGCCAAGGCAGGTGTACTCCGCTTTTGCAGCGCTGATGCTTCAACAGAAAGTTAGGCAATTGATTATTTCAGTCACCTCTATTGACTGGGGCTCGGGGACGACGTTTCCTCAAGCCAAACACTACAGGCACAGTCCTCCTAACTACTCCTGAGGCGGAAAGCCGGGAGCGCTGACAGAACTTATTTTAACATTGTATTGTTTTTGTACCTGTGTGCTGATTTTAAACTTAACAGGCATCTTGGCATTTCCCCCTGCCTCCTCGGGAGCTCCCTGACAGCCGACCTGGGCGCTGCCTTGGGGAGTCCTCCCTCGCTGTTGCCATCCTTCGCGGGCGAGTAAGCCCCGCCCATCTTTTAGGCCACGCCCCCTCCTACCGGCTCAAAAGCGCGCGCTGATCACTAGCGCGCCCTCCTAACTACTCCTGAGGCGGAAAGCCGGGAGCGCTGACAGAACTTAATTTAACATTGTATTGTTTTTGTACCTGTGTGCTGATTTTAAACTTAACAGGCATCTTGGCATTTCCCCCTGCCTCCTCGGGAGCTCCCTGACAGCCGACCTGGGCGCTGCCTTGGGGAGTCCTCCCTCGCTGTTGCCATCCTTCGCGGGCGAGTAAGCCCCGCCCATCTTTTAGGCCACGCCCCCTCCTACCGGCTCAAAAGCGCGCGCTGATCACTAGCGCGCCCTCCTAACTACTCCTGAGGCGGAAAGCCGGGAGCGCTGACAGAACTTATTTTAACATTGTATTGTTTTTGTACCTGTGTGCTGATTTTAAACTTAACAGGCATCTTGGCATTTCCCCCTGCCTCCTCGGGAGCTCCCTGACAGCCGACCTGGGCGCTGCCTTGGGGAGTCCTCCCTCGCTGTTGCCATCCTTCGCGGGCGAGTAAGCCCCGCCCATCTTTTAGGCCACGCCCCCTCCGCCTCCCCTTTTTTTCCCTTGGATCCCTGTATAAAAATATGTGTTTGGGCCGGAGGCGCAGCGGACGGGCGCAGCGGGCGCGACGAAGGCGCGCCAAAGGCAAGCCCGTCTGCGCCCGTCCGCGACAGTCCGGGGCTAGGGGCACGTCACTCTGCCCCCCACATTGCCTATACCCCTGACCAGCTCTACCACCTCCAGGGACCATGGCCTATCCCAGCCCCTATCTACTCTCATATTTCCCGTCTTGGCCTCCGTTCCGTTACTGCTCCTTTGATTTCCCCACCTACAGTTGACTCCCCATGTTCTGCTGATGACACGAACTCATCGACAGCTTCCAAACCCCTCAAAGCACTCTACCTTAACACTAGATCTGCTGTCGCTCATGCGCACGAACTCTCGGTCCTGTTGGACCTTCATGCACCAGACCTTCTGTTCCTAACGGAGACCTGGTTTGGTGATGACTCTCTTCCTGCCCTTTTAGCCACTCTGCCGGCCCAATATTATGCCCTTCGAGCTGACCGTCTTACTAACAGAACCGGAGGCGGTGTCGCGGTTATTGCCCGCACTGACCTTCCTTTTCAAATCCTATCTCTGCCCGCCATTTCAACCTCTGAATACTTGGTTATTCGCACTACTGCCACTACTCCCTCTTTGACTTGCTTTCTTGTTTATCGTCCTCCCAAAACTCCCTTGCTGTTCCTTCATGATTTTCTGGAAGTACTGGCCACCATCACTGTCAATAATTCTTCTATTTTACTCCTTGGTGATTTTAATTTCTGGCCCTCCGATCCCGCCGAATGCTCCTCGTCTAAGGAGTTTTCTGAAACCCTTCAATCTTTTAGTTTCATTTCACATGTTCATTCTCCCACCCATATTAAAGGTCACGTACTTGACCAGATTTGGTCCCTTAACTGTCCGGTGGACCTTCTCTCAATTTCCCCATGCACTTGGTCCGACCATTATCTTGTCTCATTCTCCCTTCCTGTGCACTCCCCTGTCAAACACCCCCGCCCCAAAAACATCTGGGTTCGAGCTTGGGGTCGAGCCAATTTGGATGATCTCTCTGCCTCACTCGCTGCCTCCCCCCCTTCATTAAAGGGTTTATCCACCTCCTCGCAGGTCAAGGCCATAGAACAGTGGCTGTCCTCAGGTTGTGACGCTGTGGCACCGCTCAAACGTATTACCTCTAAGCGCGATAAAGACGCTAACCGTTGGTTCAGCAAAGAGCTTAAGGCCACCAAGTTAGCGGTACGACGCGCTGAGCGAGTCTGGAGGAGAAATTATAGCCCCACTGCACGTTTGGAGTATGTTACCATCCTGGCCAAGTACAAAAAAGACATCTTGGAGGCCAAAACCATCTATTTCTCCTCCAAAATACTGGCTGCGGAAAATCAGTCCAAAGAAATATTTGCCATTGTCCACAACCTGGCGTTCTCGGACAGGTCCACTGTTTTTTTTTTTTTTTTTTTTAAAACCTTTATTGTACAAAGAAAGCTCACAAATACGGGCCTACAACCCCACGGGCTGGCCACCACACGGTAAGAAACGTAGCAAAGGAGAATAAGTTCTTCACAGGATATGACACCAGGAGCACAGGAGAAACAACAAAGGCCATCGAGCAATCAGCAAAAACAGGATAACAAAAGGTTAATTTTCTAATACGGGGCGGGGGAACAGAAGAATAACGGGCCGTGGAAGGAACAACAGGGGAGGGGCCGCGGCAAGCCGCCATTTTATGAACACAGGATGAAACAAAAAGCCATACAAACATAGCTACCAAAGAATATATACATAATCGGAGTACAAAGAAGCTACAATGGCATCAGTCAAACCGCGCTCACCCTTCACCGCCCCCACCCAAATTGTAGAGACAGAACCAAAAAGGCCCCCATTGCAAAATACAATACGATATGCACCCCAACGGAAATAAAGAGACCCCCATAAAGGAGGAAGGGGAAGAGGGAAAAAGGGGACAAAAGAAGGGACTCCCACCAAATCACGCACCCCCAGGAGACAAGACAGAACAACATGACCCGGCATGTGATATACCAAAAAGTCGACACCAAAAGAACCAGCGGGCCACAATCAGACACACACCGGAATACGAACGCCACAGAAACTCCCCAGGGGGACACATGAGGAGACAGAGTCCCGAAAAAGTGAATACACAAGAGCCATAGAACAAAAAAAAGGAAGAAATGAGGGGGCAAAATGACCCCCCAATAGAGACAGACCCCACCCACCCACCCCTAAGCCCACCCTGCACCCCTGCAGAAGGCTACGGCCTACCCCCCGCAGCGTGCCTGTCGCCCTAATTAGAACCCGAAATATAGCGGAGTAAAGTTAAGTCGGAAACAGAAGACAAAAACGGGAAGGGCAGGGGAAGGGCAGGGGAAGGGAACATGGGATGGGAGACACATACATACACATACACGGGGGAGGGCCGGAAAACAGGAGGAAACGCACCCGGCCACCCGCCTGAGTCGAAGGTCCCAGACCCCGGGAAGCCAAAGATTATCAGGTTAAAGTCCAAGAGCACCAAACAATCACACATAACCATACCAGGACACATTGACCATCCAAATCAGTACAAGACTACCGCACGCAGATGCCAGTGCACATCAGCCCTGTCCCTGTTTGTCCAAAGTAAGAACAGTCCGGTCCAGCGAGGACCAGGCCACGAAGAACAGAAGGCAGACAGCAGGAAAATACAACGGCAGTCCAGAAAATACACGGGAAGTACAACACGGAAGATCCAGGAAAGTCACGAAGTGTAGCAAACGATGCAGGCACAGGTCCAAGGATATGTCCAAAGAAACCGACCCATCTGGGCCAGCACAGGAGAGATCGCCGGGCAGCGGCGGCAAAAAGGAACCGGGAGAGTCATGAAAGTCAGGCCGAGCAAAATCCAGCTCCCGGGCCAGAGGCAAAGGAGGCAGAGCCGGAGGAGGAGGCATCATCAAGTTCCGCTCACCCACGGACGCGGTCGTAGCCGGGGCCAATTCTGCCAGGATAATTCCAGCCGTACCCCGCAACGGCAAAGCCACATCCGGTCGTGGGGGCCCGGGAGGCCCGTAGCGAGGAACCATCTCCGAAGTAATGACAGGCGCGGCCACCAAGAGCCGCCAGGAGAGCAGGGCATCCAGGACCTCCTTAAGTGTAGGAAAACCTTTACAGTATTCGGGACCCGGGCCATGCGGCGGGCCTCCAGCGCTCGTCCAGGCCCGGCCGAGACAATTGGGGTCGGTCGCCATTTGAGAGCCCAACGAGGCCGCGCGGCCGCCAACCTCCGCCGGGGCGACGGAAAGGCAAGTATAGTCGCGCCGACCAGCGGCAGAGCACCCGGGGCAGGAAGGGGGGCCACCAGAAGAAAGGGACCTCACCGGCCACCCAACGCCGCCGGTTCCGTTCCCCGAGTCCGGGCGGCAAAATCAAAATGGCCGGACCGGAGAACAAAGGGGGAGCAAGCCGGATACACGAGGAGCTCCGGCAATGGAAGGCAGCGCCTCCACCAAAGGCCTCCTCCCACACGGGAATCAGCCAGGAAGGACCTCCGGCCCACACGAACAACGGCCTTCCGACCACCTCCACCGCGCCCCGAAGGGCAGCACCGCAGGCTCCGTCCGGCCCGGGAGCCAGCAAGAAGATCCAGGCCAGTCCGCCTCCGACGCCACAAAACGATCGGGGGGCACCGCTCCGGATCCACAGCAGCCAGGACAACAGGAACAAGAGGTAAGTGCCTGCAGGGCGTCGTAGCACTATCACACAGCAAAGAGGGCTTCCCGGGGCAGGATAACAGCAGGATAAATGTGAAAATACAGGCGGGCGAACGGAGCCGAGCTAAAGCGCGGCCATCTCGGTCGCGAGCTAGGCTCCTCCCCACAGGTCCACTCTTAAGCCTGCCCCATCCGAGGAACTCTGCTGTTCCCTCAACAATTATTTCATCCATAAAATTGTGTCCATTAAGGCCAACATTCCCCCTCCTTCTCTCTCTTTTGTTGACCCCCAGTGTCCCCCCCCTAAGGCTGAATTCACTTCATTTCCCTTTATGACTAGAGAAACCTTGTCCACTTTAGTTCCCCTGGTTAAGTCTGGTTCCCCACGTGATCCTTGCCCCGCTCATGTTCTTCGTCACATTTTTTCCTCCTGTCCCGACCCTCCACTTTATTTCTTAAATAGTTCACTTGCCCAGGGTGTGGTACCTGACCCTCTGAAATCGGCGGTGATTGTGCCCATCCTGAAAAAACCCGGCTTGGACCCCTCTGTGCCTGCCAATTTTCGTCCCATCTCCCTTTTGCCATTTCTGGCAAAGGTGCTCGAGCGCCATGTGACCTGCGCACTGAGCACCTTTGTGGAGATGCATGGAGCCCTTGCCCCACGTCAGGCCGGCTTTCGCCCCGCGCACTCTACGGAGTCCGTGGTCATTTCTGTCTTGGACAGCCTCAGGGAGGGTATGGATACCAACCAACGCCAGGCCTTGGTGCTCCTCGACCTCTCAGCCGCCTTTGACACGGTGGATCATACCATCTTACTTTCCCGTGTCAGGGCGGCGGGGGTCGGGGGGACGGCCTTGGTCTGGCTTTCCTCCTTCCTGAGGGACCGCACCCAGGCTGTTCGCCTGGGTGATTTTACAGCGGACGTCCGGAAAGTTCAGTGCGGGGTCCCACAGGGCTCCTCTCTCTCCCCCCTTTTATTTAATCTTTACATTGCCCCCCTCATTTTTTCTCTGCAACAGATGGAGGTCGCCGTGTTTAATTACGCGGACGACCTCCAGCTCGTTTTTGACCTGTCTTCTTCTTCCTCTTCTGCTCTTAACTTTCAATCTATTATGCTTCATATCAGGGACTGGATGAACCACAACCACCTTAAACTCAACCCTGATAAGACCGAGTTGGTGTTGACAGGTGGTTCATCCAGCCCCTGGACTCCTCTGTTTTGGCCCCCTTCCCTTGGTCCCTCTCCCACTCCCGCTACCTCAGTTAAAACCCTTGGCATTAAAATTAATTCTCAACTGTCCCTCCAGTCCCAGGTTAGTTCTGTGGTTTCTGCCTCTTTTCTTGCACTGCGTACTATACGCAGGGTGTCCCGTTTTTTTTCATTTTCTGCCCTCAAGCTTATCATTTTGGCCATGGTGGTGTCCCGCCTGGACTATGGGAACGCCCTGTATGCGGGTATTCCTGCATATAGTTTACGGCGTCTCCAACTCATCCAGAACCAGGCGGCCCGCCTGGCCTTTAATCTCCCAAAATTTCATCATTCTACCCCTCTCCTGAAGTCTTTACATTGGCTGCCTGTACAGGCTCGAGTCCAATTTAAGATCGCCTCCATTACCTTTCTGGCTCGTCTGGGCTCAGCTCCAGCCTTTATCTCTTCAGAGATTACCCAGTATGTTCCGGGTAGAGAGCTCCGCTCGTCCTCCCAGGCCCTTCTTACGGTCCCTCGGTTCCGGAGGAAGAAGTGGGGAGGCTCTAAATTTGCCACTCTGGCTCCGTCCCTGTGGAACTCTCTCCCTTTGGGAGTTCGATCCCTCACTGTTTACTCACACTTTAGGAAACAACTCAAGGCCCATCTATTTAAGAAATCCTTTGAATAACCCCTCCCGGCCCCCTGTTTCTTTCTGTTCTCAGTAGTCTGTTAGTGGTAGCGCCAAGAAGCCGCTGGTGTATGTGCGCTCTTATAAATAATTTTAAATTCAAATTCAAATTCACAGTCCTCTTAGCTAGCTCAAGGAGCAGCAGATGCAGTCCAATCTTCAGTGAAGCCTCTCCTTGCCGGTTCCAAGGTCAGCAGGGCAGTCTTCTCTGGTCTACTCTCCAGTACAGATGTCATCCGAGGTCTGGGGGCCAGAGCTGCCATTCTGACGCCCACATAGCGTGGCGGTCACTAGCCAATCAGCTTCTTAGGTCCCTCCTGCCTGAATACAACTTCCTGTGGAGAGTGGCATCCAGCTATCCCAGAATGCTTAGTTCTGTCCACTGTCAGGATGATAGAACCCCTCTCTCAACTTGTAAAGCTTGGTAGCGCACCCTAGGGGTATGTTTACCACTGGGCAACACGCCCATGGATAAAAACGGTCTGACCAGTGTTTTCCCCTTGCTGTCCTTTATGCCCTTCTGTCAACCTAACCAAAGAAGCAGCTCCTCTTCGTGTATGCTTGCCATTTGCACTTGATAGCGCAGACTGGGCCCCAAAACTTTTAGTTTAGCAGCTAATTTCTCATCTCATCTGCCAGCCCAGTATTTCACGTAAAATCTTTCTCTTCTTCTCAGTGATGGAACTTGGAACATTCTTATTAAGAGTCATGGAGCAAATCGGACATCTCAAGTCAAATATTAACAGTTTGAGTTCAGTCAATGATGAGAGTTGTATTGTAGTTTAAAAGCTTTATTTCTCGTTAAAAGATTAGTAAGATTCTTTTCTTTATGTTTGTCTTTATTTGAGTTATTCCATCAATCAAGTTTACAGAAATCCCATCAAAGAAAATGGCCACAATTAAGAATCAAATGATAAATTGCTTTACCATTTCCATAAAAAATACGTTCCCTATACTAAAGATCAGGATTAGTGATTTGATTTTAAGAACCCATGAAGAGTTTTAATTCAAGGTGCATAAAGCTTCCAAGCCAATTTACAATAGCAGAACTTTCTGTAAATAGTAGTTCATAAGACTCAGCAGAGTCTCAATAAATTCAAGTCGATCAGTATACAGTTGCAGTAGCAATCTGTTAAATCACATGGCAAAGTGAGTCAAAAGGGGGACAGCAATACTACAATCTTCAAGGGTGTTGGTATGGAAAAAGAGTCCAAAGAATCTACCTAGGAGCATATACTAATATAAAAGTGAAGAAAACATCAAGAAAACATTGGAATAGGCTCCTTTCTCCATGGACAAATCGGGTGGCAGGATTTTTCAGTAAGCAAGTTCAGCTCCTCCGTTCGCATGGGAATGCATGCAGCTTATACTTTTTATCATATGGTCAGCTAAAGACAGTCTTGCATAGTTACATTCTGGAAACTTTACATTCTGGAAACAGCAGGCATGGTTCCCATGGGCCTCAAACACCAATCAGCCTACATCTCAACTTGTTTCATTGCGAGAACAATGAACTACTAACTAAAAGGCAAAATTACCGTTATGCAATGTATTCCTTCTAAGACATATTAAGCATTATTGTTTAAAATGCACAAGTTATTCTATTCATCATTATAGGAAATATAGGAAAATAGGAAGTTCATGATATTCAAGAAAGAAATGTTGCGTATAAAAATAATACATTTGTCAACCCATGTCAAAGCATGTCACTCTAAGGTTAGACTTCCAAATCACATTGTGCACATTTCAGAAATATTAAGTTTATTTCTGATTAAAGAAAGCTTGCTTTATAGCCTCTCTATGACCTACATGGATAGCAGTGACTGCCTATTGCAAATCAGCACATTTCAAAAGCATGTCAGTTTAACGTTAAGCGGAAAACTGTGGACAACAAAGTGGCAACTTATTAAAGTTGGACTTTGTTCATCAGTGTAATTAAATTCAATGTACCCATTAATTCAGATTTAAAGCGGTGATTCTTTTGATAACGTAAAGTACCAACTTTAGCAGTCCCGTTCAGAAGTTAGCAGGGCTGAGATGTCAGCCTGTAACTCTGCACTCGCTAGTGGGGCTACTACCCTTTCAACAGTAATAGGGACAATGTCGGTTTTTACTGTTTTGTAACCTTAAAAACTACTTGCCTAACTGTTGAATGTAGTGCACCTTGCCTTTTGGGGTGACCTACAATTATTGAAAATAAAGCTTGGACTTTGCCATTGCTTGAAATGCCAAAGTTGAGTTAAGAGTTTAAAACTGCTCTGCCAGCCAGCAAAGGCAGGCTGGGAGTCAATAATTTTGCCTCGTCACACTCGTGGTGGCATAACTAGGGCTGCAGTCCACAAGAGACACATTAACTTGCATGCCCCAGGTACCTCTGGTACTCAAGGGACTTACTAGTAAGTCAACTTATGCCAATTGGGGGTAAGCCACAAAAGCATTTACCTTATTAAAGGTCAGAGGACATGCACTGAGTCCTGATTATCATGGCCTAAGGAAATTCAGTCATTATAGTAGTGCCTGGTAGTCCAAATGGGAGCACAAAGTGGGGGCGAACCTGCAAAAAGCATGTTTCCTCAAAGTCGCCTATTCACCAGTACCACAATTTGCTCACTTCACTCAGGCTCTGCGCTACCAGTGCTCTATAGGTAGCCTCCCAGATACCGCCACAACCGTAATCTGATGCAGCCCATGCCGCCGCCATCTTTGTTCGATTGTCTACTCCTCATAGCTGCACATGGAGTCTGTCGTTTCAGGTCCCCAGGTCCGCTCCTCCTCTCACAGGAAGCCAGAGCTGCACTTTGCGCCAGTCTGGAGAGCTGGTCAGTTCAGGGACGCTCTCTCCCTCTCTTCTGCTTGTTGGAGGCTCAGGCTTCCACACGACTTCATTTACAGTCTTGGGGCGGACCCCCGTGATGCCCGGCATTCAGTCGCGGCTCGCATGACTCGCGGTTGGGAGGGTTGCACCGGGGTTCACGCGGGTTAGGGGGCCAAATAAAAAAATTACAAAAATAAAAACGTACCTGACCAGGTCCTGTGCCGCCTCCGCTCATGGACGGGTACCTTGTTTGGCGATTTCCTGCTGCTTTCTAGGAACAGGTGTCCTCCCTCCCCTCCCCTACGCCAATCACAACGCTGCAATGGCAGCGTTGTGATTGGTGTGGACGACCCCCAGCCGGGCTACAGTAGGGAGGCCATTATCATTATCTAGACTGCGGCCTACAACGAGAAAAGGGAGAGTGCACATGACTGGTTAAATAGGCAGAGCCCACAGCATTGGGCAAGCCACTCCAACCCGAAACCAACCAGGCATACCATTCTGCTTTCCTTCAGCGCGAGAAGCAGAAACATACAATTGTATTTAAAATACCATTTCTTGTTTCTGCTTCTTGCACTGTGAGAAAGCAATGGGACGACACTCCTCCACCCTAATGGAGGATCCACCTCTGCCGGCATTGGCAAACAGCGGTGGCCCATGACGCAGTAACACTTCCTTATATAGAGGTGCCTCATAGCTCAACATTTTCTGGTTGGGTACGAGGATTGTTTTCAGATATTAAGTGCTCTAACAGCACAGCAGCACTAAGGAGCAGACATCTTGCTGCAGGTACTCTAGCGCCCCCTCCCCCCCCCTTCTCAACATGCCATTTACCCATTAAATATAGTTCAGCAGCAGGCAGACAATTCTTTAAAAAAAATTCCAGCAGAGCGTTGCCTCTACCAGGTATCTGGAATTAGTCTCTCGTCCAAAGAAAATTTCTTCAGCACTAAAAGTTTGAGTCTAAAGTTATCAGTTTACTTGATCAAAGCAAAAAGTGCAGACTCCAGTACAACAGTTCATTTGACCCCATAAACTGATAAGAATGAGTAGACGCTGCTCTACTGTAGACTCTACATACTACTCTCTATGGTCCAATAAACTCAAGACGTCTGTTTGAGATTGATTTATCAAAACCATGATTCTTTGAATGCAGCCCTGCAGTGTCACGCATCACAGGTTAGACTTAAGCCTTCTAGGGTGTGCCCAAAATTGCTGCGTAGTACCAGAATACTCACATAAATGAGCTGACAGACAGTGCATTTGTATTTCTTTGTTCATTCTGCTGCTGAATGCTTTCTTTACCAAGCAGCTTCCCCCTCCTCCCATGCTAAATAACGCTTGCAATAAATCACATGGGGTTGGCTATAGAATAAATGATGCATGTGAACCAGTCTGCTGAGTGAGCGTCTGGGATCCTTGGACCCACATACACCTATACTGTCTCCTAGGCGCTGTGATTGGTGCTCTTTGAGATTGATGACCTCATGCCCGGTGCTGTGTGGTGGCCTTGGATCCCCCATAGACCAGCACTTAATGGTGTGAGAAACCCTTCTGTGCACTGCGTCAGTAGATCCGAAACTGAGGAGATGATATGGCTAACACTTTGAGTCAGTGAGGGGACTTGAGGCATGCTGTGCTCCTCAGAGCGCTGTGAATGTGAATCTCTGTTCTGTGCTGACATACAGAGTTGCAGACCCACAGTGAGTTTAACAAGGCAATGTATGTGGTTATGGACCTCACTGTCAACAACACGAGTGTGACCAAGGGTGCCCTCGGCTGTGGGGTTTCTTTGATCTACTTAAAGGGGCTCAGTCTTTCAGTATAATTAATGGAGAATTAGCATTCCCAGGCACTTCCCACTGTTTTCGAACAGGGAGAGAAGACCTAGAGGTTTCTATTTTGAAGGCTTGTCAGTAGTGAGTTGAGGTACTATACTGGTTGTGCTGATCCCAGGTGTTTGAATCCACGAACTGGAGCAGAGCTGAGAAAGTTGTCGTTCTTGATTTTATGGAAATAAAAGGCTGATCATGGATTGAGAGAGAAATGGGAAAATGGGTGGTGTTGATAAGTAGCATACGTTCACCAGAAAAAGCTTTTATCGCATACGTTCACCAGAAAAAGCTTGAAGTCAAATGAGGTCCGGCTCAATATTATTATTGAAAATTTATAAAGGGCACTGCCAACCCTCGGAGTATCATGGCGCTGACTATGCAGCCACTGATGGAAAAAACAGCCCAAAAATATAAATATGAACTCTTCTTCCTGCAAAAAGCAGAATGTTTTGTGTGGGGGATAAAATCAATAACATGAAATTCAGCTTTCTTTCAGTGAATCAAGTTTCTAGTTTTCAGAGACCACACATTTATTTATCTAAAGCCATCTTTTAATTAACTCTGAAGCAACATTTGCTGTGTGTGCCAATTTATGGACTATTTACTCTCCAATGCATATTGTGATCAGATCAAATGAATAAAGCATTATATTATTTAAATCCCACATCAAAAGACTTCAACTCAAGCATATGCTTTTTGTGACCAGCTAGAAAGCACTCCAAAAAAACACATTAAAAATCGGTTTTTTATCAGTTGTTCCAATGTGGTAGCTACTTTAGTTTTTCTCTTCAAATTATGTGTAATTACTCCCTTATGAAATGACTAACTATTTACTTCCATCTTCTTTTCAATTTACTTTAGAGGCAAACCACGATGACTATGTAGCTAGAGCAACTAGTGCACAGAGCTGTACATAAGTGTTAGTGTGTTGCGCTATGTGAGTGTCACTATAGCTCAAGTCTGTTCTTCCTTCGATCTGAATCTACCCCCACAGGAGAAATCACTGATCAAAAATACCCTTAGCTCTTTCAAACTTCTTCATTCATAATATGCATCGGGGCAGTTCTTTTTCCCCGCAGGTTGCAACCTTCTCCAAATCTTTTCGTGCATCACTTTCATGCACGAGAGATGATACAAGCCAAGTTCGAGACACTGGAGGGCACCTAAGAATCCCCAGTGCGGCAACCAACATTGCACACTTTGCTACACAATAAACTCACACCCAACCATGAATAATCTGAATAGATACTCAAGTGTCCATAGAAAAAGCTTAGGGGCTTTTTATGGACACCGCAATACAAAACCATCATTAGTATGCACCAGTGTCCTAGAATGGGTGCAGGTGGAAATGTATCAACCAAAGAATTGAGGCAATGTGCGAATCTAATATAAGCTAATGAAAAGTGGATGTTTCGGAGTGTGACATGGAATTAACCACATCCTCACCCGAGTATCTCCAACAAGCGGGCAGGGAGGTTTTGATGCACGGTTACCTCTACAATCTGCAACCTTCATCCTGTGTTCATCCTTTGAACACAGCTGGCCAGCCCAAATCCCAGATTGCAGTGACTTCGTGTTTATACATCGAGATGTCATTGTTTGTTCCCACAGCCGTCATGTGGTCCCATTTCATGCGTGGCCTCTTCAGCCGGTGCTGCCTTTTTAGCCAAAACCACTTTGCTTGCACTGGGCCAACTGGTAATTATGCGGATTGGGCACACAAAGGGCCCTTGGGTACAACTGCCCCCTGGAAGGGCAGATAGTACGGCTGGTATTGATCCTGGAGGGTGGGGGGGGAGGGAGTTATCTGCCTCCCAATCCTTTTTACGCCTTCGGCAATCCTAAAACCCAGATTTGCATCTGTTTGCTTAATCCTCAAGTCTGGATTACGGCATCCGAGTGTGCGAGTCTCCGCTCCCCTCCACCACCTCTTTATCAAAGATGTTTATCCCTCAGCCCATCTTTGGTTAACAAAGTCTCGCTTTAAATGACATCGATTTGTGAAGTGCCTTCATCTGGGATTTTCCAGGCGCTGTAGGCAGAAGAGGGGCTCAGCAGAGGGTTCTCAGGGGGAGTCAAGATGCATACAAACAGGGGCACTGTTTTTAGGTCCAATAACACCTATTGCTTCAAAGCACTGAGCAGGCTCACGGACAGTGGGAGGGGGGCGGGCAGGCTCACGGACAGCGGGAGGGGGGGCGGGCAGGCTCACAGACAGCGGGAGGGGGGGCGGGCAGGCTCACGGACAGCAGGAGGGGGGCTGGCAGGCTCGCGGACAGCGGGAGGGGGGCGGGCAGGCTCGCGGACAGCGGGAGGGTGGCGGGCAGGCTCACGGACAGCGGGAGGGTGATCAGGAAACAGCCAGCGGGACAGGGACAAGACGGACAATGAACACAAACATCGGTGGTAAAAAAAAAAAAAAGTACACGCCCACAGTGGCCACGTCTTCATGACGTTGTGGAGAGGGAAAGAATCGGCGGGAACGCCTACCAATCGCCTCGGGAAATGACGGACAGTTCTCTCTTCCAATGGCTAGCCTCCATTTATGGAGCTAGCCAATGGAAGAGAGAGGCTGAACTAAAGCACACAGTGTAAGACATAAGATTTCGCCCTGGGCGGAGCACTGCTTTGCAGTGCCTCGCCAGGTCGAAACCTAAAGAGAAGAAGAAACAGAGAAACCCATGAGTGTTTCTCTCGGTCATGTGCGATGTTTAAACATCCTGGCACCGATAACAACATGCACCGCTTGTTTTAGAATTCTCTTACTTTGATTCAGAAGCGGTTTTCAAATGCGGGTGGAACTCCATCGTAACAACTTAGGAGTCCGCCACCACGCTGGACACTACTAAAATCGGGCAAGAGACCGGAAGTTAGCACACCTCCTCTACGGGAGTATTATGGGGCATGTAGTTTAAGGGCATAACACAGATCTCTCTGTTCGATGTTTAGTTAACTAGTTTAGTTATCGTACCACCTGCCAGCTTATTAATGGCCTCTTTAACATGGAATTCTTTCGTAATCACATAAACACTTTCTCGTTTTTATGGAATATTCAAAACTACTACATCGAAAGAGGTTGTAGCACCCTCTTGTGACGTGATTGAGAATCATATGTCACTTGCATTTACTTGGAGTGTAGATAGAGGAAAACCTTTTTCTTCTGCATTCGACAACCACTGGTTAATTACTGGGCCGCATTTTTATTTTGCAGTCCCTATTCTGATCAGCATTACATGCTAAATCTGTATTGGACTGTTTCACTGCAATCACAGTCGAGCCTGCACAAACCCGGACAGATTACTCATCCTGGGGCCAGGAAACCTGCGTTTTGAACACCTTGCCTTTGCCTGCCTTTGCCTGCTGCTGAAGTCCACCTTGGCTGCTGGTCCCCCCGCCGCCGCATTCAGGCAATCTCGCGGCCGCTGAGCGGGGGGACTACAGCCCCCAGGAGCCCTTGCTGTGCCCTGCAGCCCCGCCCACCTCCGCCGGCTTTCGCGCCCGGAAGGCGCTAAAACATCAATTCTCCACGCGGGAGCGTCCCGGGAGAAGCCCGGGACAAGGGGGGACCGTTTTTGACCATTCGGGACCGTATGAGGCCGGGCTGGGCCACACCATTAACATTGGCTATACCGTAAGCATTAACTTATTATTCCCATATACTTTGGACTACCTCCTATTGCTTACAGCTGTGAGAAAATGACCAACAAAAATGACACTTGGAGAAAGGTGGGTTCAGGGGACAGTATTGTGGGTACGCTTGACAACTTCCTGATTTGAGCAGCTTCTGTGCTCGAAAAGGAAATTGCTATAACTGAGAACCGCTTGTCAACCGAAGCATTATACCTAAGGCGCTCATCCCTGGGGGCTTTAGCTAACTTTAGGACACCTCAAAATGTAAGGTCACAAGCTGGGGTAAACAACCCGTTAAACGATGATGAAGGACTTACCCCAGTTACGAGGGATTCTTCACTACTGCAGGGGGTTAGTTGCAATGAAGACACACCTGAGCTTAGTGAAACCAAGGATTCCAGCGAAACTAGTAACAGTACATCTCCCCGCAGGACTAGATCTAAAGCTAAACAAACCTCTAATAGCAGAAAAAAATCGAAAGTAATAAAGAAAATTTCTACAAATACACCTAAGATATCAACAGCAAAGAGAGGGGGAAGAAAGAATAAAATAACAAAGAGTATTACAGCTCAGATTATAACTACCCCTAAAGTCATCCCGCCGATGTTCATTGATAAACCTATAGCCATTGACCTCACCAAGGTAAATGGCGGAAATAATGTACTCGAAAATTCAGATAGCATTGAGGGATTTCTAATAAAAATAGCTCATGCTACCACTACTTGAAAGGGTAAAAGGCATTGGGGAGAAACTAATAAAGATGGAGAAAGCTGTGCAATTAAATAATGAGATACTGGTGAAAATTGTAAATTCAGCTACATTTCCTGTAAACAGTATGAGGACAACTAACCTCGTGGGCAATATAGAGATCCTGAGGCTTGAATCTAGTAACGATATGCATCCACAACTGCCCATTGGACCAGCTAACCAACCGGCTCCTGGGCTTATAGTTTCTTTAGATGAGAACCCAGACTCGCCAGGGAAAGTTAGAACTGATGCGGGTAAAGATACTCAGACTGGGGAGTTGAGAACAGGCAATAAGAACAGGAAAATTAGTGTGATTGGACCGGATAAGAGACCTGGCAAGGACCAATCTGATAAAACTAGACGAATAGACAAAAATGAACGTATCGATTTGCCACCTGAATCATTCCCATATACTGTGGTCTTAGTAGGCGTACCAGAACTGGAAGAGGGCAAGCCTGAAAGATATTTAGAACTAAAGAATAAAGTTAGCCATTGGCTCAACAGGCATAGGCCAATTCCACCATCGCTCCATGGAGAAATTCTCCATTTTCGAAGACTAAGCTGGGTGGGCCAGAAATATAAAGATAAAAAGGGTGACTGTGTTCTGGTGAATTTTAGAGATAGGCGGGTGGTATCTTATATCTGTGGGTGGAGGGCGGAAAGTTTGGAGAGTAGAATACTCACAGTAGATTTGAGGTACTTCTATCCAACACCGCTGGAAGAGCAACGCAATAACTACACAGAAAGCTCACATGGAAGGAAATATATGGATTTCCACAAAAATTACAACAGGGTACCAATCGAAAATCGTTTTGATATATTTCACGAACTAGAGGGATTAGATGGAGTGGATTGAGGGTGCAATAAAATTCAAATTGTGACCACCCCTTATCCCTCGCTACGAAGTATGGACTCTACTACCACAAATAATGTTTATATAGATTCTTCCATAAATAATAGAACAGTTATGTGTGAAATTAATATAGATTCCCCAGAAACTACTACAAACTTGATTAGGTCTGGGGCGGATAAGTTTGAAGGGTATCCTAGAGTAGATGTTGGACCACATACACAGAGTGCCCCAGCTGAAGAGCCGGCTAATCCGTGTTATAATACCAGAAAGTGATGTCACTGGTAAAGACAAGCTAAATAACGGTAGATGGGTGATCATGTTCTGGAATGTTGCTGGTATAAAATCTAAGCGGACAGATGGTACCTGGTAGAAACTGGTAAAGGACCATGATATAGTTAATCTTCAGGAAACTTGGTCCAAGGAGGCTTATCATCTTCCCGGCTATAAAACTTTCTTCGTACCAGCGATAGCTTCAGTAGCAGGAAGAGCGAAGGGAGGATTATGTACCTATATCTCAAATAGTTTGAAACACGAGAGTATAGACGTTCCAATTATTAATACATTCTACCAAATGTTACAAATTCGTATTAATAAGCATAAATCCCTACTGATTGTAAATTTCTATAATAATATTGCTATTGAGCTACGGGAGGGGGTCATGAAGCAGTTTACTATAGATCTGAAACACATGATCCACTGGAAAAATAAGGATGTTTTTGCAGTTTGGGGTGGGGATTTCAATTGCTTGTTATGTAAACAGGGTGAACTTTGAATATGTGGTACAAACCTCGAAAAGGAAATACCTCTATCTCATTTTGACCATAGTAATTGTGGGAATATGTTAAATGAAACTGTTTTCTCATGTGACTTGTTGTTTGCAAACAAGGCATGCCAACCTGAGGTGAATTTTTGCCCAACATTTTGTGGAAGAGGCTCAACGTCTATTATAGACTTAATTTTAATATCAGCAAGACACGGCAATGAAGTGGCCAATTTCAGAACTCTAGAAATAGCACTGAGTGATCATTATCCCCAAACCATAGAGGTGGTAAACTCTGACTGTAAGCATAATAAGGGTAACTTAGAGAGGGAACCGGTAGATAATATAGTTCTCCAGAGGCAAAATGGTTATGCCGTGAAATGGATAAAAATAATCCCAGATGACTTCATAGGAAAAATAATTAAGCAGTGTAAAACAAGTTTTGACGTATGTCTTGACATAGATTCTCAGAATCACGCTGTGATTTAACATTTCCCAAAAATAAATTGCGAGGTTAAAAAAAGTTTATGGGTTGACTGTAAAACTAAGAAAAAGCAGGAGTTTAGGTGGTTCGATAAACCCTGTATTATAGCACACACTAATTTAAAGCAGTCCCTAAAAAAACTACAGCGTGACTGTGAGCTAATTAAATATTGCCGTAAGGCATATAAATACGCACAAAAGGAAAGAAAGGAATCTATAAAAAAGGAGGCATGGGAATCACTCTGCAAAGCATCGGAGAATAAGGATGCAGCTGCATTTTGGAAGGTAGTCACCGCATCTCCTTTCAAGGAGCAAGGTAGGGCAAGCATAGAGATTGCCATTACAGGCCCAGAATGGGTAAAACATTATGAAAGTTTATATAGTAAGGTAGAAAGGGATGATGAAACTGGATTAATAGGAACCCAGGAAGAGGCAATCGTAAATAGTAAGATGTTTGATCTTAAAGTAACATTAAACGAGGTAATTGCCGGAATAGATGCGAGTATGGGGGGAAAAGCCCCAGGCCCCGACATGGTTCCTGTTGATATGTATAAGCACTACCTGCCTCTATGGGCCCCAATCCTCACCAAACTTTTTAATGCAGTATGTACTGAAGGAATACTATCCTCCTGGTATGAGTCAACTATAATTCCAATTTATAAAAAGGGGGATAGATTAAGTTGTGCTGGGTGCCCAGGATGTACTGCCAATAATGAGACAACGGCACATATCCTCTGGGTTTGTGATACCTATGCTGCCCCAAGGCAGGCCTGGCTGTTACCTATCTGTAAGCTTCTGGGCACCAGGGTAGCGACGGAGGCTGATCGAATTTTGCGCACAGATACATCGCTACCGATTGCATTTGCTTTGGCGAAATTCCTAGGCTGGGCATGGACCTTGAGGGCGCGTCAAATTGCATATTGTCCTTGACTTGATTTAACTATTTTTATACTGTACATATATATTGTTGATAAATCCAATGTTTTATTCTTTTTAACTTCTGGTTTTACTGATCTTAAATCTTGTTTTTTTATTGGGTTTTATATGAATTTATGCCAGACATCTGTTTTAAAGTGTAATTCTGATGTACTGCTGTTTGTATATGCTTTTATGATTGTAAAAAATCGAATAAAGCTGTGGCGATGGGAACAGATTCGCGGAGACAGGTGCTGAGGGTAACGCAGGTTTTATTGCTTTTAACAAACGTCTACGGTGTATCACCCTCCGGTAGTATGGAAGGGGAATCTCAGTCTCTGTCTCTGGTATGGTATGTCTGTCTTTGCGCCTCTCTGTTTCTTTTCCTCACCGTTCCCGGGGGCTTCTGGGACTTGTAGTGCTGTACTCGGCCGTGATTGCCCTCCACTCGGTTTCCGGGTATGAAATGAAAAGAGATAGGGACAGGTTTCAGTCCAGTGAACTATTCACAGTGCAGAGGGAAGGGGGTGAGGATCACACGTGTGCACAGCAAACCACAAGGATCTAAGGTGCCGATTCAGTGAGGGGAGGGGTAGTGCAGAGGATGTCCGTGTGAAGATTTCAGGGAGGTTTAGACCTCTTAAGACCCGCCCAGCCCGCAAACCGTGACCGTACCTGCGAGAGCCACACTTCCCTTGAAGTGTGGCTGGGCGAAGCGCCTTGTCGTTGGCCTCCCGGTTCTTCGCTGGCGTCGTCTGCTCCTGTTCTTCGGTCTCCTCCCAACGTCGCTCCCCTCTCTCCTCCGGTCCTCTCCTTCTCCGCCTCCGGCCTCTGAGCCCCTCCGATCTTCTCCCTCTCTGCCTCCATTCTCCTCCTGACGTCCCTCTCCACTCTCCTCCGGTCTTCTCCTTATCCGCCTCTGTACTCCACTCTGCTCCTTCGTTCTCCTCGCCTCTCCACTCGACTACTCCGCCTCCTGGTGATGAACACACCTGTGTGTGTTCGACTCTGGGCTTTACCTCTGTTCCGTGGGCGTGTTCCTGTTCGAGTTCCGCCCAATTAAAGAAACAATGTTCCTCCTGTGGATCGGCCTCGGGTTTGGTTGGGGTATTGTCGTTTACTTTCCAGTTCTCTAATTGCTGTGTAGAGAAAGGGGAGAACGAGTTGTTCAACGGATGTTGGAGATTGTCATGAAGCAAGAGGTTATCCTGGTCCTCCTTGCCACAAAAGCTTTTTGATGATGATTAAGTTGTGCATGTTATCGCCCGATATCCCTCCTTGACTCTACAATTAAGATTTTTGGGGGGGTCATTCTGAACAGACTACAGGTCTGGGCTAAGGATCAGGCTATATTGAGTGATCTACAATATGGGTTTAGGCAACATCTGGGGATCATAGAACAGGGACTAATTTACATATTATTGTAGACAAGTATACAAAAGGAAGGGCAAACCCCCTGTACTTAACTTTTGTCGATTGTCATCTGCCTTCGACTGTGTTTCGCATAACAAGCTGTGGCAGATCCTAGAATACTTGAAGGTGGATATGAATATAATTAACTTCTTGAGAGAATTATATAGGGGAGCACAGGCCACAGTAAGATATGGTAGAAACGGGGAACGCACTACACTCTTCAAAATTGCAAGATGCGTACGACAAGGGTGCGTCTTAGCCCCCTTTCTATTCTTAATTTATATTAACAACCTGGAAAAGGTTCTACTTGGCGAATGCCGGGATATGCCTTTAATAGGTAAAAGATCAATTCCCGGCCTTTTAAATGCGGATGACGCAGTTTTGATGGCCCAAACTCCATTAGCCATGCAGCAGATGATTCATTCTTTTACTACTTTTATGGCTAGTTTAGATTTGATGGTAAATTCTTCCAAAACGTTTTGCATGAACTGTGGCTTAAAGAATAAGAAACGCATGTTTATAAATTCTAAACCCCTGGAATTTACGTCAGCCTTTCCTTACCTGGGCATTTTGTTTACACAGAATGATGAATGCAACACAACAATTAAAACTCGTAAACTCATGTTTACCAAATCAATTATGTTGAAAATTTTGCGAGAAAGATTGGGAAAAAAACGATTGTGGAACTTTTAAAGACATATAGAGCTACAAGTGTAGCTATAGCAACGTATGGTGCTGGCATTTGGGGCTATGCCAACATCAAGTCTTTACAAGTAGTGGAAAATTCTTTTATGCGTTACCTCCTTGCAGCCCCAGATAGCGTTGCTACACTTAATTGCCATATGGAGTTAGGACACCCATATATTGAGGATATAATTAAAATTCAACCAGTCCTCCTATGGCATCAGGTGTGGACAACGGAGGAGTGTGTTTTTAATCGTGCAGTCTTGAAGGATGCTTTACTGACTCATAAAAGTAGAAAAATAAGATGGTTGGCCTACATTGAATTCTTTCTTAGGGAGATTGGACATACAGATTACGTTGATGATCCTAATGCAATGTTCTCCATTACCAGAAAAGAATTAAAACGGCAATGTATGACACATTTAGAGGAGAAAAGATGGGAGATAGAAATGAAGAAAAGTACAGTGATATTGCATCAACTAATTATCTCCTGTGAAACCCAACCATATTTGAAATTGGATATGAAAGCATTTGATAGGTTTCTATTAATTCGTTTCAGAATGAACATTTTATATAGATTAATTAGTCATCCAAAAATGAATGATTGGACTAAAGAATTAAAAAAGTGTCCATGTGATGAACGGTCTACACAGTCGGATATGCAGATCTTATTATTTTGTAAACTTTATACTGCCCAAAGGAAAAAATGGATTATGCCCCTTTTGAGAACCATGAGATTTAACCACTGTCGCCCAGCTTTCTGGCCATACAAAAACTAGATAATGTTTTAACCATTGCATGTGTATCAACTTTTTTTAAAAATGTTTTTAGATTTCGCAAATCAATTTCGAATAATGAATGACATCATCTTGAAGTGTATATATGTATGATGTTTTTTTTTAATGAAATGTATTTATTTGTAAATTTTAAACTGTGCTTTTATGGATATTTATGTTAAATATCCGAATAAAGAAATTGATTGACAATCAAAGATACATCCACGGAGTCCTTCTACTGGGAATTAATGAAATTCCGCAAAATTGCAAAACTAATCATGAGTCTATTAGGTAGTGTGTGATTTTCAACAGGGACCCAGAGCTTCCAATTAGAGGGCCTATGGCAACTCATTCAAACCCTCTGCAACACAATCACATTTCATAGTGAGATATGTTTCTCTGTTTTTCAACAAAACATCAATGTCACCACCCCTCGGTGGAGTTTTTAATGCAGATAGCAGCAGAAAATGTGGCACTTCTCAGATGTGATAGCTGCAGCGGGAGATCCACATGCAAGTTCTGCTGTGCCGAGGAGCGGATTCAGTGCATATCCTGTCTCTAGAATGGACAGGAGTCCCATATATTCCGGGACAGTCCTGGTTTTTCACCAGCTGGCCCGGCTGATTTCAATAAATGTGTCTCATATCCCTGTTTTCAAAGAGGGTGACTGAAACAGAGGGAAGCTTATTTTAATGTGTTCCGATGCAGGACTACTTAGCAGCTCTTATCAGAAAGCAGTTCAATTAATAGGTAATATGCTGGACCTTAAAAGTGTATTATATTTCCTTAGTGCCTTGTTGTCTGTGTTTCCAATGATAATGAGAGTTATGTATCAATGGGGTAACCCGGATTATCACTGGACCCAGGTAAAGTGCAGCACAGCAAAAGATGGTCATAGTGGAGGTACATTTTGCATGAAAAGGAGTTCAATCATTCAAGCATCACCATGACAAATCAAATAAATGCTATTTATTCTCTAATCATCGCTTGATTATAGAGGACATCATGATTGTCTGTGCATTTTGTTAAAACGGTTGTAGAAAACGAAAGGCAAAGTGCAATATATACATAGATGATCGCTGAAACCTATCCAGCCTAGTGGACTCAAATTAATACAAAACCAACATTGCATTATGCAAACACAGTTAGTTCATTTTTGTCGTCTGTGCTTGAAAGGTTGTGAAGGAACGTCAAAGTTTCGACCTCATTGTGAGGTTATTTGTTTCTTAGCCTGGGGTCTTCATCAGGACGAAGGATTGGAGGGGGGGGACACCTAGAGATAATTAATTAAATCATATTAGTCTGGTGATAAAGGGTACTATGCTAAACAAGGATGCGTAATGACAATGGATATTTACCGATTGACAGCAGCAAGAACAATCAGGCTGGTGAGTTAGACACGGTGGGCCCTTAGGCTCCTAAGTCAGAGAATGAGAAAATAGAGTTCACAATAGACTAACAACCAGGAGCACGTATCAACAGAAATCCTAAATGGACAGGGCGAAAGAGTAAAAGCCTGAAAGTTGCAAAAGGACTTACTTCATGGTGTAAGATTAAATCTTGAAGAATCTTCAAAAATGAGTGGGCGTCGGAGCTTGAACTCCACGAAGGTTGGTGGATCTTAATACCCCAAAGCCAGAACGAGGTAGGTTACTAGCCTCCTAAGTAGACAAGCAAAGAATCTAAGCATTCTAGTACCAAAGAGACTGGAACTGAATTGAATGCTCGTACAAACACCAGGTGAGTTATGTGGGACTGCGTGTGTCGCAACCGGGCGCTATTAGTTTAATCTGTGCAACAGGACAGAACAACTTGCCAAAGCCAGGAAGGGTGGATAGTAATAGGTTGACACCAACACTGAATATTGGGGTATATGGTTTAGGGAACGGAGTCCTAGTTCATTAGGAAGCTCACCCCACAGATAGTGCTTGCATTCTCTGGAGCTGTTATATTATAAACGGTGTGAGGATCCCTACACCAAGATAATCGGGTGTTAAACGTGCTCACTACGAATATTGACAAGACCAAGGACTGTCTACTAATATGTACCGATATGAAATGCATGCCACCATGGCTGCTAAAAAAGTTATACACCACCGTACATGCCGCCAGAGAGCATTGTGTAGAATGGGAATGCCCTCCTACTAGACTCATAAGTATTGATCAACGCACTCCACATTGAAAAAGAAAGGCTAGCCGTTCACATTGCATAAACAATCTTTTAAAGTATTCCTCATACTGGATTGGCATTTACGTGATCTGGCTTGTCAACGCTATCACAGGGAGAGATGAAGAATTGAAGACTGCATACCTTACGAGCAACTGGCACAATTTGAAAATGTTTCTCAAGTGATGCGAATAAATCTGCAAGCGAGAAAGAATGCAGGACATTTGAAAAGGAATCTAGAGAGACCCTGTGCGCTGGCTCAAAGATCTGCATACTGTGATCGCATGTACCTGCTCCTGCCGTCTCACTCGTGAAACTGAGAACCGGGCCCGGCACGTGCTACAGATAAAGTCACGTAAATCCGATTACACGTGCCTTACATTGGGTGCCTACTCGCTAGATATGGCACATTCAGAACGGAGCCATTGGCGATTCGATCAGGCCAGCCTGGGCGGTTTGGAAAACAAAAATGCTGGTGCATAAAAAGTACAAATCAATGAGAGGCTGCGTGCCTCAATGTAACATAAGTAGATTGACTGTGTGTAAGTTGAATGGATATGATACATACAGTCCTAGTTGTATGAACATGCCCTGGGGGGGCCCAACTACGGACAAGGTGATAAAGAAAGAGTGATATGGTATGATTTAACATTGTGGACTACTGTTCCTGGGGAAAAAATGATATTTAATGATTAGTGCTCCTGTCAATATAAATGATGTAATATTCTTTAACCCATTCAGTCACTGCTCCTCGACATATAAATAAATAAATAAATAAATAGTGCGTGCTCACATGTTTGGTACATCAATTCCGTACAGTATTTTCTAATATAGACTCAAAGAGCAGCTGTAAGACATTAAACAGAGCATTCACAGATGCAGTTGGGTCATTTGCTCAGCATCATGTTCCACCAGGATATTATTATGTACAATAATGGCCCAAATTAATTTAAGGAGACAAACTTAGGGTTAGTTGGGTGGTATTAGAATAATTACGTTAGCCACGTCAGCGCTCCAAGATAAGCCAGATGCAACATGAACAATATCTAGTCTAACATTTCGGCGTATTGTGATACAGGCAAACAAGGAAACTTAATACAATAAAATGTAGACAGTTGAACATATTTGGTTTGTAGTTGGCTATTCATTGCTCAAACATGATAATTGAGCATTGGTAGCGTCCAGTTCATTAAGGCCATTGTGGACATTGTCCGTGGTATGCTTCCATTTGCATTCACGTACATTAAGGACAGAATTTATGTTGCCACCCCTGATATCCAGTATAACCTTTTCCAATACCACCCATTTGATTGATTTGGGTTGGTGTCCCAGTGACTGAAAGTGATCTACTAGTGGTACACCCACAGTGCCATACCTGATCCTGCTGCAGATCTGCAGGATCCGTGCCTTTACCTTTTGACATGTCTGGCCTATGTACATCTTTTCACATGGGCATAAGATGACGTAAATCACGTCTGTAGTATTACAGTTCGTGTGTACCTGTAAGTCAACTGTTTTGTTTCAATAGTAAGTCTTCAGGCTTTGCAGTTGCCACACTTGAAATGACCCACAATCTCTTGCAGATTCCAGGTTGTCTGAAAAGTGGGTTGTGGTGGATTTCAAGAAGTGATCGTATCACATGGGTTCTTATCTTCGTGCCCTTTCTAAGGGAATGCATTGGAGGGACTGATATCTCAAGGTCATCAGAGATGAGTTTCCAATGTCTGTTGATGATCTGTTTTATCTCATTACTGTGCGTGCAGTATGTTGTCACACATATCATCCTATCCAGAGTGTCTGTGGAACGTTGTATGGATGTCAGGAGGGATTCTGTCGGATTAAACCACGCTCTTTTCCTGGCACATTCGACCATTCTTTTGGGGTATCCGCGTACTACAAGTAGATTGATAAGATTGTTCGATTCTGTGATATAGTCTTCTTTATGGGAGCAATTCCTCCGAATCCTCAGGAACTGCCCGAAAGGTAGGTTATCTCGTAGGCATCTCGGGTGGTGGCTACCATACATCATCAGGGTGTTCCTCTCTGTCGGTTTTCTATATAGAGTCGTGTAGAAACAGTTGTTCTCAGACTTGATTGAGATGTCCAGAAGGTCAATTGTGTGTGGATCCCAATGGATGGTAAACTTGATATCATCCGATTTTTCGTTGAGCCATCCTAAGAATGTTTGTAACTCCGCTGGACTGCCTGTCCAGATGACCAGCACATCATCTATGTACCGTTTCCAGCATGACACTTTACCCTTGAATGGATCGGTCTCGTTATAAATAAATGCATCCTCAAAGTTGTCCATGTAAAGGATTACCAGGTTCGGGGCAAAAGTAGAGCTCATAGCAACGCCCTTGGTCTGAAGATGGTACTCGCCTTGAAAAAAGAAAAAGTTCTTCATAATCCCTATCTCTAGGAGTTGGATTATAAATTCAGTTGGGATATTTGATGGGAGTGGTCTCTTATCCAAAGCTCTCCTGATTACTTCCAGGGCGGGCCTTTGCAACTTTCAGGCTTTTACTCATCTGCCCCTAGGATTTCTAGTGTGCATGCTCCCAGTTGTTAGCCTAAAGGGAACTCTAATTTCTCTCGCCCTCTCTGACTTAGGAGCCTAAGGGCCCACCGTCTCAGACTCACCAGCCTGATTGTTCTTGCTGCTGTCAATCGGTAAACATCCATTGTCATTACGCATCCTTGTTTAGCATAGTACCCTTTATCACCAGACTAATATGAATTAATTAAGTATCTCTAGGTGTCCCGCCCCGCCCCCAAATAACCTTTATCTCACATAGGGGTCAAAACGTCGACGGTCCTACACAGCCTTTCAAAAGCAGACAGCAGAAATGAACTATCTGTGTTTGCATAATGCTATGTTTGTTTTGTATTAATTTGGCTTCACTAGGCTGGATAGGTTTCAGTGAGCTTTGATGTATATATTGCACATTGTCTTTCCTTTTCAACAACCCTCATAAGCACATATTCCTTCCTGAGTACTCTATCCCCCCTTTTTTTTAGCACCGTTTTAATAACATGTACAGACAATCATGCCATCAAGCTATGATTAGAGAGTAAGTTGCATTTATTTGATTTGCCCTTCGTGCTGCGACATATGCTGCATATGCAGCCCAGACAATGCTTAAGTACTTTCAGTTGTTATGTGATTGCCTGCAAGATCAAAATGATCCAACTAACATTTTAGCCAATATGGAGGTACTGGCACTGTTTCTATCAGAAGCCTGCTTTGATGTTTTTTATGGTCTTCGGCAACCACGGCTGGGGCTTGAATTGCAAGTCGTCGACAATTGTGGCTAATGTTGTGGAAATTAGAGTCAGCGCAAAATCTTTGTTTTTTCGTTTGCCTTTTACGGGCAACAATCTGTTTTCCTTGCAGTTGGAAGAATTGATAAAACATTAGAGGAGTAGAAGGTCTTGCATCCTTTTTGATCTTTCATCATTAAGAAGTCATTTATCAGAAACGCTATGCGCAGACATTTTCTAGTAAACAGCCCTTTCGAAGCCGGGCTTGAAGTCTTGGAGCTGCCACATTAGAAACTCCCGACACCAGTTGTTGCAGTCACAACAGTCCCAGCAGCACAGTAAATGACAATCAATCAATTAAAGACGGAGGAAGAATAAGCCACTTTTTTGATCAAAGGCAGCGATTGGACAAGGAAAAGTGGGTTCTGGATTTTGTTTTGCAAGGATACAGGCTAGATTTTCTGTCTCCTCCTCCAGAGCCACATTTCAGGAACACCCCCATACCGAAGGATGGGGTAAAAAGAGCAGCCCTGTTAGAAGGACTTCAGTCTCGACTTCAAAAAGGGACCATCATTCCAGTGGCTCCAGCAGAACAACAGCAAGGTTTCAACTTGTTGGACCTGGCCCTTTTTGCAGGTATATCCCCAAACTTTCTGCCTTCTTCCGCCTATTTTTTCTGACTTGTTTTTGTTGGGTTTAGGACTCTGGGTACTTTACCACTGCTGACCAGTGCTACCGTGCATATGCTCTCTGTCTAACTTGTATTATGATTGGTTATCCATGAGCGGCATATTTGATTTACTAGTAAGACCCTAGTAAAGGGCACTGTGTGTGCCCAGGTCCTGTAATACAAATACTAGTAGTGGGCCTGCAGCAATGATTGTGCAACCCAAATGCGTAGCTCTGCAAACATGTCTCAGGCCTGCCACTGCAGTGTCTGTGAGTGCAACTTTAAACTGGCATGACGACCTGCCAAATGCACTCACTTGCCAGGCCCAAATCTTCCCTTTTATTACTTGTAAGGCACCCCTAAGTTAGGCACAAGGCTGTGGGCCGGGTGCAGTGTATGTGAAAGGTGGGATATGTACTGGTTTGTTTTACATGTCCTGATAGTGAAATACTGCCAATTACGTCTTTCACTATTGCAAGGACTAGCTTTCCCATGGGTTATCATTGGAGCTGCCTTGTAACATCTTGGAAATTTAACTTTTAATTGGAAAGAGATGGAGATTTGGAGTTTGGGGTCCCTGAACTCACAATTAAAAAATATACCTTTTAGTAAAGTTGTTTTTTAAATTGCGTGTTTGAAAATGCCACTTCTAGAAAGTGGGCCTTTTCTTGTTATACCACTCTGTGCCTCTGTCTGCCTGTGGAATCCAAATCTGGTTTACGCTGACAGTTGGGCTGTTTTTGTATTCACTCTAGTCTGTCACACAAAGGAAGCTGAAGTGTGCCCTTCAGATCCTGATGGCCCATCACCAGGCTGATGGGTCCTCCTGTGCTAGAGTGGTAGGAGGAGTTGTCACTGACACCTAAATAGGGCTGTGCCTGTCCTCATGCAAAGCTGTCTCCATCCCCCTGTAGTGCTTCTGGAATCAGGCCAGGGAAAGGCAGGGTTGTGTGCACTACAAAGACTTTCCTTTGAAGTTTGCCTACTTCAGTGGCAGAAACTGGTATAAGTACTGGAGCTGTGACACCATAGCTTCAGAACATTTCTAGACTAAGAGGAGATTATGCCAAGAAGAGGAGCTGGAGAAGCTGCTGAAGGGGACTGCCACTCTGCTTCTTGTTGCTGTGTTGTACTGGCCTACTGCTGGTTGTTTTTTTCTTGGACAGTGAAAGGACTTGACTTTGCTTTCTTATACTGCTTGACAATGCTCTCCAAGGGCTTGTGTGTGCTTGCCTCCTGGTAAGATGTCTCAGGACCATCAAAGACTTCATCTGCAGCCCCTGAACTCCTCTTCTGCTGGGAATTCTGACCTACCAAGTGGTGCCAATTCCAGTTCTGGGCCCTCAGAGGTGGCTTCTGCTGCAAAAAAGGAAACCAAGCTTGTGGTGCGGTTGGGAAAAGAACGCATCGCTGAGTGTGACCAAAGAATCAACGCAGTGCCTGTTGTGTGGCTCCAAGATCGCCAGAGCCATTGTCCCAATCACCATGTCTCTGACACAAGTCCTATTGTGCGACTGAAGATTCAACACATCACCTGCTCGTGCCTGGGAGAATGGACACAGTGCCTGTTTCGGCGCTGCTGCATCGACTCCAGTACGCCTGGATTTTGCACACAAAACTCCTGTGCTCCAAGTCTTCATCGACGTTGCCCAGGAGTAGGGCCCCCAGGCCGTGTGTCTGAAACTCAATGCATCACCTCCCCTTGCAGAAGGGAATAGGCTCATCACCTCCCCTGACAGCAGGGAATCGACGCATCACCTCCCTTGACAGCAAGGAATCAACGCATCACCTCCTCTGGCAGTAAGGAATTAACGTATCCCCTTCCCTGACAGTAACAAATCAACGCATCAGTTTATTTTCGGTGCCTCATCTCCCCTGCGCCTTTTTCGGCTTTTGAGTTTGACGCATCCCAGGAACTTTGCACTAAAAAGTGACTCATCCATAGTTTTCTATGAGCTGAACTATTTTGATCATTTTTAAAGTGATAACTTATGTTTTATTTATTTATTTTAAAGGTTTTATATAGCGCTGGCTAGACCCGCCGTATCAGAGCGCTTTACATGAGCATCAGATCATAGTCACAGATTACATCGTTACAAAGGTTACATAGTTATTAGAGCATGGCAACATAATTACTTGTAAGGGCAAGATAAACAATAAGCACAAATACGTAAGGGGAAAAGCAGGCAAGGGGAAAGATTCAGGGGAGGGGGGAAAGGAGCTGGGGAAGTAGACGGGTAATGAAAGCGGGAAAGAGGAGGGGAGGGTGAAGGACACCGCATGGAAAGAGGCGGGGAAGGACAACGGGGACACAAACCGGTAGACGAGTCAAAGCAACGTCCAAAGTCCAGTAAGCTGTGATCCCAGGGGAAGTGGTATCACTTCCCGATCTCTGTTGCGGGAGGCTCCCTTTACGCAGTGGACTCTCTCAGAGGGGTCTCTGAGACTCCAAAGCCTACATACTGGATCCTTCCCCAAAAAGGAGAGAGGGAGTGCTTTGGCAAGGGGTGCCATACCATACCTCAGCTGTGAGTGGCTCCCTTGGTGCAGTGGACTCTCTCAGCGGGTACGCTGAGACTCCAGAGTATAACGATTAGATCTTTCCCCAACAAGGGGAGAAGGAGTGCTTAGTCAAAGGGCACAAAGGACAGGGGGCTAGGCAGACTAGCAGGCAAGGTGAGAGATTCAGGGGAGAGTGGATAGGAGCAAGGAGCTAGGGAGATAGACCAAGAGAAAAAGAGTACTAGATGGGGAAAAAATTTAATTATTGAGTTATTATGTAGCGCTGGCTAGACCCGATGGAATCAGAGTGCTTTACATGAGGGACAATAATGTTGCAATTTACATCAGTTAAAAGTTACATAAGTATCAAGAAAAGCATTTAAAGAACATAGGGGACAAGGTAAATGGAGCAAGGACCGGTAAGGTAAGGGGATAGGGTAAAGGGGTAGGAGGAAGATAGGATGTAGAGACGAGGGGAAAATCTGCCCAAGGTCCGGCTGGGTAGGTGACGGCAGGGAGGGGGAGTCCACAACCCATCTCCTCTTTAGCTATATGGTAGCTCCACCGGGCATCAGCCAAATCGCTAGGTCTCCACAGTCTGGGGTAAGTTCCGCAGGTTCCAAGTCCTGATGTGTAGGCAGGTTAAGGGATAGGTTCAAGGTCTGGTCAATGTCCAATTGGTTTCCCAGGGAAGTAAAACAACGTGTAGGGAACCACTATGGAAGCCATCTTTGGGTCAAGCAGGGGACTGTACTGTACACTGGTGTCCATCCTAAGGTCAGGCATCAGGCAGTTAAAGTCAATATCCAGAACAGCGACCGCCAGAAAATAACAAATCTAGCATGCACACACCATCACACGCACAGACATGCACAAGCACACATCAATGTGAGCACACACTCTCATATGCACACTGATGCACACAGACACGCACATAGACAGAAACATCCAAGAACACAAGCACACATAAAATCCCATGCTCTAATACAAAAACACCCAAATACATGCACACCCTAACATCATCACATGCACAGACATGCACAAGCGCACACAAATGCACACACTTTTAAACGCGCACAAACACGCAAGCACACATACAATCACATGCTCCAGAACAAAAATACCCAAGGACGTACACACAAATACACGCACACACACACACACCATCACACGCACAGACATGCACGGGTGTTGGATTCCAGTTTTGTTTGTCTTGTTTAAGTCAGATAAAAATTGGTTATTTTTCTAAACTGGTGTGGTGTTCATTTGTAGTGTGTTGACTGTGTTACTGTGTGTTTATGTACAAATGCTTTACACATTGCCTCTGTGATAAGCCGGACTGCAGTTGCCAAGCTACCAAGGGGGTGAGCAGGGCTATCTTAGCTATGTAATCCCCTTACCCTGATTAGAAGGAAGGGTCCGTATTTGGACAGGGTGCAAACTATTGCCAACTAAAGACCCCCTTTTCTAACACTACTCTATACTGTTCCTAGTGCCGAAGCCAGAGGGCAAGTTGCGCCCAGCTTTGGATCTGAAGAATATTAACAGATATATTAATCAGATACATTTGCAAAAGCCACTTTAAGATGGTAACACTTCAACAGATAATTCCATTGATTTCAGAAGTGGATTATTTAATGACTCTGGATTTATAGGACGCTTATTTTCATGTCCCGGTGCATTGCGAAAGCCAGTGGTATCTTCGTTTTGCAGTGAACAGCAAACCGGTTCTTCCTTTCGGCCTCTCATCTTCATCAAGAGTATTCACAAAGGTACTGGCACCTGTGGTTGTCCATTTTTATTTACTTTATATATATATATATTCACTGAAAAAACCATAGGTTAGAGACCATATATAGTTAGGAATTAGCATTTACAAAACCTTGAAAATTCACTGAAAAAAACATAGGTTATAGACCATATATAGTTAGGGATTAGCATTTACAAAACCTTATTTTACTCGCACAAAACCATTGAAATTCGCATATATTGTTAGTTGCGCTAACTATATATCGCGCACCCGCAATCCACTGCTGATGATGTCACATATTACATCATTCATGACATGGTCAGTGACATCACTGATGACATCACTGATGACATCTCAAATGACATCACTGATAACATCTCATTTGACATCACTGATGACATCACTGATGACATCATCCAGTGACTGTGTGTTTCTGTAAAGTTTAAATATGTTTGATATATTGAAGAATGAGTGGATGTATAAGTGTCTGGATGAAGGATTTAGTAGGTGCGTGACTGACTGTATGAGTGAGTGAATAAATGTGTCGTACTAAATGCATGGGTTAGTGACTAAACTGTCTGAATGTGTGCATCAGTATGTCTGTTGTGATGTAAACTGCTGCATGTGTTGATCATTAGCTATACGAGAGGCTATATGTGTTATTGATTGGTTGCCCAAGTATTTGTATGGGAGATTGTTTGTGTGGGGGTGGCTGGGAGGTGTGTGACTCTGTGCATAGATGTGTGAGCAATTGATTCACTAGGTGTATGAGTTCAAGAGTGCATGTGGAAACAGCTACATGGGCGGTTGACTGTGTGCATGAGTGTATTGATGAGTGAATGGATATCTCAATGCTACATGTCATAGTAAGTACATATGTAAAACACAGTACATGTGAGAGTTGGCATATATAAATAACTGTGCATGAGAGCCACTGAATGTGTGAATGGCTGTATGGATCATTGTGAACTTGTATCAGGGATTGTATAAGAGAGTAAATATGTGTTAGTATATGTTTGAATAAGTAAGGTGTGTATAACTGTATAGTTGAGGAAATGGAGGTGAGATTGTTTCTTTGCATGACTGACTAGGTGTGTGAGTAACTCCATGGATGAGTGACAGTGTGTGAGTGTCTGTATACACTGAGTGTATCTAAGGTTATATTAGAGTCTGAAGAGGTTCATCGTATTAGCACAAGAATGATGTCAAATGAGATGTCATCAGTGATGTCATTTGAGATGTCATCAGTGATGTCATCAGTGATGTCACTGACCATGTCATGAATGATGTAATATGTGACATCATCAGCAGTGGATTGCGGGTGCGCGATATATAGTTAGCGCAACTAACTATATATGCGAATTTCAATGGTTTTGTGCGAGTAAAATAAGGTTTTGTAAATGCTAATCCCTAACTATATATGGTCTATAACCTATGGTTTTTTCAGTGAATTTTCAAGGTTTTGTAAATGCTAATTCCTAACTATATATGGTCTCTAACCTATGGTTTTTTCAGTGAATTTCAATGGTTTTTTAATAGCAAATATCAAAAGCTCTCGAATGTCAAGTACGTGGTAAGTACAAATATTTTCGTGTTTATGCACACTGATCTGCTTTGAATGCTGCCCCCCCCCCTCATTTCTATTAGGAGTACTCTCTCTTTGCAGATAGTGAAGGGTAGTTAACGCAGGCCTTTGCCCCCGTTGTAATCCGTCGTGCCTGCTTCTCTCTCCATTTGATTGATTGTTATCCAAGCATTTACTGTTTTAGAATTGGTTCTCTTTGGTTCATTCTCTATTTACAAACAAGCACAGAGTCGCAATACTCTGTTTAGTCTTTGCAGATAGTGAAAAATCGTGTAAAAAAAAACAAAAGGAATCAAGCAAAATCAGTAGGCCACTAATGGGATCTCTTTTTGACCTCTCTAAAATAGAAACATTAGGAACAACCCCTCATGAGAAATACGAAACTAGTGAGATGAACTGAGCTCCACACCATGATGGCTGCAAGACAGCTCGGCTCCGCCACCCACCCCGCCCAAAATAACGATAAACTCTATGCAAATATTACAAATATATACAACACACCAGCAAAGTAACAGGGTAAAACATTTTATTAAATAACTATTTACATAACTATTTTATACTTTTTGTTGCCCGATCCGGCTAGCTCAATCGATCGAGCATGAAACTCATGCACTCTGATAGTTCAAAGTTTTGAGGAGTGCTTGTTAGACTGTCTGAAGCTTATTTGCACCTGCTACAGCTTCACTATTCTCAATGTAAGTGGGGGCTGTTTGAGGACGTGACTGCATTTGAAAACAATGTGATGCGGTGCCTCCCTGAACCGCTTGACGGAGGCCCCCGAGGGACGGTGTGATGGCGCGGACTCGGAAGGGGCGCTTGGCTCCGGCCCCCTCCCCAAGTCGTGTTGCCCTGGTGTGGCCTGAGATCGCCCCCGACATAGGTGGCCGGCTCCTGGGGTCAAGCGGAACTTTTTGCCTTTTGGTGACTCTTCCATTCTTGACCTTGTCCCACAATCCGTTTGACCTAAAGACACGCTGTAGTGGGGCGCCCCTTTACCGTTTCACTTGCCATTCCGCCCGCTTTTGCTACACTGTGCCTCTTCCGCTATTTAGCTGTTTACCGCCCGCTCTTGCGACTACAGCGTCTCGCTCACCATGTAGTTGAGTTGCTCCCGCTCTTGCGGTGCAGCGATAGGCGGCTGCCACAGGACTCTCAAAATGGCGGCCGGCTCTTCAGATTTGGGCGTGGTCCACTAAAATGGCCCTGCGACACCTTGGAACTCGGACGCTTGTCTGCTAGGGCTTGGGCTCCATTCTCGAAAGCGTCCCCTCAGCCTTGAAGATTCTACAAAAGTCTTGGGGGCCCCCGACTCCCGCAGGCTTCTGGTGGGGAGCGGCTGCCATGATTGCTCGTGGAATGGCCACGACGGAGCTACGAGATGGTGGTGCTCTCATGCTGACGCCAGCTTCAGTCTGAAACATCCAGAAACACTGTAGACTACCAATTCGATCAGTTCCGGTAGCGCCCCAACGTGACCCGGTAGAGAAGAACTTGCCCTCCCCTCTTTGACTGATGGTTCTTGTTGCCTGTCCCTTCTGTTGTCATTTAACAGAACTATTTAGCCTGCTGAAAGGGGTTGTGTTCCGACCGCTGGTTGGTGGAGACATTTTGACTATATTCTGGACCTGCGTTGTCGCGTAATGCGTCATATGACGCGCCGCGTTAGCGCATCCGGAAGTGCTCCGGTGCGCGAAGCGCAGCTTCCCGGAAGCGATCCGGTGCGCGGCGCGCAGCGCGTAACGTAAGCATAACAGGTCATGTGACTTGTTAATAAAACTTTTCATTGGTTCATTTTACTTTTCTTATTCTAATGATGAAAGGCTTGGTCATATGACCTAAAAATTACACTTTTTATTACTTTCGAACATTATTTTTTCTTAAACATATATGTTATAATGTTCCAAGCTAATGTACTTTCCCGGAAAATTTACAACTGTCCTGCAAGTAAAATATATTCCTTTTTCGAGAAAAAGGGCGTTTCTTCGTCCCATGACGGAGCCGTTGAGCAAAAGAGGATCGGCCTGCTGTCTTAGTCGCCGATACGCCTGAATATCAGATTCTTATCGATCACTTTATGTTGCAGGAGTAGAAAACACAACAGCCCTTGACCATTTATCTTTACTGCGTTCCTGCGTATTATACCTTTTACCCTTCATGTAATTGGACTGCTTTATTTCACTTTCCTTTTACTGATTCGAAAACAGTGACTATTATTAAAAACTTTACCAATGTAAATACTACTACCATGTTTTCTTTTAAAAACATTTATTGTGAAAATGTCAGTATACAAATACGGGCCTATAACCACGTGGGCCGGCCACGGAACAAACTGTAATCGTATATGATGAGGAGACATTTACACTGTAGAGGACGTAACGGGCGGGCCATTAGGTTGCAAGAACTAAGGTGTCTAACAGTTGCGGAATCGGTGGACGTTCATTTTATAATTAAAATACGACAGGGCCAGTTACAATAAAATTATCTAGATATACATTTGCGGGCAAGTACCATGGGTGACGTTAATTCGAACTTTCAATAGTACAGTAATCAATAACACATCAGAACTTAATATCAATAGGGATGTCGAAATATTCAATCAATTCTCGTCCCCGCCCGCCATGTGCTTCAAAACTGCATACGTATCTCGTGATATCAAGGTTGTGCAACCAGTACACAACAAGGAGTTACGAGTCCCATTTATTCCGGCGCCATTTTGGGCGAGGACGGGCAGGTCCAGGATATAGTCAAAATGTCTCCACCAACCATCGACTATGATGATGTTCATATGCTGTATTTATTAGAGTAACACTCATCTGTCCACATGAAATTAATTTGCCACAATTACCATAACTAGATTTTTTCTCGGTTCCTCTGGAGAGTACATCGTGGCAGATGAGGCAGGTAACGTACCGGGCATTTACCTTTTTTGCATGTAGAGGAAAGGAAAAAAAATTAGAGCGTCCGAGTTCTAAGGTGTCCCAGGGCCATTTTAGTGGACCAGGCCCAATTCCAAAGAACAGGCCGCCATTTTGAGAGTCCTGTTGCAGCCGCCTGTCGCTGTAGCAGCAAGAGCGGGCGAAACTCAGCTAGACGGCGCTCCACTGAAGGAACATAGACTTGCTGTGGACCTTTCATCTTTTCAACACACACCAGTGCGGCAACTTGCTAGACACCACCTCGGTGCCATCCGGATCTCGGCGCCCCACTGCAGATGAAGTGCCTCCACATGGAGGGAGAGACTCGTTTGCGCCGCCTCCCCCCCGCTTCTCAGAACTCTCAACTATGACACCACCTCGGTGCCATCCGGATCTTGGCGCCTTGTGCTGGTTCCGGCCTATTCACACATCGGTGCGCTACTGACGCCACCTCACAGGCCAACGGGGCACCCCACGCCGACTTTCGACGCAGCGTTGTAGGATGGCCACACCAGTGCGGCAACTTGCTGGACACCACCTCGGTGCCATCCAGATCTCGGCGCGTTGTGCTGCCTTCGGCCTATTCGCCGCAAGTGCGCACGCAACTCAGCTGCATAGCGAGTGAAACACCAAGGGGCGCCCCACTGCAGCCGAGGAACCTCCATCTTGGGGGCGACGCACAGCATCACATTGCTTTCCAATGCAGTCAGATCCTCAAACAGCCCCCACTGACTGACGCGAACTCACAGGCCAACGGGGCGCCCCCCGCCGACTTTCGGCGCAGCATTGTAGGATGGCCACACCAGTGCAGCAACTTGCTGGACACCACCTCGGTGCCATCCGGATCTTGGCGCGTTGTGCTGCCTTCGGCCTATTCGCACATCGGTCCGCTACTGACGCCGCCTCACGTGCCAACGGATTTTCTACGCTTTTTATAGCCCTATGCCGCATAACAGGTCATGTGACTTGTTTATAAAACTTTTCATTGGTTCATTTTACTTTTGGTTTCCTAATGATGGAAGGCTTGATCATATGACCTAAAAATAACACTTTTCATTGGATTAAAACATTTTTTTTTCCCAAACGATGAAAGCCCCACCTTGTTTCTGGATGTTTCAGACTGAAGCTGGCGTCAGCATGAAAGCACCACCATCTCGTGGCTCCGTCATGGTCATTCCGCGAGCAATCATGGCAGCCGCTCCCCACCGGAAGCCTGCAGGAGTCGGGGGCCCCCAAGACTTTTGTAGAATCTTCAAAGCTGAGGGGACGCTTTCGAGAATGGGGTCCAAGACCTAGCAGACAAGCGTCCGAGTTCCAAGGTGTCCCAGGGCCATTTCAGTGGACCACGCCCAAAAAGGAAAGAGCCTGCCGCCATTTTGAGAGTCCTGTGACAGCCGCCTATCGCTGCACCGCAAGAGTGGGCGCAACTCAGCTGAATGGCGGATTTTGGCAGTGTACCAAAAGCGGGCGGAATGGCAACTGAAACGGTAAAGGGGCGCCCCACTACAGCAGACGAGCCTCCACCTGGGGAGGCCCGTTCACGCCGCCTCACCCCCCCCCCCCCCCCCAGGGCGCCCCACGCCGTTATTCGGAGCAGCATTGTAGGATACCAAAACCAGTGCGGCAACTTACTGGACATCACCTGGGTGCCATCCACATCTCAGCGCGTTCTGCTGCCTTGGGACTATTCGCACAACAGACCGCTACTGACGAGGCCTCCCCCGGGACGCCCACGCCGTTTTTCGGAGCTGCATTGTAGGATACCAAAAACCAGTGCGGCACCCAGGTAACATCACCTGGGTGCCGTCCAGAACTCAGCACGTTGTGCTGCCTTGGGACTATTCGCACAAAACACAGCTACTGACCATTGTTGCTTTTTTTTTCAAAAAAATGTTTAAATGTATTTACTGTTTTTGTTGCGTTGTATATATTTATAAGTTATTAAAGTTTTATAATCCTACTACTTTGTTGGAGTGCTATATATTTTTAATGTGACACATAATTGTAAAAACTTTGATGTACAAAGAGGCATCCCTGGAATCTTCCGCTTCAGGCTCGGTCCCCTCCCCAATCACAATACAGGATGGTTTTCACATAGTAGGAACGCGTGTGGTGTGACGGATCTCATCGGGTGGGGGCCTTGATCTACTGTAACTCCTTTGAAGAGGGGTGATTCTTTACAGCTGGGGCCATAAACTACATCTGCAAGGCTAGGTGATAGCCTGGGACAGGCCTGGACAATCGGACACAGAGGAAGAGGAGTGTCAGAGGGTGCGGTAGTGAATAGGGCGAAAGGGAAGTGTCGGGCGGGCACAGGGTGTGATTCTCAAGGAAGAGCAGCGCAGATGGGGGAGGTTTATTGCCCATGCATAAGACAGAGAGCGGGGGTGACCAGTGCCTGGGGGAGATGCTTGCGAGGGTGGGGAGCCATGCTAAGGATCGACAGCGTGCAGAGAGTGGGTCTGGTCAAGGCATCTAAAATGGCTGCCGTGCACGACAAAAGTGTGGCATTTGAAAAAAGGCAAGATGGCGCAGACAATGTTTTTCAACACTTCCTGATTTCCTTCGAATCGAACGTTAACAAACGTTATCTCTCCCACACTACCGGTCCCCCTGGGCTTAAACGCCGAGATGGTAGGGACTGCATCCCGTGGAGATAGGCCGAGACGTCACTCATCAGAAAAAAAAAAAAAAAGTCTATAAACATACAATAAGTTAAAAGTCAATCATTCTTGTTTCCTTGTAGTACGCTCCCCAGTCCGCTTTCCGTTACGCGTACCGGGCGCACCCCACGAAAAAAAACGATTTAAAAAAAAATATATATATTTTTGCCCCGCGGGGCCCTTTTAAAGCCTCCACATCAAACCTAGGGGGTCAGGGAGGATCTACTATGCCCCCTTATGGTCATTTCCCCCTTTGTTTTGGCCTCCTCTTGTCTCTCGATCCTACCGAGAGACAAGATGGCGGCCGCTCCGGACTGTTTAGAATGTTGACAGACACCGGAGAGCCAATCAGCTTCGCTTCTCGAAGTTCCGTTACGCGTCAAGTACGCGAACCGGAGCGCTACCCGGGACGCTGTCACAGATATATATCTTTTTTTTGAACGTTAATTTCTCAAAATCCACTGGAGCACATATATTGAGACCTAGCAAAGGCACATCGGGCTAACAGTCCCTACAATTTTGCCAAGTTTCGTGCAAATCCATTCAGCCGTTCGGGCTAAAAGTGAGGCCAACCGCCCTATGGAATTAACATGGGAAAAACGCGTTTTGGGACCCCCCTTTTTTCTCGCCCCCCCCCTTGACAAACCCCCCCCCCCCAAATTTTCAGGGGCTGCTCAGAAACAAAATGTTCCATTTTCCTGAAAATTTCAGCCAATTCCGTCCACAAACGCCAAAGTTATTAGACATAGAATTTTCAAAAATCCCATAGAGAAAAAATCCTAACTATATATACCTACTGGCGACCGCCAGTAGGTAATATATATATATATTAAATAAAATAATATATATATAATTGGCTAGTTGTGGCCTCGCCTCTTTCTAAGGCTCATCAGGCAGTCAGAGAAACCCTGACAACACTGATGTCCTTGAGATTTGTGTTAAAAGAGGAGAAATCACACTTGACACCTACTCACCAGAAGAAATTCATAGGAGCGGTGTCCGACACTGATCTGGCAATAGTATTTCGTTCTCAAGACAGGAAGAATTCTCTCCTATTGTCCCTCTCCAGTCTGTTTCAACAGTCATCAGCAATGGCCAGGAAATGGTTGAGGGTGCAGGGTTTGATGGCTACTTGCACAGCAGTAGTCTCCTGGTCACGCCTCCATTTGAAACTTTGGTTCATCATGTTCTCTGCCACTGGTCACCAGAAACTATGAACAGCATTCCAGTCTCACCCTAGGTAATCTGGCAATTGCAGTGGTGGCTCTTCCCTCCCAATAGATACCAGTCAGTGTGGTTAGCAGGCAACTTTGGGAAGAAACAGGAGGCACAGGTAAGCGCGCGGATACAGAGTTCCTCCATTCATTGAATTGAACGGAACTGTTGGCCGTAGGGAGAGTCCTTTGTCATTTTTGCTCCTGCATTTTTAGGAAAGGCTGTCTTGATCAGAACAGACAACCAGGTGGCGAAATCATACATCAACAAATAGGTGGGTACAAAGTCTCAAACCTTGGCGCTATTGGCGGCGGAGATCTTGAGTTGGGCTGAGGAAAATTTATACTCTCTGAAGGCATACCAGGGGTAATCAATGTTCAGGCAGAAAGTCCGCAACAAAACATTCCTTCCTCAATTTCCATCTGTCTACAGGCGTTTCAGTGGGGGATAGACAGAAGGGGTCACCCAACGCTGGATCTGTTTGCATCCCTAGAGAATAACCTGCTCCCTTGTTTCTGTACGGAGTCTGTTTGCCTGGGGGTTTGAAGGGTAAACTCACTATCGATACCTTGAGCCCCAGGAAGCATTATATGCCTTCCCTCCATTTCCACTCCTCCAGAATCTGCTTCTGAGTTTTCAGAGGAAATCCTCAACAGTGATCCTGATTGGTCAATTTTTGCCATATTGGATTTAGTTTCCGGTTTTGTTGGAGCTGGCCATTTTTCACTCATTTGCTCTTCCTTACAGTCCGAGTTATCTTCAGTTTCTTATTCTGTCATCCAGGCAGATCCATCAAGTCACCTGATGGTATGGAAATTGAGAGGAAAGGGTTGCAAAATCCAGTCTGTTCTAATGATGTTGCTGCGGATATTCAGGCCTTGAAAAAGGACTCTACTGTTCATGCATATGCCAATCATTGGAAGAATTTTGTGGGTTGGATGCAGTATCAGGCGATCCCTATAAAATATTGGATATCCTCTGTGATGGGTTTTCAAAAGGATTGGCTCCCTGTGCTTTATCTTCTCAATGCGCTGCTATTATATGTTATCGAGAATCACAAGGTAATTTGCAACCTATTCTCCCCTTGGTCCGTAAACATCTTAAGAGCTTCCGGCGTCGCAAGCCGATGGTATCCCCTCAGATTCCTCCTTGTGATCTCCCTGTTATTTTGGAGTGTTTAGTTAAGCCTCTTTTTGAACCATTGGAAGTTGCTGACATCTCTTGGATTTCAGCAAAGGTGGCTTTTCTTGTTGCCATCACATCAGCTAGGAAATTGGGTGAGTTAACTTCCCTTTTGATATCTTTTCCCTATTTAAATGTTTTTCCATATGGGGTGGTTCTTCGCCCTGATCAAAGGTTCAATTTGTTTTCATATGTCTTAGGAGATTGTTTTGCCGGTTTTTGAGATTAGAGATAATGTTCCTTCTCATTTCGATGTCAGTAGGGCCCTTTTGATATATCTTGACAAAACTAAGTATTTTATGGTTTCTCAATCCCTTTTTGTATGATGTGGCTTCACTAAAAAGGGTAAGAAGGTTTCTATTCCTACTCTTAGCAAGCTATTTTCCAAGCATATGAATGATTGGGCAAGTGGTTCCTAGACATGTAATGGCGCCTCAACTAGGTCTGTGACAGCTAAATGGGTGGAGGCTGGGGATGTCTCTGTTCATGAAATTTGTCGGGTCAGAACATGGGCTAGTTACCATACTTTTGTTTCCAATTATAAGCTGGACTTGTTTTCCAACATCTGATAGAAAATTCTAGCTGCAGATTCCTTACCTTTAAACTTCCAGGCGTCAGGCTGGATCCAGTAGATGTTTCTTAGCAGTACCCCTGCGCACCTGTAGGTGGCATCGGTCGACTCCGAGTGACGCCATCGGCATCATCATGACGTCCGTTCTTTTCTTTCCGAGCCAACCAGCGCTAATCAGTTGGAGAGCTACCCCCTGTCATTTTTTACATACTTTTTTATGACTTTTTGTCAACTTCGTTGCTGTGCTTAGGAGTCATGTTGACTAAGAAGACTTTGGGGATCAAGTTGTGGGGTGCCTGTCACTAAACCATGTCAGTTACGGACCCCCATTTGGTTTGCTTTGGTGCCTGGAGTGTGACCACAACTCCAAGTCGTGCTCAAACAGCCAGGCCATAGCGCCAAAGGCTTTGACAGAGCGGTCCCAAAAGCTTCTGGCGAGCCTGCGTCCAGCACTGCGGAGATTGCCTCGTCGGTCTCGATCCCGGTCTTGGTCGAGACGAAGATCCAACAAGTAAGAGGCACCATGAAAAGCACAATAAGTTGCAGCGTGCTTTGACTTCGCACCCGCCCGTCTCGCGACGCGGCCGATAAATCTCAGCGTTAGAGGCCCCGCTCTGCAGAGCAGGTGCCTGGGTCGGGTCCCTGTTTCCCTCCCTTTCTGGGTCCAGGAGCGACACCCACCCAGCTGAAGGAGTTTTATGATGCCATGTGTGCCATAATTGGGTATCCTGACCCTGCGGGCATGCCTTTGGGCCCGCAGGCTCAGAAGAAGCAGGGTTCCCGTGGTGCCCATGCCGGCAGCTGCGGCCCCATAGCCTTCAATTGTACCTGTTTCCGGGTCCAGACCGTGCAGGTCGCACCTCCACAGCAACCTTCTCCGATGTTGCGTCCGGTGTCGAGGTCCGTGGCATCACCAGCGCCCACCGGCTGCGCCTCCCAATCCTCATTCCAGACGACAGGGAGCCAGTTGGGCCTCCTCCGATGCCAAGACTGGCGCCGACGGATCCGGACTGCTCTATGCCGTTCACCCTGCCCTATTCTGAAGGGTGATGCTAGTGGTTTGGACACCTTCCCAGACTCTGACATGCTTTCCCCTTCTACCCTGGCTACGGAGGAGGGAGCATTTTTAGCCATGGTGGTGCATAGGCTGCGGAGGTCATTGACCTGCAGCTTTCTACAGTGGTGGTCAAGACTGTGTTGACAGAGGTCCTGCTGCCTGGGTCTCTAGCTTGGAACCCCTCCTGCCTTTCAACAAGGTCTTAATGGACATCCTTCTGGGAACCCTGGCCAAACCCAGCACAGAGGCTCCTGTGAATAGGACGATTCCCCACTGCCATCGCCCTGCACCGGGCGACTCACTTTTCTTCACCTACCACCCCACCCCTCAGTGCTTGGTGGTACAGGCTTCCAATTCCAGAGGCGCTTTCCCTTCCACACGCCTGGACAGGGAATCCAAGAGACTGGAGAACTTCGGAAAGAACATTTTTTCTTCAGCCAGTCTGGCATTGCGGTTGGTGACACTGCATGCCTTTTGGGCCGTTACTCCCATTTGATATGGGATACTGTTGCTCAGACGCTGTCCAGAGTCTCGGAGGAGGACCAAGCTCTTCTCTGTCAGGCCATATCAGACGTTGTTGAAGGCTGGCTCGCCCCAAGCAGTTGTCTTCCACCTCCAGGCTACGGCAAACCTCCTGCATTCGCTGGGGTTCACTATCAACATGCCAAAGTAACACCTAACTCCCTCTCAAACGCAAACTTTCATTGCAGTGGTTCTGGACATATTGCAATTTTTGGTCTATCCTGCCAAAGGGCGAGTCCAGGATATTTGGGCTATGATGTGGAAATAAAATTGACAATTGTGCCCCATCATTTCCCTGTTTCTGCCTGACAGCCATTTTTTCATTCAGACAAACACCCATTTTGTGTGTGACATCCATTTTGTCTTCAGACCCACAAGCAAGACACCCTGCCACTGGCACCCTCGTTCATTGACCACACATTTCTGTGGTTCTGCCAATTCTGGGAACCAGCAGCAGATAGTTCCTGTTTTAAGAAATAGTTCCTGTTCTTGACTGCAAGCCAGAGAGCAGATGGTCTCTGTTTTTGCACAAGATAGTTCCTCTTTTTGACTCTTGTGGTTCAGCCAATTCCCAGAACCAGCAAGATAGTTCCTGATTTACACAAGATGGTTCCTGTTCTTGACTCTAAGCCAGAGATAAACCCCCGAATGAGGAAGGGCCTTCAACTGAAAGAGAACACATTTCCACACATCGCATGCCCTCTCACGAGACACAAGACACGCCCCTACAGTGACACATCTGTTGGAAATTACTGCTTGTCACTTCCCTTTTTCTTGTCACTTCTCTTTTCTTCTTTTGCCTATTGACTGAAAACTGTATAAATACTCTGATGTGTGAATAAAGCTGCAGACCACTCCTGTACCCGCTTGGTGCTGGAGCTCTCCCCTTAACTCGAGTTACTGGACCTTTTTTTGTACTCAAGCACCACGGACTCCTCTCTTTGCTTTGACTGAAATTATGATTATTAAGTATAGAAATTCTGAGATGAGGTAATATTGAATTAATTTACCACAATGATACTGATGTTTCAGCCGCTAGCCTAAAATTAAGTAAGAATGACTCTGAGGCTGTTGGGCCTCATGGCCTCCTGCATCCTGCTAGAGACCCATGCGCGGTGGCACATACGGGCTCTGCAGTAGGACCTGAAGTTCCAATGGGCGCAGCATCGAGGAAATCTCATCGACCTGGTTCAGATTTCAGAGGACACTGCGAGAGACCTGCAGTGGTGGCTAACAGACCGCAATTGGTTCAAGGGCAGACCCCTCTCCCTTCCTCTCACAGTAGTGATAAATGCGTCGCTTCTGGAATGGGGTGGTCATCTGGGGGAGGTGGAAATCAGAGGACTCTTGTCTCTGGTGGAAGCCAAGCTCCATATCAGTCCGTTGGAGGATGATCTGACGGTCACTGAAAGCCATTTTGCCGTTGATAAAGGGAAGGCTTGTACAGGTGTTCACAGATAACACTACCGCCATGTGGTACTGCAACAAACAGGGCGGGGTGGGGTCCTGGAATGCTTTGTCAAGAGGCCCTGTGTCTCTGGGCTTGGCTGTAACAACAGGGCAACACCTGGCTGGTTCTCTGAATGCCAGGGCGGATGAGCTCAGCCAAAGGTGCCTTGCTGATCACAAATGGCGTCTCCATCTGTTGGTAGCACAAGGTCTCTTTCAGCGGTGGGGAGAGTCTTGGTTAGATCTGTTCAACTTTGAAGAGAAAGCGCAATGGCAGCAGTTTTGCGCATTTCCAAGGCGGCACCTTCTCTGCAACGCTTTTCATCGCCAGTGGAGCTCAGGCCTCCTGTACGCCTTTATGCCCAGAGTGCTCAAGAAGATCAGGAGCAACCGGGCACAAGTTATTCTAATGGCTCCAGACTGGGCACAGAGAGTTTGGTATCTCGAGCTTCTAGACATGTGCCTCGATAATCTGGTCAGGCTGCCCCTTCGGGAGGATCTTCTGACGCAGCAGCAGGGGAGGGTTCTCCACCTGAACCTGTCCACCTCCGCCTCTGCCTTACGTGGAGATTGAGCAGCCATAGTTGACAGCTTTTGTCCTCCCTCCCGAAGTCTGTGATGTCATCTTGGCAGTCAAGCATCCCTCCACAAAAATCGGTAAATGCCTGCCGATGGAACAAATGTTGTAAATATTGAACAGACCAGTCCATTAACCCTTTATCTGCTCAGTTATCTGAAGTCCTTCTGTTTGCACTTTCTGTGGGACAACAGGGCTCTGCTCTGGGCACACCGATGAGCTACCTTTTGTCCCTTTCTCCCATTTGTTTCCTCCTTCACCTTTTATCATGCCGCAGTGGGACCTTAATTTGGTTCTCGCCTTTCTGATGTGTGCACCATTTGAGCCACTGCATAACTGCCCTTTGCGGTCGCTCACCATCAAGACAGCTTTTTTGTTGGCAATAACTTCTGCCAGGATGGTTAGTGAACTGCAGGCACTGTCTTCACAGCCTCCTTACCTGACAATCTTTCCGAACAAAGTAGTACTCCGGACTAGGGCATCCTTTCTGAGTGGTAACACCCTTCCATCTGGGACAGTCTGTCACCCTGGCCACCTTTTGTGCACCCCCACATCCTTCCAAGGAAGAGGAACGCCTCCATTGTCTGGACCCAAAAAAGAGTGTTATCGTTCTACCTCGATCGAACCAAAGAGTTCCGGGTGGATGACCAACTCTTTCTATGATATGTGGGTGCAAAGAAAGGATGTGCTGTCCAGAAGAGGACTATATCCCGATGAGTTATCCTCTGTATAAAAATCTGTTACTCCTTAGCGAAGAAGGATCCACCTTAAGGGCTTAGGGCCCATTCCCCCAGGGCAAAAGCGGCCACCACAGCTCTCCAGCTTGGTGTTCCAGTCTACGATATCTGCCAGGTGGCCACGTGGGCATCTCTACACACGTTTGCCAGACATTTCTGCCTGGATTCTCAGGGTTGCAGAGAACGTCTGTTTGGTTGCTCTGTTTTACAGGATTTTCTGGTCTAAGCCGTTCCGCAGTCCCTCCTCCGGGGATGGTATTGCTTGGGTATCTGTTCAAAGGGAAGGAATCTGTGGCTAGATGTGTCTATCAGATGGACAAGTGATCTAGCCGCAGATCCCGTACCGACCCACCCATCCTCCCCGCACTGTGGAATTGGCTTTAGGGGTCAGGGATCTTCCCCTTCATCATGGCCCTAGCAGTTAATTTTTTAACACACCATGGTCAGTTAATTCATGGCTTCATGCTTCTGCCGTGGAAAGTCGTGAAAAGTACTGACGTCAGCGCACCGTAGGGGCGGTTATATTGACGACACGGAGGTCACGACAATGATGAACACGATGCCAATGATATCACGCAAAGTTGACCGCCACCACCTTACGCGCTGGGGTACTGCTAAGAAAAATCTTCCGGATCCAGCCTGACGCCTGGAAGTTCAAAGGTAAGGAATCTGTGGCTAGATAATGTCTCTACCAGATAAGGCGTTACTGAAGATAAGTAACTTGTCCATTACTGACAGTTTCAGTTTTTCTGTTCTGAAAACAGCTATGCAGTAAAGGATGCTTGGGTGTATTCTCAGTCCGTTTGTTCTAATGAGGAGGACTGCATGGGGGTAATGATTTTTTTTTATTTACTGGTAACCTTTGTTCACCTCAGGAGTCATCATTGTTATAGCAAGTTCCATCCCTTCCTACACAATTATCTGCTTGGTACCTACAGGAAGTGTGAGAGTAGGGAAGGTCCTGTAGTATGATGCTACATGTTTTGGGTAGAAATAAAGAAAGGATTTGGTAGTGTCTGTCAGAGGCAGGGAAGCCTCAGTCCGTTTTTACTATAACGGGGAGGACTCCTAGGGGTAATGAAGATTACCGGTAAGTAAAAAAAAAAAGCCATGACCCTCTAAAGAGAAAGCTTTTATTTTTATTTTTTTACCCTCTTGGAACTTTCACCTACACACCTTTGCTTCCAGTGGATGTTCATGTTCCTGTTCTGGGTTCTTGTATAGCGCGCTATCACTCCGAAGAGTATCTTGGCGCTGAGACTTCCTGAGTCTAGCAGATGAAAAACTAGACCGTTCAAGAAAGAGGAAAGGATCATATTAGGGTTTGACATACTTTGTCTGGTAGTGAGTAAATCCATGTTTTTAGTTGTTTCCTGAAACTAACTTCTGTGTTAGCGGCACGAAGAGATTGAGGGAGTTTATTCCATGCTTTCGTGCCGATCACAGATAGGGATTTGCCACCTTTCGTCGTCAGCCTGAACTTTGGAACGGTAAGCAGATTAGATGATGAAGATCTCAGTTCACGCACAGGATGGTATTGTTTAAAGTATTTTTGTAAGTAGGCTGGGCCTTGATGGTGAAAGGCTTTAAAGGAAATTGTCAAAACTTTGAACAGAATACACTTTTGTATTGGAAGCCAGTGTAATGCGTCTAGCACGGTAGAGGCTGAAGATCTTTTTGCCCAGCCTAGAACAAGTCTAGCTGCGGCATGCTGTACCATCTGTAGTTTATGAAGGGCAGATTTATTTAGCCCAGAATACAGACCGTTGCAGTAGTCTAACCGAGATGTAATAAGTGCCACTGCAACAGTCTGTCTGGCATTCAGAGGGAGGAGTTTGAAAAATTTCCTCAAACCTCTGATAATATTAAAGCAGTTTCCAGCTACTTCTCTGGTTTGTTGGTTAAAAGACAGAGTGTTGTCAAATGTAACCCCTTGATTTCTTGCTGCGTTAATAGTATTGGGTGGGGCTTCTGCTTCCTTGGGCCACCAAGATTGAGGGGAGAAACAATTATTAGTGCCGAAAGGTATTATTTCTGTTTTGGCAGAATTACATTTAAGATGATTCCTAGTCATCCATGCAAATACTGCCGAGAGGCATTCTTTAAGGGTGATTTCGGCATTCGCCACATTTTTATCCAATGTTAAAATTAACTGGGTATCGTCAGCGTAAGCTATTGAGTCAATACCAAACAAGGAGATAAGTTGGATCAGGGGAACCATATAAAGGTTAAATAAAGTGGGGCTCAAGCTTGAACCCTGTGGAACCCCTGTAATCAGCATTCTCTCCTTAGAGCGGAATTGACCTAGCATAATGACCTGCCGCCTCTGTGCCAGAAAACTTCTGAACCACTCGAGCACGGTTCCTGCTATGCCAGCATTTGCTAGGTGATGTAAAAGGATAGCATGGGATACTGTGTCGAATGCTGCAGAGAGATCTAAAAGGATCAGGACCGCCTTCTTGCCCTGATCCAGTGCAGCTCGAATGGTTTCGGTGGTAGAAAGTAATGCTGTTTCAGTCGAATGGTGTGTCCTAAAACCCGCTTGGCATGGGTGGAGGACTTCATTCTCCTCCAAGAAAGTCATCAGTTGTTTATTTACACAGGATTCAGTTAGTTTACATAGAATTGGGAGGAGTGAGAATGTTAGGGGTGGTCGGATTTGACCCCTTTCATGAGTGTTCAATGTAGATTCCTCAGAGCTGCGCAGAATGCAAACCTTAATGTGCCCCTGTGACCCTTTTGTGACCATCCCTATACCTCTTACAGACTGAAGCTACAATATTTTGAGACGCTCCCTAGGTAACAGAAAAGGGAAGCTCACCCGCGAATCCTTGCTTGGCTTACTGTTTGGTTAGTGACCACGCCCCCTCTACTCAGCGTTCTGCTCCGTGAGGTTCCCTTAGCGTTCTGTGATCCTGCTTTACCCTAACGATCCCGTTTGTGCTCTTTTCATGTTCCTGTGGTTTTTGTCCTTGAGTCACGGTATTTCTATTCCTGATTTGGGTCCTATTCATTGTTTGTACCTCCCGCTCTGCTCCGCTATCTTTCTCCATTGCGGCACGCCCTTCCCTTGTGCCTAGCTCTCCCTTCCGCATTGATTCCCCGTCTGCCCTTCTCTCCTCGTGTTTGTCAGTTACTTGCTGGCGATTCCGCTCTGTTTTTCTCAGCGGTCATTTCTGTGATTGAAGGGGTTCTGTTTATGTGTGTTTCTACGCTCCACTCCTTCTTTAGATTACGAGTGGAGCACTGCTGGTCTATCTCGTATTGTTACATGTACGCCCGCTCCGCTCTGTTCTAAGTTTAAGAGTCGGACGTGGTTTGTTTATTGTCCGTGTTCTATGTTGTTTGTCCTCTCTCTGCTCTGTCTTAAGCTTATGAGCCGGTAGTGAGGATTGTCTGTGTTGTATGTCTGTTTCTCACTCCGCGCTGTCTTAAGTTTATGCGCTGGAAGTGGGAATTTCTGTATCACTTTGTCTTTAGCTTTATAAGTGATACCAGTTTGTCATCAGCTGCGCTTGTGACCCCAGTCCTGCTCTGTCTTCAGTTTATGAGCAGGACTGGATTTGTATGCATTCTGCCTTGGAGATATCCTTGCTAGTAATCACCCAGGTTCCCTCCTGTATCTCCTGATTCACGCCTTGACTACTAGCATATAGCCCTGACGCTCACTTGGTGAGGTAAGTGGAATGCTATGTTGAACACTTATGTATCAACCCTGTAAAGTACTGGTGAGGTTAGTATTGTTGTACATTTATTTTCCAGTCTTCTCCTGCCATCAAGACTGCAGCGACGTCACCTTGCTGTGGGAGAGTGGTATACTCCCTGGGATAATTCCCCCCACACTTTTTGGTAGCAGCTGACTTTGAGTGAAGTTATCTTTCTTGCTTGGGTCGCTGTTGTCTGGAAGTGTGTGGGACATTCATCTTTGCTCCTGTGGATGAACAGCCTCCTCTACCGAGGGGGATCCTTGACAGAGATGGGACATAGCTTGGTAAGAGTGGTAGGATCTTTAATAGCTTTCTTTTGTAGGGGTCTCACTGCTGCTACTTTCCAGTTAGAAGGGATCTCACCTGAGGAGAGAGAGGCATTGATGATGGAATTTATTCTGGGATTGATTTCATTTACTATTGCTTGCAGCAGTGTAGGAGGGCATGGATCAAAAGGTGACCCAGATTTCATGGTTAATATTGCCTTGTGCGTGTCTTCCAGACTGATGGGATCAAAGGTGGACCAGCCAGGTTTTTGTGAGCTTAAATTGATCTCCCTGTCAAAATTGTGTTGCTGAAAGATTGGAAAATCTTTCGTGATAGTTTCAATTTTCTGAGAGAAGTAGTCAGCTATCTTATCGCATAGATCCTGAGACGGTGGAATATCTTGCATTAATGCCTTAGGATTTCTAAAGCTGTTCACAATATTAAATATTTATTTTTGTTTATTTCCTGTCGCTTCGATCTGTGCCGTATAATATGCTGCTTTAGCATTTTTTATGGCGGTATGGTATTGTTTCCGCTCTGTCTTATAGATTCTTTGATCCTCTATTTTATAGTAGCGTCGCCACTTTCTCTCTAAGATTTTCACATTTGTTAACATATCTTTGAGCTGGCCTGAGAATCATGGTGCTGAAAGCTTTCCTTTGTTAGGTTTAGGGCCTGCTCCTGTGGTAGTGATTTTATTTTCTATCATATTCATCCAACCCTCGAATTTTTGGTTGTCGGTGTATATGTTTCCTGTAAGGATAGGTTTGTTATCATTAGCCCAGTTTAGCAGGTCAGGGTGTTCAATGATTTTGCCCCAGCAGGGTACCTGTTTATCCTTGATGTTCAAGACTTTCTTCCTTCTCTCAGTTTCATTAGTGCTAAAGTTAAATTCAATGAATTTGTGGTCCGTCTATGTTTGTTGTAATGGGGGTTTTACATTCATCATCTCAATGTTGGTACCAATACAGTCAAGTATATGTCCTGCCGAATGAGTAGGTTCCGAGATGTACATCATCAGACCTAAAACCTGCATGATTTCTTTGAAATCTGCGGCATGTTTATCGTTGGGGTCGTCCATATGGAAGTTTAAATCTCCCAATACAGTAAAGTTCGCAAACCTGAGAGTTTGGCCACTGAGTGCTTCCCCTATAGTTTCTAAAAATTGCTTGGCATATCCTGGAGGCCTGTACAGTAGTACACCCGCAAAGGAAAAAGAGTCTCCTATTGTAATGCAAAAACTTAAACTTTCTGCACCTGAAATATCAGTCAGCTCTGTTGTAGTGCATTTGAACGTATCCCTATGTATAATTGCCAAACCACCACCACGGTGGACTGGCCTGTCCTGCCTCTGAATTGAATAGCCGGTGGGAAGGGCATGGGCTATATCAGGATTCGACCATTCGCGTAGCCATGTCTGTGTGATAAATAAGCAGTCCAAGGCGTGTTCTGTGATAAGGTCATAGATATGGAGTGCATTTTTGCACATAGAACGTGCATTTATTAGCCCCTCTTTTATAGATATGGATTTAGCATTGCATTTAGGTTTACAGAATGGTAGTAATGTTAACTTACACTTCGGACAGCTTATCGGTTCTTGCCAGGAGTCCACACTGATGGTATGCTGGCAATATTTGGAGTGGGTGTTAAGGGATAATAGCTCTTCTCTTGAGCAGACAATTGATGGAGTAGGGTGTTGGGCCCTAAGCTCGTCCTTAGCGCGGACGGACGCAGACGGGCAGGACTTTGGCTTGACTTCGGCGCGATAAAGGCGCGGCCGCTGATCGCGTCTGCTGTGCGGAGGTGTGGCCATCTGGTTTTATACTATCTTTCTCGAGCGCTAGAGCGCTGGTCCTGGGTCTACCCCTAAAATGGCCGCCGGTTTTGTGCTCGATCCTACCTGGATGCATAGTTATAACATTCTATCCTTAAATGCCTCCAATTCATCACCCTCTTCTAGTGATCAGCACCATAGTGTTTTAGAACATTCACCTATTAATCATGCTATTCATGACTGTGAAGGAAATTCAGGCTCCATTTCGTCCAGTGACAAGCATATGTGAATTGCTTATCTGTGTAACCATTTATACTTGTCCTTTATGATTACAGCTGAAATATAGCACTGGTAGAACCTCCCAGTGGGACTAAATAAAGCAGCTACTTTTAAACTAGATGAAAAGTTGCAATTTGGCTGAGTAGATAGGTATAATATAGGTACAACTGACGAGATGTTATATGTTATATGGTGAACTACTTAAACCCCAGTTAATGTAATTATTTTGTGTAATAAATTCTATTTTGACATGTTAGCAGAGAGACACATACAGCTGTTGGATACATTATCTTTGATTAGCCACAGTTTTAACAATTCTTATTTTGGGTATCATGTTTCGTGATTAATATTGTATCATATAATGTGTTGCAAAGAGTAATTAAAACAGCTCAGAGGAGTATTATAGTCCCCTTCTATGAATGCCTGCGTAAAAATCACAGCAGTGAATTTGTATTTGTTTCTAAAATATCTTTTATATTTTTGAAGGATGATCCAAGATTGAAAATACCTGCTCATATGAGGATAAAACCATCTTTAGATTCTGCAGATCTAGGACCTTTACCTGTAAGTATCTAAATATATATCCTTAATGCTTGCCACCAAAACATCACTAAAATTAGGAGCATGTTTAGTGAAATATGTAATACTTTGATTGAAAATGTAGATGTATGTTATTGCTTAATAGGTACGTTCGATACCAATGGAGTTAGTTTAACATTATATGGCTTCACAAAAACAAAAAACAATTGCATATGTTTTTCTGCATTATTTTTGGCTACTGGTTGCAATTTACAAAACCAAACTATGGACATTGGAATGGGCAGCGAGCGCAGATGTTATCCTTGCTGTTTCAACCATGCCGTTCATAAACAACAAAGCCACAGATGCACTTCTCTTACTCTGTTGTATATTTTCTCCATGAAGCGTATGGTCGTACTAAAATCGTCCTCACCAGTGCAAAATGAAAAAGCACTTTGCATCTGCCAGGGCCTTTTAAAATATATGTATTAAAAATAGGTAGCGTGACTTGGTGGTGGATAAAAAGAGAATGCTGAGGACAGGAACAAATAAGTGAGAGTAAGGTAGCACATGTATGCCCTTGGAGTTCTGAATGCTAAAGAAAACACGTACTAGCAAAACTAATAGGTCTGGCTTTAACGTGCCAATACATGCTAAGAGAGGTATGTACTACTCTACAACCCTTTTGCATTTCATTGGTACATGGACCGTGTGTCTCAGTAGTAATCATACTGAAATTAAATGAAATTAAATTAAATGAAAAGGGTATTTGTAAAGCGGATGGCTTCCATGAGGCCTCCCAGCGCTAGAAAAATCATTAGTTGCAGTTTACGAAGTATAAACATTTTCGATAAAACCTGTCAAGTTTTCTCTTACCTTGCTCTTCATAACTTTGTCTCTACTTCAAGAACACGACACGAGCATGGATAATGTGATACTCCCTAAATACAAGATACTCTAAAAGAATTCAGGAAGATGGCCGATCGAGAGGTTTTATATCTTAACAAGAATGCCAAAGCTACAGTCCAGGGGGAATGCAGAAGATGAGGTACTATATCTAGGCAGCAGGTAAAACATAAGCATGGGTATTGATGGCCTACAATTATGAGATACAGGTTTTGTTTATCTCTACAGGCAATGGCTCATTTGCAACATCACCACCAGATAGTTTACATATCTTCATGCGATATTACGATGACTATACTCCTCCCTTTCTAGTTTATCTTCATCTGAAAGACCTAAACTGTGCTCCTTTAGCCTGGATCGAAGGAGAGATGGCAGAACTCTTTAACTACTACTACTCTTCAGCAACTACTACTACTGGTTGCTCTTTAACATCCTCAATCGTGAGGACGCCCTCACGATTCAGGATGTCAGAAGTGCAATCAGTTGCCTGACAAGTAGGATAGTGCTGAATGGTCAAAAACGTATTGTATATAGGTCCCATTGCCTTTGTGAAGGTTTAAATATCTCTACTTGAATGTTGTGAACATTGTCTGAGGCATTCGCAGTGGTACCCATTGCCAAGCTTCATGTATGCCTTCGCTGTGAAACCTTTGACTTGATTACTCCAAGAGTTTAACTCCCAGAATGTTGTTTATATGAGACGGAGTCCTCTCTTGATATCCCTGTAAGCTGATATTTTTATCAATACTTTTTCAGTAGTTTTCATGGATTCACATGCTTGAATCATTCCCTGTCGTCGAGGTGGGAGTCCCACGGTACTATAATCAAGCAGTATGTAAAACTATCAGAGGCTATAATGGGTCTAGGCCATGAACTTAACAGCCTATCTAAATCCTTTTCACCGCAACTGCAACTCACATCTTCTGTGACGGGAGTCTTTCTAAGCTCTGCTCCGTTGCCTTCTGCAAATTACTTCTGCAACTCCAGATTCACTTCTTCTACTATGTCTGACAAGAAAGGCCTTTTCCATCCCTGCAAGACCTGGGAAGAAAAGAGCTCATGTGGATGACCCACATAAGGACTGCAACTATTGCTTCCATCTCCAGCATGCGGTAAAACAGTGTAAGATCTGTCACACATTTTCCTCTAAAACCGTAAGGGATAGATCAGGAAGGCTGCTGTTGTGGCTTCAGAAAACAAAGTCGCTCAAGACCTCTCCAGAGGGACAGCTACACCTTGCAGGACGATGCGTCTAAAGAGGTCAGAAAACATCGTCAAATCTACCACCAGGCTAAGAACCCTCCTAAGGAGAAGCATACCAGAATCTTCTCCGAATCAGCCTGGTCTTTGCCATGAAATCCTTCTAAGGAGAAAAGCCCGTCATGCTTCCTCTTCTGGTCCCCGGGTGGTTCTGTTGACGGTAGTTTCATTGACGACGACGATCGCTGCATCGTTTACGAGAGTACAAATTAAGGTAACCAAGTCTTTCTTGCACACTGAGATAACTTCACCAAGTCACGCCTTTGCCCCGAAGCCACCTATTGGACTTGCAGGAATCTGAGAATAAATGTCGATTTGGGACGACGCATAGTCTTCCAGAGCTGCACGTTAAAAGTCAGGAGGAGGATGATTACCATGACGATGAGGAGCATTAATACCAACATATTTGCCCTCAATGACCTGGGCAATTTGTGCGTTTTTTTTAACATACTTTATTGAGGACCTTGACATCACATCCAATGCAAAGATTAATACAGAAGGTCTTTTGTTCTTGGGATAGGTACTACAGATACATTGCATGAATCTACTATACAGTGTTCGTACAGTATGACAGAATATGAAGTTCAAATACTGCCAAATGATAGCAATAAGTTTCGAGAACATTGCAGTCACTTACATATCAATAGCATAAAGCATATGATTTCCAATTAACTAAGATAACAAACCCAAATACGTACCCTCCCTCCCAACCCGTATTCCTGGTCTGTCTGTTAATGCCAATAGTAGCTGAAAGGGGACTAGCGGGGTATTTCTAGGGGGTCTACATTACCCATGAATTGCAATATGTGGGTCAAAGTTTGGGAGCCTCGAGTCAGTTGATCGCAGAGCGGTGTCACAATTTATGGTGTTGGGGTACACTGTGGGGGTAGTAAATCGAGTAATTCGAATTTGTGTAGCATGATATCCCATTCCATTGAGATGGGTTGTTTTCGTAGTCCCTTCTCTTCTTCCCTCCGAAGGGCGATGCCCTCCGCTTTCCCCCACTGTATCATGTCGTCTTGCCTGCTGGATAACGTCGGGCACCTGGGGATTTCCACCTTATAGTTAGGGCTCTTATTACCAATATGAGGGCCAAATCTAAAAATCTCAGTTGTACCTTCTGTGTACTCGTACGTCTACGAAGGCCCATGAGGCAGTCCAGGGCGTTGTCTGAGACAGGTTTGTGTGTGACCTCGCCTAGGGACTGACAAACTCCTCTCCAGTAGTCCTGGAGGCGGGGCAGGACCACAGCATATGAAAGAAGTCTGCCTCATCCCCTTTACAACGGGGGCAGCAATGTTGTGCTTCAGGGAACATATGGTGGTTCCTCTGTGGGGTGAGATATGACCTATGTAGGACCATTGTCTGTATGAATTTTAGTTTGGCATTAGGGGACACTCTTTTAGGATGTGTAAGCACGCACTTCCAGGCTTTATCTGCGATTTATGTAGCAGAATCCTCAGACCATTTTGTTCTAAGGGATGTAAGTGTAGTTGCGGCGTGTGCTTGTATACCCGTATACAGCCATCTGACTAGGTGTCCCCTATATAATATAAGAGATGGACCAAGTTATGCTGCGGAGGTTCACTACGCTGTGGGGCCCATGTGTTCCTAATGTAATGGGAGACTGCAGCTTGTAGCAGGCATAAACGTGTTGGTGCACATGTAGCCTGTATAAAGGATTTGTGATCAAGCAGATTACCATCTCCGAAGAATGCCCCGAAGTCCTCCACTCCCGTCTCCACCCAGTCGCGGATTCTGGCCCTAGTAAGCCTGCCCTACGGTGTGGGAATACCCAGTAAGGGAATGTTCATGGAGTATGGGGTAGCTGTGGAAGTATACGACAATGCCTTCTTCCAGCACTGTAGTGCCGTCCTCAGTAGGGGAGGGCTATCCACAAGGATTTTAGCTTGAGGCAGAAGCAGGGAGTGCAGTGCGCCTCAGTCTAGGTCCCCAGGTGCATAGCCAATTTCCTGAAGATATCTCCCTGCAGTCCAGTAAGATAAGCATTGGGGCTGACTAGTGTAGTAGTAGGCTCTGAAGTCGGGAACTCCCAGGCCTCCACCACGAGGTTCCAACTGGAGTTTCTGTAGGCTCACTCTTCTACGGCCTGTCCCCCAGATGAGGTCCACCAACATACCATTCAGGGTATTGAAAATAGACTGCGGGACCCCGGCAGGTAAGGTCACAAAATAATACAAAAGGCGAGGGAACATCACCATCTTCGAGATGGCGATACGCCCCATCACCGATTTAGGGAGAGAGGTCCAAAAAGCCACACTGGCTTGAAGGGCTGTTATGGCCTTCACTAGGTTGCCATCTGCCGAAGGTCTAATGCCAAGCATTCCGCAGACTGGTAAGCGTGCGGCCTCCTAACATAATGTAGCCGTCTCGTGTTAAGGGATGTGCTATGGTTCGGCAGGAATCCGCTTTGATCACTATGTATGTGTGTATTAAGGTAGGGCTGTATGCGGTTAGCAAGGGCCTTGCTCAAATATTTATATTCAGTCGCCAGCAGGGAGAGGGGCCTATAATTGGACTTATCAAGGCCATTTCGTCCCGGTTTGGGCAGGGAGGATGACCAACGCTTGCATGGTGGAGTGCGGTAGTTGGCCAGCTTCTGGGCAATTTTAGCCTGATGGATATTACATGAACCCTCCTAGACAGGATGCTGCTCACTTATCCTCATTAATTCCAAGACCTGCAGACCATGCTTTCGGACAATAGAAAAAGATTTTCTCAACCTCAAGAGGTACGTTCTATTACACGTCCACCATGGCCTGCTGTCCCTCTCACGTCCCCAATTCTGATGCCTGTCACACCCAGAGTGACGCCTCGTCCTCTGACTGCGTTACCACCAAGAGAAGTTTTATCCTCCTCAGATGAGGATAGAAAAGAGTGTGAAATTTCTGAGCCTCCACCACTGTCAGGTGACTACGTTATCTCCACAACCTCTCCACCTCCACACCATCCAAATGACCTTCCTCCAGAGGACACTGGAGGTTTTCACAATTTAATGGATAGAGCGGCTGTTAGATTTCTCCTCCCTATGGCGGTAAAGCAATCAAACTGCTTCCTATATGACTTTAAAGAGCAAACAAGAAAGTCAATTTGCCCCATACCCATCATCGACTATATTTGGCAGGAAGACATAAAAGGTGATGAAGACTCCAGCCACAGTGACGGCTGTCCTGCCTCGGATTGATAAAAAGTATAGGGCTCCAGAAGATGCCCCTGCATGCTTGACAGGACACCCCAAGCCAATCTGTCATCTCTCAGGCTGCGCAGAGTAGTTCTAAAAATCCATCAGTACCTATTACCACACTTCCCGAAAAGGAAGGGTGCCAATTAGACACCTTTGGCAAATGCTTCTCTGTCATGTCTGCCATTACTGTGCGAGCTGCCAATACTTTGGCTATCTTAGGCTCTATGACCGACAGATATGGTCAAATATGGGGGCATATTGGGCCTCATTCCGAATGACAAAAAGCAAGAGGCTAGGAAAATTCTACTAGAGGGAAAACGTGCAGCCTCTGAGTTAATTGACTGCTCATTGGATATAGTCACCACAGGCTTTTGACAGCTAGCCGGTGCAGCAGTCTTAAGGCGTCAACGGTGGTTTAAGGCAACTTCATTTAGATCAGATGTCCAATTCAAGATCTTGGACATGGCATACAATGGATATTCCTTATTTGGTAATCATATAGATGAGGCTTTGCTAGTTTTCAAGACTGATACAACCAAATCCCTTGGCACCCTGAAGTACAGAAAGTTGCCCTTTTGGGAAGAGAGAGGATGGGGTATTTCAGGGCATAAGGTTGGATACCAACTCACACAGGAGAACCAGTCATATCAACCACAGTTCAGGCAAGGTTACCAGCAGCCGTCATATCGCCAGTCCTCCACAGAGAGTTTCTGCAGGTAGGGCCCTTGCAAGATAGCACCTTCTCAAAACAGCGACACAGGTAGCAAACAGTGACCTCAGTTAGGGGCCAGTTACTGTCATCTCCCATCCCATTGGTGCATAGATATCCAGCCACATCCATCAGTGGAAGAAAATCACATCGGACAAATGGGTATTGGACCTGGTCACCTATGGCCGTGCTTTGGACTTTACAGAATTGCGACCAAGCACACCCCTATGTCTTCACTTATTAGAGAAGAAGGCCAACATGATGCTCTCCCAGAGAAGGGTTCAATGGCACAAAGGGGAAAATAATTCTACTCATGTTTTTTTCCTTATACTCTAGAAATCAGGAGAGTGGAGGCCTATATTAGTTCTCAGTAAACTAAACAAATTTCTCAGAAAGGAGTCCTTCAGGATGTTTGTTATTTCAGATATACTGCAGCGCTGCAACACTGGAGATTACATGACGTTCTCGACCTGGAAGACGCATACTTTCATATCCCCATTCATCTCCTGCATCAACGATATCGCAGATTCATTGTAGCTGGTACCCATTGCCAATTCAAGGTCCTTCCCTTCGGACTGAAATCTGCACCTCGAATATACACCAAGTACCTCGCTCCAGTAGTGGCTGCCCTAAGAACCCAAGGTCATCAGATAGTCCCTTACCTGGACGGCTGGCCATTGAAAGTCCCAACTCCATCGCAAGCTACCAGAGCTACAACAGCCTACCTATTGCTTTTCAGCAAACTTGGACGCATTTTACACACAAAAGTCATCACTCACTTATAGTCAAACAATGACGTTCTTGGTAGCTGAATCGACACATTCCAGAACAAAGCTTTCCTATCCCAGGGACGACAAGATCGGTTGGCAAACTTGGCTCGAACCATCACAAGAAGACTGTGTGTTTCAGTTAGGATGTATAAGTCTCTCCTAGGGATGCTATCATTGGCAACCAACCTGATTCCTTTGGCGTGCCTAAAAATGAGACCATTGCAGGAGGAATTCCAACTTCAGTGGGTCCAAGCAATGGTGTCCTTTGGAGACTTCATCTCAATTACACCTATCATGAGCGAAGCAGTGATGTAATGGTATCGCAAACCACATCCCTCGGAAGGCTTTACCTTTCTACTCATGATTCCAGATTTCACTGTCACTGCGGACGTGTCTATGAAAGGCTGGGGAGGCTACTTGCAAGACCTCCATATCCAGGGCAAATGGTTTTCTTTAAAAAAAAAATGATGAACAGCAGCAGCCTGGAGTTCCAGGCCATATTCCTCTCACTGCAAGCTTTCCTTCCACAGATTGCAGGGTCCTTGGTGCTGGTTTTTACAGACAACACGTCCAGCATGTATTACGTCAACAAACAGGGAGGAACTAGGTCTCTCACAGTTTCTCAGGAAACCCAGGAGCATTGGACCAGTCTCACAGTTCATGGAATAACCCTGAAAGCCAAACACGTTCCAGGACTTTGCAATACATTGGCAAACAATCTCAGCATGTCAAAGAACTGTTGCCATGAGTGGGAACTGGACCAGCATCAACTGGACAGGGTCTTCTCACAATGGGGATAGCCTGCGCTGGATCTGATTGAGACGGACAGAAATATCAAATGCCAGTACTATGCCAGCAGATTCCCTCTCCCAGGGTCTTGGGGGAATGCCCTTTCGATGCGTTGTTCTGGGATATATGCGTACGGTTTTCCCCCATCCCACTGATTCCCAGGGTCCTCCCAAAGATCTAGTCTCTTGCTGATTGCCCCCAAGTGGTCCAGCAATCACTGGTTCTTGGTGCTTCTCCTCTTCTCGGAGAGCAAACCCATTCGCCTTCTACCAAAAAAAGAGAACACACTAAGGTCACTGTTGAAAAAAGAAACCTTTGCGTCAGATGCTAAAAAGCAAGTCTTTATAGGGAACATGGCTGAAGCATTTCGTGTAGCAAATATTACCGTTGATATGCTGCAAAATTGGTCACCAGCACAACTAAAACTGTTCTTAAAATGCTTCACCCCAAAGCTCAGTTACGAAGTGGACTCCCGACATTGCACCAAATTACCTACTTATAAACTATTTGCTGATTCCATAGAATTTACACAAAGTCGGCCTTATATTGGGCTAACCTTAACACATGGTGCTAGGAGAACAATCACTATGCTTCGACTGGGCATTCTTCCCTTACTTTCATTTACTTCAAGATGGTCCCTGGGGGAATCTGCTTTATGTACATTGTGCGCTGGGGGTGATCAGACTCTGGAACACGTTCTATTTGTATGTCCGAACCAGATTGTAATTTCTGCGCGCACTAGATTTTTAGCACCAATATATTGCTCATGTAGAATCACGACAGTGAGAGAACTTATTGCTCTTTGCAAGCAACCTCCGAATGAATTTGTTTGTTTTAACTTGTATAAATTTCTAAAATCGTTTTTATCCCTGTATTGATAATGTTGAATCTTATTTTATGTGTAATTTGTATAATATATTTTGTGGTCCTCTGTTGAGTACCAGTACAAATAAACTTTTTTGACTTTTGACTTTTTCTACCAACGCCATTTTTTCTGACCATGAACAGGGGTCTGAAATGTCATCCGGACCCAGCATCTCTCAATTTTCATGAATGGCTCCTGAATTCTACGAATTTTGCAATCTAAGCAGCACACAAGAATGCAAGGATATTCTCTCCCAGTCTAGAGCAGAAGGCACAAACAAGACTTACAAATGCAAATAGAAGAGCTTCTGCATTTGGTGTCAGCATAACAGCTTGCATCTGTTCCACATTTCTCCAGAGCAAATCTTACCTTATCTGGTCTCACTGGCTAAATCAGGCTGAGCATTTGCCTCAGTGAAGTTCCACTTTGCTGTAATTTCTAGATACAGATGCTCCTCTCACGCTTTGTCTCTGTTCTTCAAGACTCGTGAAGCAGTTAATGAAAGGGCTCTTCCGATCATTCCCTCCAGTAAGAGCTCCACCTCCAGAATGGCACCTCAATGTGGTCCTCTCACAACTGATCAAGAGGCCTCTTCAACCAATTCATAAGGCTGAGTTGAAGTTTCTCATATGGAAAGCTGCTGTTCTCCTCTCTGTCACTTCCACCAGAAGGGTTAGTGAGATATAAGCTTTTACCACTCAAGAACCTTTCCTTAATTTCATGGATGATTTTCTACTTCTCAGGACTAATCCTAAATTCATCCCCAAGGTTCCTTCTTAGGTTTTCCTGAATGAGCCTATCATTCTCTGAATTTTCTTTCCTCATCTGATTACTCCGGTGGACCAGGCACTGCACAATTTGAACGTCAAGTGTTGCCTCAAATTCTACCTACAAAGAGCTAAAAGCATCTGCAAGACTGACTAGCTACTAGTGGCTTATGGTCAAGGCCATCCAGGCACTGCAGCGACAAAACCAACCATTGCCAGATGGATCTCTGCGGTGATTCAATTTTGCCATGTTAATGCTGAAATACCTTTATCAAGAAGCACTGAGGCACATTCTACAAGAGCAGTTTTCACTTCAACTGCTCTGTTTGCTGGATTCTACTAGAGGAGATATGCTGTGCTGCAACGTGGAAGAGCACCCACACGTTCACGCAGCACTACTGTCTAGTATCTACGCAGCGCAGTGATGCAGTTGTGGGTCAAATGATGCTATAACATTTGTTCCAATAAGGTGAGCCTCTTTAAATACATAGAACGTTAATATGTTAAACACAGACTAGAAAGGCCCTAGGCCCTTTAGTTTTATAACATATCATAGTCATTGTTAAAAAAGAGACCAAACATAGGTTTGAACCAATCAGGTTGCCCTGCCCACTATAACACTCCTGAGAGAACCTGCACTCCCTCATATTTTCTACCGCATGCCATGCTGGGGAGACTCCACTGAGCTCTGCTAAGTTTTCTTCATTCCAAATCTTACTTTAGCATTCAAACACCTTTTTTTCTGGCTAATTTATACTGAAAGACTATTACTCTCTTCATCTTGAGTAAGTATTGGTGTTTTTTCTCAAACATGTCCGACAAGGAGAAGAAAGCCTTTTTTAGGGCCTGTGATACCTGTTCAAGAAATGCTTTCACACTGATGACCCTCACAAGGACGGCACTTATTGCCATTATCCCAACCATAAGGCCAAAGAATACAAGCAATGTTTCACTTTCGCCAATAAAACTTTGAAGGACCAGAGGGGTGTCTGCTTTTGTGGCTGCAAAAGCTTAAAGCTAGGGAGGAACCTGTGTCCAGTGATGACAGTGAGGAGGTGTCATCTTCATCTTTCGAACGATCTCATAAATGGGTGAGATCTTGCTCTTCCCTTGAGCGACCTCATAAAGTCTCTAAAAAGACCTCTCAGGAGTCTTACATGCACAACGCTTCTGAATCCTCATAAAGAGCAAAAAGGAAATAAAATAGCGACATGGCAAGGCAAGAAGACCTAACAAAAACAGGTCTGAACTTCCTACACCACCTCCCCAGGTGAGACATTCATTTAAGAAACCCTCTTCAGCTCCCCCCCTGATAGAACACCAAAGAGAGACTTACCATCGCTTGCTGCCGTCGGCGCTTCTTCTACGCTGGATTCCATGCTGGATTCCATGTCATCCTCGTCAGCGGGCCATCAAATTCAACAATCAACGTCAAAGGTGATGTCAGTATCGTCATCAAGTATAGAGCCTTCATCAACAATTCCACTTCCACCTACGTCGTCGACGTTGACTATGACGATATCTTATATGACGTCATCTCCATTGACGACCACCATGATTTAGACAGCGTTGGTCACGTCCCCATCCCTAGCTCCTCTGACAATACAGTAGACAGTGGAAAAAGCTGGCAAAGCTTAAAAAAATCAAAAACAGGACAGACTGATGCATTTGAACCCTGAACACATCTCTCCTAGTAAGATGTCACCAGTGCTTCACTCACAACTGCTGGAAGAACAAGCCTCTGATGATGACGAAGGACCTTACGGATATGTGCACAGAGCATCAGAACTGAACGTAAAGTGCCAAGACAATGATTATGATGAGGAAGACTATGAGAGTCACCACTACTATGTCCTTCAGGACTAATATGAACAGCAGTATCAGGAGATGCTTGCCTCCCTTGCTTGCAATCTATGTTGTCAGACTATAGGAAGCGTTTCCCTCATGCTACTGCTCCCACAAATACATACCTTTACATCGCGTGCCTTACATCGCATGCCTTTACAAAGCGGTCGTTACAACGACCACGTTGTTACAACGCAAACTATTACATCGCATGTCCTTTCAACGAATGACAGTATGGGGCGCGCTGGAATTAGGAATAGTATCATTTACTATTCCTACTCCAGTTTGTGCAACAGGAGGGAAGGTGTTGGATTGTAAATCTAACACCATCGCACCCTCAACAGCAGGTCGGTGAAACATCTTGCGATTAAATTGTTCGCATTGTAACAATGGGGTCGTTGTAACGACTGCGCTGTAAAGGCATGCAAAGTAAGGCATGCGATGTTATGGCTGTTTCCCGCTCTCACAGCGCCAGCCACTCCACCATCGCCAACGGCGTCCATTCCTCAATCTACTCCATGGCAAAATACAGTCTTGCTACCTACTTCTATTCGCCATTCACTTCTAGCAGTTTCCTTTTACGATCCGGTGACTAGTGAAGAAAAATAATGAGGAAGTTGAGTTCCGAGACCCACACCAAAAATGAGATGATTACCTCATTCCCACACAATCATCTTCCTCTGCAGTCCCTGTTGATTTTCCACCGCATGATATTAGTGGGTTCTACAATTTACTAGAGCGAGTAGCTAAGCGATTCCACTTACCTATAAATCTATGCAAACAAACTGCTTCCTTTACGATTTTAAGGAACCATTCAGGAAAACCGTAAGAGCTACGCCTATCATTAGTTACATCTGGGAAGAGGGCTTGAAAGTCATGAAGACTCCAGCCACAGTCCTTGCAGTCAACCCTCCCCCCGCCCTACCCTCCCCCCCCATCTGGTGAAAAAGTGAAGGCTCCAGAGTACGTTCCTGCTTGTCTCACTGGTCACCTGAAGACTGATTCAGTCATCTCTCAGGCAGCACAACGACTGTCAGAAAATCCATCAGCACCAATCGCAGCACCTCCAGACAAAGAAGGCAGGTGCCTTAACAATGTTGGGAGGAGGTTCTCCTCCATGTCGGTGCCCACTGTAAGGACAGCAAATTCTCTCACAGTTCTTGGCAGATATGACCGCCAAATGTGATCTGATCATGCCCCTTTCCTGGATCATCTACTCAATGAGAGTAAATCAGAGGCCAAAAAGATTCTCCAGGAAGGAGAGCACACATCGTAGGAAGTCATTGACAGTGTGTTGGACATTGCCACAACTGCCTTTAGACTTCTGCCGCCAGGTGCTACTTCCTTCCACCCTGAGGTGCAAAACACGATTCTCTGCCTTCCTTCTGACAGAAAAGCCCTGTTCGGCAAACACATTGATGAGGCACTACAAGCTATAAAGACTGATACCACACGGCTAGATCTTCGGAACACTCCAGTTTCGTAAGGTTGCCCTTTTGGGGCCTCTGAGGGAACGGCCTTCCATCTTATAGAAAGGATACCAGCAATATCGGAACCCTGCTTACTCCTCTTCATCTCAGCCCTATCGACCTCAGTACACCCATTGCCAGCCACAGCCAGCGGTTTTCAACCGGCCTTCTGTAAGAGGTAGAGCAGGACATCAGACCATGGTTTCACCTTGTCGCCAATGACCACCTTCAGGATCTGGCTATTCCTCCTTTCTCAGTCAAGTTAGGGGACAACATTTCTGCATACCTTCACTCAGGCCCGGACTGGCCGTTGCGGGCACCGGGCAATCCCCCGGTGCGCCGCAAGGGTGGGGGCCGGTTTTGGGCCCTGGGGGCCGTTTTTGTTCCAGGGGTATTTTTGCAGCATAGCTGCAAAATCGGCCCTGTAACAAAGACGGCCGAAAACCGGTCCCGGCAAAGAGCTCGGTCGCACCCCCAGGGGGCCGGCCGAGCACTTTGGCAGGGCCGGTTTTGGTTCTCAGTCCGGCCCTGCCTTCATTGCTGGCATGCTATAACTATGGACCAATGGGTTCTCAACCTTACTCAATTTGGCTATATTATAAATTTTCTTCAAATTCAACCTCCCTCTCCACCTCAGCCATCTGTTCCAAAACATCTACATCTCCCCCATTTAGAGGTTCTTGCAATGTTGAAAAGGAAGCAGTAGCAGTAGAATCAGTTTCTGCATCACAATGAGGGAAGGGATTCTATTCTCACTTCCTTTTGATCCACAAACTATTCAGGCAAATGAGACCTATTCTGGACTTGAACAATCTCAACACCTACCTGAAGAAGAAGTCCTTCCTCATGGCATCCTTGCAGGAGATTCTGTTACTCTTGAACCCAGGAGATTACATGTCCAACCTTGAACTTCAGGACATGTATTTTCATAGTCCCATCCACCTATCTCACAGGAAATTCCATTGATTCACAATAGTCAGGAGCCATTATCAATTCAGAGTCCTCCCTTTTGGTGTCAAATCTGCCCCCCTAATATTCACATAGTGATTAGCTACAGTGACAGCCTTTCTCAGGAAGCAAAGACACCAAGTGTTGCCATATTTGGACGACTGGTTGGTCAAGGCACCGTCCATATGCTCACCTACGGCATCTGCAGCAGCTTGCACAACACTGCTCAGGGAATTAGGCCTTACCCTGAATACAAGAAAGTCAGTCTTGATTCCTTCAAAGGCTGTTCTCTTTCTAGGGGCAACACTTGACACAGGGCTCAACAGAGCATTCTCATCAGTGGAAAGAGAAGTAAAACAGATCTCTCTAGCAGAACTCTCACAAAAAAGAAGGTCTCTTTCAGTTCACTATTATAAATCCCTCCTATCGTCCTGCAACCTCTAGTTCCATTCTGCCGGTTAAAGATGCGTCCTCTCCAAGATTGACTAGACAGGAAGTGGCTTCTGAGGGATGTTTTGACGACCTACTCACCATCACTCTAGCCATGGTCAAAGCCATTTCATGATGGACACACCGAAAGAATACTTCAGTCGGGCTCTCCTTTCTAGTTCTGCCATCTCCTTTGATCATTACTACCGACGCATCCCTCGACGGATGGGGAGCTTTCCTTCAAGACTTACAAGTCAGTGGCAAGTGGCTAAAGCCACAAAGCTTCCTTCACATCAACTTGTTGGAGCTCAAAGCAGGTAATCTGGCTTACATGCTCCAAGAATAAAGAACTAAGTGTGCTCGTTCAGACAGACACCGCCACCCCAATGCACTACATTAACAAGCAGAGTGCCACCACATCACTCAGGGCTGGCTCTAGGGTGGTGTGATCAGTGCCACTGCACCGGGCGTTGACTTGGGGTGGGGGCACTCTGTTTGCAAATATATTGTGGCTTGAAAACCACCTGCTGCCACTTTCCTTGCCTCTGGCAATCTTCAGACATCAATACAAATGTCAAGATAACTCTACTGAATAATGTTCTTCCTGGAGAGAGACAGAGTTTTGTTTAGTGGAAGTTTGACTCCTTAGTTAAGGTAGCTCAGAGGGTTAATATGCCTGCTGCTAATAAGTGTGCAATGCAGATCACAACGTGCATATAATGTTAATAGGTCAACGAGTAACTGATTTTGTCAGAGAGATCTTTTTGTTACTTGCAGTTTATATGTTAAAATCCTAATATGGAACAATGAGCTATTATCTGTTATCAAAGAGCTGCATGCAAACTGCAAGGTGTATATTAGACATACATGGGTTTTTTGTACCGTCTTTTCTTAACCTAATCTTGCAAAAAGGGTTCATTTGGTAGAAATGAATTATTATTATTAAAGAGAACTCCTTACAATTAGTGCTATGTTTTAAATTCTGAATTTTTGCTTTTCCAGACCAAGGACTCTTAAACTATATTGCCTACCAGTATGGATGACATGTGACTCCTAAGTCTTGTAATCCTCTGTCTTATGTAACATTTCCGATACACTGATTTACATGTGTGATTGTCTGTGTTAAATGTGTGTATGATGTAAAGTGCTCTGACAGCTCACACTGATATGAGTGGCGCTCTAGAACTAAATGTATCTGAGAAACTGGTTATGGAGACTTGAGGGACACCGTTAAATGGCTGTGGTGAGGGAATCTGTGGCAGCGGTGGTTATTGGGGGGGCACCAACAAACATTGTCGCACAGGGCGGCACTAGTGCTAAAGCTGGCCCTGAGATCACGCCTCCTATCCCAAGAAGTGCAGTGCATGTGGGAATGGACCTTTTGGAACCAAATATTCCTAAGGGCAGTACATCATTCCGGCAACCAGAACACTATAGCAGACAAGCAGGCAAAAGTCATTGTTGTGTCACAAATGGGAACTGGATCAAGCCACTGTCTAGCTTCTTCCTCCAATGTGGCAAGCTTAATCTTGGTCCTTTTGCAATCCCCCCTCCCCCCGCCTCCCCCCAGAACAAGAAATGGCAGTTCTTCGCAAGCAGGCAACACCAAGAGGGATCATTGGGGGATGCATTTGTGATGGCATGATCAGGAATTTTTGCCTACGCCTTTCCTCCAATTGATCTCCTACAAAGGCTGCTCATGAAGATGAAAGCCGAACCCTGAAGGATGATCCTCATCGCTCCCTCCTGCGCCAGTATTGGTTTACGGAACTCCTCCTACTATCGGAGAGACATCACATTCTCTTGAAACCAATTCCATTTCTTAACAATGTCCCAGGGACAAGTGCTGCATCCGGATCCCAAATTTCTTAATTTATTGGCTTGGCTCCTGAGCACAATGTGTTTTCCCATTAGAACCTATCCTCGGAATGCAGGGAAATACTGCCCAGCGCTCGTGCGGGCAGTACTAACAAGTCCTATCGACTGAAGTGGAAACGTGGAAACGTTTTTGCATTTGGTGCCAACAATCTAATATGCATCCTTTTTTTCCGCCTCAGGAGATTCTCCCTATCTCCTGCACTTGGCAAAATCAGGATTGGCTCACTTCTCCGGCAAGGTCCTCTTAGCAGCTATCCCACGCTTTAATATATCATCTACCTTAACTTCTTTATGGTCATCTAGAATAGTTAGGCAATTCCTTAAGGGACTATTTAGGGTCTATCCACCAATCAGACCTCCCCCACCGCTTTGGCAGCTCAACATTGTTCTCTCTCAGCTTACGAAGCACCCATTCGAACCCATTCACAGAGCGGATCTAAAATGTGTATCATGGAAGGTAGCCCAACTCGTAGCATTGACATCTGAGATGGTCGTCTCCCACCTCCAGATTATGTCAAACCTTCTACATTCGCTGGGGTTTACTATCAATGTGCCAATGTCTCAACTGACTCCTTCCCAGACACTCCCTTTCATTGGAGCAGTTCTGGACATGGGGCAGTTTTGGGCATATCCTCCCGAACGGCAAGTTACAGGATATTCAGGCTATGATACTGATGTTGCAGCCTCTGTCCTAGATTTTGGTGAGACGGACTCTGATGCTGCTGGGCCTCATGGCCTCCTGCATCCTACTAATGACTCATGCCAGAAGGCACTTGCGGGCTTTGCAGTGGGACTGGAAGTTTCAGTGGGCACAGCATTGGGAAATTCACACCAACCTGGTCCAGATCTCCGAAGGTACTGCACAAGATCTGCAGTGATGGCTGACAAACAGCAAGCTGTCTCTTCTCAGCCTCCTTGCCTGTTTTTCTTCCCAGACAAGATAGTGTCCTGCACTAGGGCTTCTTTTATGTCTAAAGTTCTGACACCTTTCCACCTAGGGCAATCTGTCACCTTGCCCACCTTCTAAGGATGAGGAACGTCTCCACCGTCTGGACCCAAAAACAGCATTATCATTCTACCTTAACCGCACTAAAGATTTCTGGGTGGATGACCAATTCTTTGTGGGGTACATTGTAGCAAAGAAGGGAAGTGTTGTGCAAAAGAGGATCATCTCCCAACGGGTGCTCCTCTGCAAAAAATTATCTGTTATGCTCTAGCAAAGAAGGAACCACCTGAAGGCCTCTGAGCTCATTCCACCAGGGCTAAAGCAGTTACCACGGCTCCTCAGCGTGGTGTTTCAGTACTTGGCATCTGCTAGGGAGTGCCTCTTTGACCGTTTTGTTCTTCAGGACTTTTTGGTTTAAATGTATCCACAGTACCTCCTCTGGGGATGGTATTGCTTGGGTATCTTTTCAAAGGTAAGGAATCTGCGGCTAAATGTCTCTATCAGATGGAAAAGTAACTTGCCTTTGGTAACACCTTACCTGATAGAGACGTGAGGTAGCTGAAGATTCCTTAACGACCCACCCATCCTCCTCGCACTGCAGATTATTATTTAGTGTCCGTTCTATTCCTCTTCAGGGCCCTAGTTGTCTAAATATACCATTGTCGATCACCTTCATGACTTGGTGCTTCTGGCATGGAAAGCCATGAAAAGTAATGATGTCAGCGAGCTGGGGTAGTGCCTATCTAGACGACACCATGCGGAGTCAATAAACTTGAAGTCACGCGAAGTCAACCTACGCCACCTACTGGCGCGCAGGGATACTGTTCAAGAAAAATCTTCTGGATCCAGTCTGACGCATGAGAAGTTCAAAGGTAAGAAATCTGCGGCTTGATCACTTCTCTACCAGATAAGGCATTACCAAAAGTAAGTAACTTTTCCTTTTGATAGTTTCAATTTGAATGCCACTGGATTCACACATTGGATGACTTCAAAGGAACCACTAAAACATGGGTGGAATTTGTATGTTTGAGGCATGTGTGCACTCGATACATATGCTTTGCACACTCCTGCCATCTTGTGCTGGGTCCCGATGTTCGCAAGTTGTTTTTCTTCGACGAAGTCTTTTCCACTCACGAGGTAATGTGACTCCTCCTTTCGTTTATAATGGGTAAAGGCATCGACTTCATTGTTAGATAGTTTTCTTTCCGCCATTGGGTTCGGACGTGTACTGCAGCAATCTGTTTCGAAACCATCAATCGGGATCCCTTTGGTTTGCAATTCACTTACTCTCGTCGGTATTGTTGTCGATTGTGTTGATTTTTTTTTGTTTAACGTTAAGTAACTAATCGAAAACTCCAAACGCATCCTTAGGGTCTAGCTCGTTTTCCTCTGTCTACTTCCACCTGAAGATCCATCATCTAGTTTTCCGCCGATGGAACGGGCGCCATTTCAATTTTGTCCTCGGTGTCATCCTAAATGCCCGCACACCGACCTTCATAAGATATGTAACTTCTGTCTCTGGCCGGAACATAAAGAGGAAGACTGTGATGCTTGTCAGGAACTTCTGCTCGACGACGAGGCATGCAGCGGCAGAATATCACGGACACCCCTGATATCTTCGGAGAAGATAATGAGCAAAAATAGATGGAAGAGTCGGCAGTGGAAGAGACCTTCTCCATCCAGGACTCCGATTCCGAGTTGGAGATCGAATTAGACTCCCACGACGTTCCAGCTGGACAGGGTGCATGAGTAACAAAGCGCCTTTGCCCACCAAACCCACTCCAACTAAAGAAAAGAGTATTGGTCTACCACTGCCAACAGGCCATGGTGGGATCTGAGACCCTGATTCCAACACCCCTCCTTCCGGCTTGGCACTGAAACCTTCCCCCTCGGGTTCTAGTCGAGATGATACCCTTTCTGTTCCGAAACATTCCGTATCCAATTAGATAAAGGACAAATCCAGAACCAAAAATTTCAGCACCGAAACAAAAAGAAACTCCTTTAAAACCATAGAAGCCTATTGTAGAGACAAAGAAACAAAATCTGGATACAAAGCAGAAGAAAATGTATATAAATCCTGACACTGGTCACATTACAACTAAGCCAACAGTAGCATCTTCCAAAAGAAAAATAGACACTAATTATAAGATTCCCCTCAAAAAGAAAGAGGATGAGGCCACTAGCCCTATTAACATGCCTCAAACACCACCACCTTTTTCACCCGTACCTATTATACCAGCTATAGGTCCTTATATAATAGAGACTATTCTAGCCGCAGATTCCTTAAAGTAGAATTATCCCCAGGCGTGAGACTGGATCCGGTAATTTTCTGTCCAGCATCTCTCCGCGCCGGGGGGGTGGTATCACACAACTCTGCCCAGGCGTCGTCCCCATACGTGACATCAGCGAGGTCACATAAGTCCCACCCCGAAGCCCCTACTTCAGTTTTTTCCTTTTCCGCGTAATACGGATCCGGTTCGTGCTCCTGGCCTGTTTAGGCCTTTCCCTTCACTATTGAGTGTGTTTGTGGGAACAGTGTGCGGATGCCTTCGGGCTTTAAGACGTGCTTGTCTTGTGGACGCCTGATATTGGCGACAGTCTATAACCTCGTTTGCATGTGGTGCTTGGGGGAAGATCATGGCTCCACTTATTGCGAGGCGTGCCAACGGTTGAAGCCAAAGTCGCGGCGGGAGCGCAGGATGAAACTTCTCTCTGTTCGCCTGTCCATATTGGCTTCGTCACCTCGATCAACTTCTGCGGAAGGTCTTCGAAGCAGCCGTCATCGTCGTGATCCTCATCCCTCTCCTATGCCGCAAGAGCGTCGCTCCCCTGTCGGTAAGTGTCACAGTTTGTCCCCGAGGGCTAGTTTCCGGCATGTTGGGGGCGTGGGCTCTTCGCGGGTGATGTGGCCCTGCGTATCGTCCCCCTATCCACCGTTTCCCGGTGAGGGGGCATCGAGGGCCCAGATGGAGACATACGCAGCGGCTTTGCAGGCCTCGCTGGCTTTTCCTCCTTCCCCTCCTGGGACGTCGGCGAATCCCTTGCATTGTGTGGGTCCCTCCGCGGCATTGCCGGCGGCTCCGGCCACAGCGGTGACTGGCTAGGCTCCAGGCTTGGAGAATGTGGTGCCGTTGTGGTGCGGCCCTTCGGGGGTCCCTCCTTGGAACCACGACGCCTCTGCTTTGTCGCAAACTCCCGCGTTAGTCCTTGTGGTGTTGCGGGAGGTCGCCGGAGCCCCTCTCGGCCCTATGGACACCTGACGATCTTGTCTGAGGCCGAGGTGACGCCGCTACAGCGCCGTCGGCTGCTGGCCCTGGCGGCGCCACAGGGGTCGGCGGACCCCCCTCGTCCCATCATGGGTCGAGGCTGGCTGGGGACCCCTCTTCACTCTCCGGGCCCCTCTCGTCCCTCCATGCAGGCGGCTGCCTCATCAGAGGTCGAGTCGGCCCTGGCGGCGCCACGTGGGTCGGCGGACCCCCTAGTCCCCTCATGGGACGGGGCTGGCAAGGGGCTCCTTATCACTCCCCAGGTCCCTCTCGTCCATCCACGCATGCGGCTGCCTCGTCAGAGGTCGAGTCGGCGCCGCCCCTTAGCCACCTCGGCTCCAGCCCTGCTCCGGTCTCCAGCACTGTGTGGTGTGGAGGAGGCCTGTCTGGCGTCTCCTTTGGCGCCGGACGATGATGGTGTCCTGCCTCAGGTTGCGGACTCTATGGCGCCGGACAGGCGTCTGGTCGCGGACTAGTCTTCGGACGCCCCCTCTTCCCCGGAGGTTGGGCGCCTGCTGGTGTCGTCCTCGCTGGAGACGGGCCACCGCGTTGTGGCTTTTGCGCCGACTTCATCAAAGGACGGCTCCTCGCCGTTGGCGCGGCTGCAGTTTCCGCCGGAGGAGCCACAGTTCGCCCACTCCTCGGTCCCTCTTTCTCCTTTCCGGACCTGGCCCTTCCCCACTCCGATTAGCTTAGGAGACGGCCGCCTTAGTTTGCAGCCGTTGCCTACAGAGGAGCTACTTTCCCCACCGCGGGGCCCTACGGAGGCGGGTGCGTCCTTCGCTCGCGCTGTGTCCACGGCTTTGGGTATTTTGCGCATGGGTGATCCGGCTGCACATTTCCCAACGGATCATCTCCTGGAAGTTCTCCACCAGGGCTCTGGTGGGAGGGAGTTGCTGCTTCCCTTTGAGGGTTCGCTCCATTCCTCTTTGACGGGTGGGGGGCGCCCCGCCACCGGGGATCCGGTGCCCCAACATCTTCTGCACCAACACCTTCCAGCACCACGTGACCCGGTATGTCTTTCCCTCCACCCCTCTGCCTCAAGTCCCCTTTTGCGGACTGCATTTCCATCCCTGCCGCCGCTGTTGTCTCCACCATTACGGGAGGCCCGCTGGCTGGACTCTTGGGGCGCAATATGTTTGCTTCAACAAGTGCGGCCCTGCGGGCCCTTAACACTTTGTGTGTTGTCTAGGGCCACCTCTTGCTTGTGGGACTCGGCGGAGTCCCTTGGATCCACCGCTTCTCAGGAGGATGCTGGAGTTGATTTGCGGCACGATGCGTTGGATGGCCAGGGGCTGGCGGGATTTATTCCTCGCTCCGCTCTGGACATCTCGGAGGTGCTTGGTCGTGCCATGGCTTCTTCGGTTGCCCTTCGTGGCCGTGATTGGCTTCAGGACAGTGTGTTCCTGAAAATGTGCGGGAACGGCTGGTAGATCTTCCCTTCAATGGCACTCTTTTGTTCCATGCCCCGGCAGACTCGTCCATCCGGAGGTTCTTGGCGGGGCTTCGGCCTCCTCCCCCTCCTCCTCCTCTTCCTCCTCCTCGACCTGGTCTTTGGGTGCTGTTCTTTAGTTGGGGCGGGTCGCCCCAGTTGTGTGATCTGTGTGGTTCATGCGCATTCGAGTCCTCTTGTTGAGACTGTGGTTCTGTTGGCTGCTGCCCGGCACTTCTTCACTGTGTGTTCTTGGTCTGGGTTATCTACACCAGGTTGGCCCTGAGATTAGGCCTTTTGTTTTTCTCTTTAGTTGCTTGACAAGCCTTCTGCAGGGTTTTTACCCGCAGCTCTTTCTGTTGTTCTCTGCTGCGGAAGTTTATTCCTAAGAGGGTTCCCATGTCTTGTGAATTAACATACACTATGTGAGGTAGTGGTAGCTGTTATGTAGCTTGTTCTATGCTGGGGAGTTGTGGTCGCCTTTGTGCCTCTGTTCTCCATGCCGTTTATATACGTTGCAGGTGCAATTCCCTTATTGCTGGAGTGGAATTCCTTGGTGGCGCCCCGGGGTGTCCTTCTCCGGGGTCGCTGCGCTGTCTGCCCGGTCTGCCTGCTGTCTGCGGCCTGGCATCGTGGCTCTGGTTCTATTTCTTTTTGGGTTGTGTGTGCGGGCCCTCTCTGAGGTATGTCCGGGCCCTTCTTCACCTCTTCTTCTCTGTCCTGGGGGCAGAGATGGTTTTTGTGTTCCTCTCTATTTCAGGCGCAGCCTGCCAGTTTTCCTTGGTGCCCCAGGGTACTCTTTCTGCTTTCGACTGCTTTACTGCTGTCGGTGCCATTCTGTCTGGTCCCTTGACTTCTGGCTGTGGTGGGCTTAGCTGCCCTCATCGCGGGTGTGTTCCCGGCGGGGGAGCTGGCCTTCTTTTTCCCTCGCCTTCTTGGAGCCTCTAGTTTGATCTTCTTCCTCTTCCTTGCCTTGGCCTTAGATGGAGGTTCTATTCCCCTGTATGGGTATGGGGTGCTTCGGCCTCCCCTTGCCATTCCCTTGTTTCATCTGTTGAGTGTGAACGGACTTCCTCTTCTTTCTTCTTCCCGCACCTCCCTTGGGGTCGGTGGTGTTCTGCTGGTAGGGGTTCCCCTTGCCTGGGGAGACAGGGCTCCTCGCCCTGTCCATTGGATTAGTCCCCTGTGGGACCCTCTGTTATGTCCAGGCTGGTGTGGTCCTCTCGCAGACCCTCCTTCCCCGTAGGTATGGCTAGAGTATCTATTCTACGTTAAGGAATGTGCGGCTAGTAGTCCATCAGATGTACGAGTTACTTACCTTCGGTAACGATGTATCTGGTAGAGACGATTCTAGCCGCAGATTCCTCCACGGCCCGCCCTTTCCTCCCCGTTCTGTAAGGACCTTTGGCATGATCTTCTGCACTCGCCTCCCGGTGGGTGGCTATGTCTTCTGTGAGTGCATTCTTTCGCTCTTTTGACGGGATGATTAGTCTTGTTTTTTGTTCCTTTACTCCTTTTTTAGCACATTGGAGGATGGGTTTATAGGTACTCCTGTGCCCCTCTGCTCTGGTAGCTCCAGGATTGGGGCTTACCTTCACTCTCTTCCCTACCCTCCTGCTCCCCTTCTGTTACTAAGGGTTCTGGCCCCTCTGCTATCCTCTGGGTTGGGGTCATCTGGCTGTGCCTTTGCCCTTTGTTCCCTTGGGGGGTTGTTGCACTCTGTGTTGGGGTTGCCTCGGGGGTTTGTCGTTCCTATTTGTCTTAGACTGGTTCCACCTTCGTTGTTCTTGGTTGGGGTTGTAGTCCTCCTACATGTTGTCATGACATTTTGCATACAATCCTTGTCTCCAGGGGGGCTGTCAACGTACTGGCAGGGTGGCTGTTCGAGGCTGTGCTCTGTTGTTTCTTCTTTTCCCTGCCTTTGGGTACTGCAGTGTTGTCACTGCTTCTTATGGTGTTGTGTGTCACCATTCCTTTTTCCTATTTTTCTGCTCATTTGCACACTTCCCATACTCCCACAGTTTTGTCTGATGGCTCTGCGTTGTTGCGCGGAAAAGTTCTCAGTGGAAAACTGATGTAGGCACGCCGGGGTGGGACTTATGTGATCTCGCTGATGTCAGGTACGCGGACGATGCCTGGGCGGAATCGCCTGATGCCCGCCCGCAGGAATGCTGGGCAAAAAATTTCCAGATCCAGTCTCACGCCTGGGGATAATTCTACATTGGGAATCTGCGGCTAGAATCGTCTCTACCAGATACATCGTTACCGGAGGTAAGTAACTCGTACTACACCACACCACCTGGTTCTCCAAATACAAATCCTTATATAGTAGATGATGATGACACCTATAATCTGCCACCTGATCCGTGGGATGACTACAATATAGACCCACCTGGAGACACAGACCAAGATCAATATCCAGCTTAACTTTTCGCTCCTGATGATAATACTGCATATCAGGAGTTGATCGCCTGGGCAGCAACTTACCAGGGAGTGACTTTACACAAAGAAGCCCTAGAAGAGGATTTCCTATTTGAAACCTTAGGAAAGACACACAGAACATCACATTCCTTTCCTATATTAAAAGGTATAATGAGGCCTGCTTACAATATTTGTAAGGATCCAGTTAGAGCATGTATCTGAACACCTAGGATGGACAAAAAATATAAACTCCCTTTATCTGACCCTGTTTGTCAGGGACTGTCCGGGACTATGTCAGGAACACAGTCCGGGACTTGAGCAAGGACTGGGGACTGGGTAGAAAACGTACAGTGCACAGAAAGACTAGTACAGTGCTGCCCAGGATCCCCCAGGGAGTCAGAGGAGAAAAAGGGATCCAAAGGGAAAGGCTGTACAGTGAACAAAATGGCTAAGACTCAGAGAGGAAGGGCACTCACAAGGCAATTTAGCATTCAGACTAACTATACCCAGGATAGACGAAGACAACAGATCCATGTCTTCCCATTCCTAGACAATTGTCTCATAAAAGCCAACACACATATCAAATGTGTGCAACAAACACAAATCACCATAAACCTTCTACAAAAATCCCTTCTTCAAACCACTCAACTACAACCATATCTAAGAGCCATTCTAAACACTCAAATGGATCACGCATATCCCAATGCAGCCACGGTTCACAATTTTCAAACATTGTTACTCCAGCTCAAAAACAACTAGTATCTACCAATCAGAACTTTCATGCAGCAACTGGGTATGATGGCGTTATGCATCGCCGTAGTGCCTCATGCAAGACTAAACATGCGTCCCCTACAAGAATGCTTATCATGTCAGTGGAATCAATCACAGGGTCAGCTAACAGATCTAGTGTTGTTAGACAGCTGCACTCATCCCTCTCTGCAGTGGTAGAACACACTAAATTTATCAAAAGGGCGGCCCTTTATCTACATTATTCCACAAGTCATAAGCATCTCTCACAGGGTGGGGAGCACATTTACAACATCTAACAGTTCAAGGTTTTTGGGATACCATCCAACAGAACCATCACATCAACTGCCTTGAACTCCACTAGTACAGCTTGTGGTAAAACCAAAGCATTTCTACCTCATCTGATAGGCAAAGCTGTCCTAGTCTGGACAGACAATATGGCAGCAATGTACTATGTACAAAAACGGGGGACAAATGCTCTTTACAGCTCTCACGCCTCTCTCAGACCATTTGGCGTTGGGCAATTCATCACAAAATCCAACTCCTGGCAGAACACCTTGCAGGCACAGATAACATCTTTACTGATCTCCAAAGCAGAATGATGCAACAAGTGCACAATTGGGAACTTCACAATTGGGAACTTCACCTCCAAGTTCTCCTTCCGTAGTTCCAAAAATGGGGATTCTCACAAATAGATCTCTTTCCCACAGCAGAGAACTCAAAAGGCCCAGACTTCGACTCCAGGTTCCCACACCCTCTATCCAACGGCAATGCCTAATGGATCAGCTGGTCAGGAATAATTGCTTACACTTTTCCTCCTCTCCCTCTCCTTCCATTTCTGGTTCAGAAACTCAGGCAGATATCTCTAACACTGATTCTGGTTGCTCCCACATGGGCTTGTCAACCATGGTTCACCACATTATTAGAACTCTCAATAGTTCCACATCAGAAGCTTCACATAACTTCAAATTTTGTCACACAGAACCATGGAGAAATCAGACATCCAAAACCCCAAGGAACTCAACCTAGCGATTTGGCTCCTGAAGTCCGAGTTTGGATATTTAAACCTACCACCAGATTGTATGACAGTTCTTAAGGAAGGAAGAAATCTCAGCACTAGAGTATGGTATGCAGCAAAGTAGAAAAGGTTTGTGATATATTGTCATAATAAAACAATTGATCCCCTAGCTGCATCTATACAAAATATTTGATGTTATCTTTTGCATCTACATCTTGCAGGCCTTGCCTACACATCCATTAGATTACACCTTGAGTCAGTAGCTGCATATCGTCAAAACAGACAGCATTTATCCCTATTCAAAGTTCCAGTCAAAGTCAAATTCTCTTTATTCGATTAGTACCATGCCAATCATAAAAGTTCACTATACAGTATTAAATACACATTCAAAAAATATTCGATTAGAAAGAAAAATGCTCTTTAAAAAGAAGTTAAGGGGGGCAAGGCTAAGATGGCGGCGTGAGCTAACGGTTTGCTCCAGAGCTCCCGCCGCGCCCTGACTTAGCACCGGCTTTCTGGCCGCTATAGCAACTGTCGGCTCCACTATTCTAAGCGGAGTGACCCCTGGAGCTGGGGGGCAGAGTATCGAGGCGGAGGCGGACGCTGAGGGCATGTTTCTGGTGGTGGAAGAGGAACCGATAGCTTTCGCGGCTCCCAGGACGGAAAGCCAGGGGCCGCGGCCGAGCGACAGGAGGTACGAGACGCCGGAGGCCGCGACTGAGCACCGAGAGGCCTGGCCATCTCCACTTGACCCGGTAGGCCCGAGATTGACATCGGCGCTGTGAGCCCGCGGAGGCTGCCCTGGCAGCGGCGGTCCGGTGATCCCCCCGCGGCTGCGACCTGAGATGGCGCGGGGGAGCCAAGGCGGGGCCGCCATCTTAGAGAGACGCGGCAGGCAAGATTACAGTATCGCGGTGATCCTCCGGCGGTGTAGGCCTGCGGTAGGACCAGAGAGGTGATACCGGACCGCTGTTTTGCAACAATCCCCAGGAGGTGCTATCCTGTCCGAAGGGGGCCCGGATGACCTGCAGCTCCAGTGGAGGGTCTGCCGCCAACCCGGCGTAGTGGGCTTTGCTGGAGGAGCTCGGGGCGTGAAACGGCATAAATCACAGAGCGACACGGTAGGCCTGTGCGGTGCGGGCGAGGTCTGGCTGGAGGCTGGGGGACTGAGCGGCAGTATACCGGGAGAAACACCGGACTGTGGCTCGGCCTCGAAGAGGAGGTGTCCTGGGCTCCAGATCTTTGGAGGGGGATACTGCAGCTTGGGCCGCGATTGACGAGACCAGAGAGACCGCACCATTGTGACTCTACGCATGGAGGTGAGGTAGATTGGGTAGAGACTGAGTGACGGCCGAAAGAGAGGGCTGAAATCACCGGTTGCAGTGGTCAGTAGGAGCTGTAGCCGGGGCCAGGCCCACCAGATGATCGAACCCCAGCGAAGGGAGATAGGGCGACTCGCGTGACGCTACCACATAGCCGTACTTGCCATGGGGTGCAGGAGCCTGCTGCCTTAGGGGAGGGGCGAGGAAGCCCTACGGCGACAGGAGTTCACCGCAGCGCCTGGCTTGATGTTTGTCGCCTGTGAGGGGTCGGACCCTGCCGCTGCCACACTCAAAGTCGGGGCTGGCGCCCTGATGGGCAGAGACTTGAGAGACCGATAAACATCACCCAGCTGCTGTAAATTGGGCTGTGCTGAGCGCACCAGACGTTCGAGCCTCCATCTTGGTGCGCTGCCCAGTGGGGGGCCATGAGTGATTAAGATAGGACTGGCAATACAGGATTGTGACATACTGCTGGGGCTACGACGGGGCCCAGACCCTGCCACTTGCGAGCCCTCGAGAGAAGAGACGGAGCGGCTAACCTTGGCACCACCCACTATTCAATCAGACATTGGGCCTTCCCAGAGACATTGAACTCCAGGGCCAACACACGTCGATAGGCAGGGAACACTCCCGAAAGCACTACCAGGCTGGTGGGGGCCTCTTACGACTCTTTCAGATCCCGGGGAGGCGAGCTTTGTCCTCCTCCAGGGGACATAAAGACAAGACCCTTTAAGACCTATTTGCAAAGACGCAGACTGGACAGGCAGCCTCCAGCATGGCGAAAGACACCGTTGCCCAGACATCAGCGCACGCAGACGGCGCAGAGCCTATCACCAAGTAGTTTCTTGAGTCCATGTTTGTAGCACTGCGAGAAGACATTCACACACTCAAGAAAGAGTTCACCACGGAAATCAAGGAGGTCCGTAGAGACATGGATGCCATTGGGGAGCGGGTCGCGGAACTGGAAGGCAAGAGTGATGGGAGAGACACAGAACTGGCGGAACTCCAGCAGGAGGTCCTCAGATTCATGATCAACAGGTTGGCCTCCAAACCCACCTGGAAGATCTAGAAAACCGCTCCCGACGCCATAACATCCGAATCTGGGGAGTGAAGGTGGACGACGACTCGAAGGACCTTTTTACCTACACGAGGGAGCTTTTCAACCATATCCTTGGCAGGCCCCTGGGGACGGAACTGCGCATAGTTCGCGCGCACAGAGTGGGACCACCACGTGCCCCATCGGCTCCGCCGTCGGACATCCTGGTCTGTGTCCAGGACTACCGCACCAAAAAGGCGATCCTCCAAAAAGCACGTCAAATGCACCCGGTGAAGTTCCGGGACCAGATGCCGGTTCTGTTTCAAGACTTATCTGCTCTCACTTTGCAAAAACGTAGAACTTTCAAGCCTGTCACCCAGCATCTCCAGCAGCACAACATACCTTTCAGCTGGGGCCATCCATTTCATCTGGTGTTTCGTAGAGATAACAAACTGTGCCAACTGCGTTCCCTGAGGGAGGCCTGTGGGCTGCTGGGGGTGGGTATCCCAAAGGAAGAGAGTGAGGAAGAGAACACTAAGGAGGATACAGCTGACTCCAGACCTCGCTCGTGCCTGCAGGGCCGTAGACGCCGGCCCAAGAAACCACCTGCTGCGGACATCACACAAGGCCAAAAGTCGGCTCTTGTAGCAGTCGCTACGGAATTGGCCAACCTCTCACCGGGCTGACATTGGACACCATCCATAGCCGGCTGACTGATTTGTTAATGGCCAGGTCGTGGGCGGGAGGAGGGCCAGTTCACTGTTGGTAGTCTAACCCCAAATACGTTCTCACCAATCGTCGATGGATAATGGACTATGGGGGATAGTTCCCTATTTTCAGCTGTTCTTATTTTCGTTGTTGTTTTTTGAAGGGGGGGTTGTGAGAGGGGATCCAGTGTTCCATGTCCACTTTCCTTTTAGAGCTAGGCTAGTCCCACTCACCTGCGGGGCCCTCGGCCATCTGTACAGCTTGCATCCCTGTTATAGCATGAGCAGCACAGTATTTGTGCTTTTAATCCCTTTTAGTACCCACTATGCCGGCCACCACGCTTAAGATCCTAACCCTAAACGTGCGAGGTCTCAACAACCCGGTAAAACGCAGGGCTGTCCTGTCGTGCCTAGAAAATACCCAAGCAGATCTTTGCCTCCTGCAAGAGACTCACCTCTTAGCAAGGGACTGCAATCGCCTACGATCCCCGAAATTCCCCACCCAATTCTTTTCCTCAAGCCCTACTAAAACAGCAGGGGGGGCGATTCTGGTGGCTCAGCGGTTTCGGGGGGAGGTCCTTCAAAAGGAAGCTGAGATCAAGGGGAGGCTCCTGATTTACCGATTTGCCATAAGCGGCCTGACTTTCACCATTGGCGCTATATATGCCCTAACGTAGGCCAGGAGATGTTCTTGCATGCTGCTCTCTCGGAAGCCACAGCCACGACAGACCGTCATGCCATCCTAGGGGGCGACTTAAACCTAGTTTTTGATAACAATAAAGATAGGTTTTGCCAACGCACCCACCAGACAGGCGCTATTTCTGCAGAGGGGCTTGCCCGGATTCGGATTTGTGTGATCTATGGCGCGACTTACACCCTCACGAGCGAGAATACTCATACTGCTCCAATGCACACAAGACGTACGCGAGACTAGAACACTTTTTAGCATCTACACCTGTACGCGCACTCACAACTGTGGTTGAGATATGAGTTGCCTCCCTATCTGACCACGCACCGGTTATTGCCACTCTCACTCTCCCACCACTATCACTGTTCTCCAGGGTATGGCGTCATAGGGATACACTCCTCCACCGGGCAGACGTAGTTAAGCGCATACAGCATTCCATTACTGATTACCTCTCACATAATGAGTTCATCGCTATTTCTACCACAGATAATGCTGAGCGCAAGCGCAAAAGGGAGGAACTGGCACAACAAAGTAGGGAATTGGAGCGGATTCATCAGAGGACAGGAGCCCCATGAGTATGGAGGCAACTTAAGGCCGCTCGCCATCAGCTAGCAGCGCTTGATCAAGGTAGGGCAGAATTTGCAGCGCTTCGATTAAAACACTCCTACGACACCAGGGGGGACAGGTGCGGGCGTCTCCTAGCCCATAGGCTGTGGGAGGCCTGACAAAAACAGGGAGTTCGCGAAGTCCACAGAGCGGATGGCACATGCGTATCAGAGGATAAGGCGATAGCTGAAACATTTCGCGATTTTTACGCCACCCTTTACACTCGGGCCCCACTAGACCGCGCAGATGGGACTGCCTTTCTGGATTCGGTCACCCTGCCAGTTCTAACCCAGGCCCAAGCCGACCACCTCCATAGGAATATCCACTCGGAGGAGGTCATTGCAACCATCTCTCGTCTTAAACCAGCTAAAGCCCCAGGGCCGGATGGCGTTTCTGCTATCTTTTATCAGACGTTTTGTGTCATCCTTGCCCCTTTGCTCACCAGACTGTTCAATTCCTTCGCCGACCCGGGGGCGATCCCGAGTGACCTTCTGGAGGCCTCCATAGCGGTCATCCCTAAGCCCGGGAAGGATAAATCTAGGTGTGGAGCATACCGTCCAATCTCTCTCCTCAACATAGACCTTAAACTATATACCGGTATTCTCGCTGCTTGCCTTGGCCTGCATATGCCAGGTCTTATTGACCCGGACCAAGCAGGATTCATTCCTGAGCGCCAGACGTCAGACAACACCAAACGGGTTCTCCATCTCATCGAGAAAGCCACACGTATCCCGGGAGAGTATATGATGCTCACTATCGATACTGAGAAAGCGTTTGACCGTGTTCACTGACCCTACCTGGAGCAAGTCTTGGAGCGGGTAGGGATAGGAGAGCGGTTTCGCACATACATCCTCAGTTGCTACAAGTTCCCTACAGCCGTGGTCCGTGTGAATGGGCATACGTCCTCCCGATTCCCCATTGAAAGAGGCACGAGGCAGGGGTGCCCCTTATCACCCCTCCTCCTTGCCCTCTATATGGAGCCGCTGGCTCTGAGACTCTGGCAGGACCCAGCTGTTACCGTGATAAAATCTGGTGGATATGTCCACACGATCAGCCTATATGTGGACGACGTGTTGATATCACTTGCCAATCCGAGGAGCGCGCTGCCGGCATGTCTGGCGGACTTAGACGCATTGTCCGTATTCAAGGTGAATACGGACAAGTCGGAGGCCCTAGATCTCTCCTTGACAAGGCCCACCCGAGAACACCTGCAGAACTTGCTTCCTATTCAATGGGCAACAGACACGATTCCATACCTGGGGATCCAGCTGGACCCCTCTCTCCCTGCAGTGGTCACCACCAACTACGCGCTCCTGAGTAGAAGGATTCTCCGGGAACTCGAAAGATGGAAGTATTACCCCCCTCTCCTGACTCGACAAAATTGCAGCGGTCAAAATGACCATTTTACCCCAGATCCTTTGTCTCTTCCGCACCATCCCTCTCCAGCCGCCCGCGGGCTGGATACGACAGACACAATCAGAGCTTGCACAATTAATCTGGAATGGTCGGAAGCCACGAATGCGGCAGGTGTTGACGACGCTTGCTCCGGAGGGGGGAGAGCTGGGGGTTCCTGATCTTCAACTCTACTTTCAGGCCGCTCAGCTGCGACACCTTGTGGAGTGGAGTCGCTGGGAGTCCGAGAAGCATTGGCTGTTTCAAGACCAGGCGGTAGCAGCGCGACCTTTGCAGGAAATTCCCTTCCTGCGCAAGGCCCACAGGCCCCCTAATTTGTACGCCTCGTACATTACACGGGTTCCCCTTGAGGTATGTGACGCCACTAATCTCAAACACGAGCTCACATCCTTTCTGTATCATATACTAGCAGCCCGTCCCAACGTTGTCCGGGCACTTACATGTCACACACCGAGTCAGTGTCCGCTCCCGCCCATCCCGACGTTGTCCGGGCACTTACATGTCACACACCGAGTCAGTGTCCGCTCCCGCCCGTCCCGACGTTTTTCGGGCACTTAGACGCCACACACCGCGTCAGTGTCCGCTCCCGCCGACGCTAGATGCACACAAAGACGGCGCGGGGCACTTCCACGCCACACACCGCATCAGTGTCTGCTCCGCCGATGCCCCGACGTGATAGAACTCTATCCTGACGCCGATGCTGCAGGCGTGAGTATCAGACCGCACGCGCCCACAACGCTAAACGACAGGCCCAAAACGCCATTCGCACGCTGGATAATGGCTTTTCACACGCCCACCTCTGAGCTGGTGCCACTCCTACGGACTACTTTGCCCCACAATGTTTTTTCCCCTTAAAAAGTATATGTTGGGCTGCTGTATAGCCTATGTCCATCTGCTGCAACTCCCTTTACAATGCTGTATTGGGTGTTGTGATTGGTGCTGTACTTCTTGAGTTTACCTGCCTCAAAGGTTTCAGCTCTCTCTTTATAATAGTAGTATAGATATGACGCTGAAGGGGTCATTCCCTTCCCTCAGTTTAGGCAGATATATGGGCTCCCAGAGAAAGAAAGGCTCAGATACTTACAAGTTAGACATTGGGTGCTTCAACCCCAGGTCCGCTCCGACGCAGATAGGCTCCTTTCCCTTTATGAAAGATGGCTACTCATGCGCACATCTGATAAAAAACTCATCTCTGATCTGTATAAGATGCTGCAGGTAAGCTTCATACATACATATATTCCCAGCAAGGCGCGATGGGAGAGGGAACTAGGCAGGGCGCTCAGCCATAAGGAGTGGAACAATATATATTATAGGGCCCGACACTCCGCATGGGGCTCACCGAGACCCTCGCGAAGGTAGTAACCTACCGGTACTAAACTCCGAAGCGCTTACACGCAATGGATCATACGCAGGAGGCGACATTTTGGCGTGGCTGTGGCCAAGTAGGCACTTTAGTACACCTGTTGTGGGAGTGTGATCACGTCCGGTCCTACTGGACCCAGGTGTTGGACGAGGTAGGCAAGCATTTCGACGTTGAGATCCCACGCTTTCCAGCGTATGTATTGCTCGGCCTCCCTAACCCCTTGATGTACCCGCTCCGGTCTTGCAGAGGCAGGCAGATAGCAATTGTGTTGGGGTCGGCGACACAAAACATACTCACACATTGGCAAACTCCCAATTCCCCGACATTCATAGGTTTGCTACATCGTCTATGGAATGTACTCGGTATGGAGAAGTTAACACTTACTTTGGCAGGGGAGGGATCCAAATACAACGAACTGTGGCAACCCTTTTTGTCGCTCCTAGCCACGAAATTCAGGGAGGTCATCTGCCCCAGATATCTCCGCCTGCTGCGCCTCACTAGGTCCCAGGGGACGGCCTGAGTGGCGGGGGGGGAGGAGTCACGGGTGGACTCAGGAAGCTTAGGCAGTGGACATGGAACACGGGGGGGAGGGAGTTGGTTGGATGGGAGGGAGGGAGGGAGGGGCGCTTAAGGGGGTTGTTTTTTCTTTGGTTAGAATTATGCTTTGTATGCGACACTGATTGAAGAAGCACCTACTGTCGAGTTTTCGTCTTGGACTTGCTTGATATGATTATATATTCCATAGCTCTGATGGTTGGTACCTGGCCACACGCTACCATATTTGTGTGTTGCAAACTTAAAACAATAAAGAAATTTAAACCATAAAAAGAATATAAAAGCGGCATAAAAAGACATAATAAATCATTTTAGGCAATTATCCAAATTTCTGGTTTTTAAGGAAAGACATAAAAAAGATGCAACACAGTAACAGACCAGATGATCAGACAACATTCTTAGAAAGAACAAATCTAGGCGAGATTGTTTAAATTTATGCTTGCGCATAATTAGAAGTAAAAATCTTTTACGGTGATCAATATAAAATTTACAAAAGAAAAAAATGTGCAGGTCAGATTGGGGCGAGGCACCAGCACAAGGACAGCATGATAGGCCTTAAGAGTTCCAGTAATTAAAGCCTTTATGGAAGGCCTTAAAAGAATAATACCACCTATGGTACCACCTGCACCTCTTTGAAACCTTAACATTGTTCTCACAAGGCTTGTGGGTCCACCTTTTGAACCTTTACACAACTGTTCATTACAATTTCTTTCATGAAAGCATGCCTTTCTCATTACTATCACCTCACTAAGCCGTGTGGGTGAGATGCAGGCATTAACCTTAGAAGAACCCAGTTGAGTTACCTGTGTTCTTTCCTCAACCTGATTCAGTAGCAGATAGAACTCTACATACACTTGATGTCAAAAGAGCACTATTATATTGATAGAAAAAAAGATTTTCGAAAAACAAAACAATGTTTTGTTGCCTTTGCTCCACCTCATAGAGGAAATCCTATCTCTAAATCCACTATTTCTAGGTGCATTGTTAAATGTATTCAAACTTGCTATGTTAAAGCTAAACTAACTTTAACTATACCTCCTAGAGCACATTCTACTTGAAAAAAAGGAGCATATGTGGCCTTTTTAGGCAATATTCCCATAGCTGACATATGTAAGGCAGCCACACGGACTACACCGCACACATTTACAAAACATCATTGTGTGGATGTGTTAGCACATCCACAAGCTAATGTATGACTAGCAAAATGGAAACTAGTAAAGAGGTTACTTTTAATGTGACACGCTTCACACAATGCCTTCCATACCTTAGAAGTTAATTGAGATCCTCTGTCGAAAGTGATGGAGCGAGGTTAGCTATGGAGTTTTACCACATGTCACTTGTTTTGGTGCTGTGGGAATAGCTTCACAGGCCACAAAGTGAGCCATCTTAGGTAATCTGCCTACTATTACGAGGAGTGTTTTTACCTTGGTCTTTTGGCAGGTCAGTGATAAAGTATACAGAGATGTGTTCCTATATGTAAGTTGGTGTGGGTAATGGATGTAAGAGTCCTCTATTTTGAGACTGATCGGATTTGGCTCGAGCCCACGTGTCGCAGTTCTGCGTGTAGGCAATTGTATCTTTCTTCCAACTGAACCACCACAAATCCCCACTGGCTAACTCCAGGGTTTTTGTATTTCCAGGATATCCAGCTAGTTGATTGTCGTAACACCATTTGAGGACTTATCGCTGTAACTGTTTGGTAAAAATGTACAACTGCTTGTCTTGAAAGGGCAGATCCGCAAACCATTGAGTACCATTTATCTTGTTGTTGGCATGGAATAATCTTGTGTAAGGGGACATGATTCTTAATCTTTTCCAAGAACTGCTTTGACATTGTGGCTCTCACAAACTGGTTTCTGAAAATCATAGGTGGTAAATGCACTTACTTGGTTGTTTTTGCTGTTTACTCATAGTGAGATAAGATATCTGCTTCGTTATTTGCACACCTCATTTCAAAGGTTAAAATGAGATAGAATTTGGCGAAGAAAAATGTCCAGTGCAACTGCCTTGGTGTTAGTGCTCGAACGCACCGTAAGAATTGTAAGTTGCTATGGTCAGTGAACACCACAATTGGTAATTTGTGCTGAGCAAATAATGGCACCATTCTTTGAAGGCAAGTCAAATGGTCAGTAATTCCTTCTCTGTCACGGTGTAAGAACTTTTTAGACAGGTATACCACTGGATGGAGCTGATTGCACTTAGGGTCTTTTTGGGATAGTATGGAACCTATGGCCTCTACTATCAATGGCTGGTTGATGTCAGGATGCTTAAGAACTGGTGCCGTCCTGAACAACCTGTTTAATTCCTGAAACACATTGTTGGCTTCTGATATCCAAGTGAGCATGGTACCTTTTCCCAAGATTCTGGTCAGGGGAGTTGTTTTAGTTTAAAAATGGTTAATGAAGTGTCTATAAAAATAAGCGAATCCCAAGAATCCCAAGTGATGGACTTGAATTCAGGCCAATCTGTGATAGCTTGCGCATTCCGTTCTGCCATTGTTATATCTCGAGGGGAAAGAATAAAGCCTAAAAGTTCTACTGTGTCGGTTTTTATGTTTTTGAATTAGAATGTTTTTATTATGAATATGTACATTCAAAAATAAATACAATCCTTTGGTTTTTAATTGATTGTTGTGCTTTCCCTTTGTCACCTCTCCCTGCGTGTATTATCCAATTTTCAGTTTTTCTTTACATTGATTACTTTCCCTGTATAACAAATTCAGTTACATAACAGGGGGTCCTTGTTACCTACGCCAACATCTCAGCACTAGCCTTGCTGAATACATCCTGAAAGGAGTGGTATATCTCTGGCAACTCGATGTCCTGTTCTGCCGCTGTCGCTATGAAATGGGCCTTGGTTTCCCTAGTTGGTTGTTGCTCTGGGGCGCTGGCCTGATTATGGTTTTGTACCAAACATTCATGGTGACACCATTCAGAATTGAAGGTTATGCTTCTTGTAGCCCAATCGATGATGGGGTTATCCTTCATCAGTTGAGGATAACCCAAAATTACCATGAACTGTGGTGCATCGATTACATTAAAGGAAATAGCCTCTTTGTGACTAGTGTTCTACGAAGAAAACAACATAGTTATGCTGATAGTAGAGCGCGTGATTAATCTGGATGTGAGTAGCGTGCTATCCACTGCTCGAACATTTTTAGGTTGCTCCTAGGTAGTGGTGGGAATATTTAGTTTGAAAAAGAACAGTGAGTCAATGAAATTTCCATTTGCTCTGGAATCCACAATGACCACCACTTTTCCGTCTAGCAGGTTGTTACTACGAAGCAAACTTTGAGGACTAAGTGAGGTCCTCAGGTTTGTAAGGTGTTTGCGATGAATTGGTCAGGAGCTTCTGGGTGGTTACTCAGGGAATTCTCCTATCTGTTCCCTGAGCCAGTTAGTTTCGTATTGAGCACTCCTTCACCAAGTGCCCCTTTTTTCTGCATTGTAAACACAAACCATTTTTGCGTTGAGAGTACTTTTCTTCTTTAGTGAGTAGTATATGTAGGCCCATAGATATCCATGGGCTCACTGGTGTCTTGATAAGTAGTATTACATCTTTCTTTAGGCCGTGTATAGTCCAGAATTCCAGTATTTTTTTCTCACTTACCTGTCAGCGAAGTGTGGATCCAACCTGAGAGTCAAGACGATGAGTTCCACGCAACTTATTGGCTGTGGATTATGTGCAATGATATTCAAATGCTTACACATGTATGACAAAAAGTATTAACAATGATTGGTCCAATGGAAACCTGTAACATAAAACCTCAATAAACAAATTTAAACAAAAAAATCTTCTTGGCTGTGGATCTACGGATCTACCACTGTGCCACGTCATGTTGGCTCTCAATACAACGCGGCAAGGCATGGCTGCCTTATATAGCAGCGGTTCCAACAAAGATGGTGGCTGCGATTTCGGGACTAAAACGGTCCCCCCTCAAAAAAAGACTCAGGAATTATGTTGGCTGGGGCATATCATCAGGTCATAGTCAGGGCTTAAAAAATTAACTCAGTATGGCGAGCCAGATTACATCAGGACTAGCTATTTCTAGGGCCTACTAGCCCATTGTGGCGAGCTGACCACAGACGTTCTTCTTGGTCACAAAGTGAATGAGCGCTAAAAATACCTTTAAATTTTGTTATCTTGTCACAATTGCTCAGATATCACAAACAGAGGTCAAAAGTCAGTTTGTCTTCCTACATATATCTGTGACTGAAGTTAGAGGATTTTGTAAAGTGAACTGTGTGCCAATTTTGATGGGCAAAGCATATGAAATGAAAGGCTGGAAGTTTTCAGGCTTTTTTTCTAACAGAACACTGAAATAGCTAATGAGTGAACTGCTCAAACTTTTCAAATATATTTCACATTGTTATAAAGACACATTTTTGTAATTCTGTGGTGTAAAAAATAGATTTTAATAGGATCAAAAGAAATCAGAGCACTTAACTTGGTGATGTGCAAATTTAAAATATTTTTTCTGAAACCCAATTACCAAACATTGTTTATGCGCTATATGGTTTTATCAGAAAATCAACGTGTTTATGGGAAAGTTCTGTGGCCATTCAGTGGAAAATGTGCTATCTATAAATGACAGTGCACTACCACATCATGCTTTAGTAATATATTTGTGAAAGGTGAGTTTTTAAACATCGACTGGGAAATATTCCTGCTCCTACCCAGATGAAAATGCTATTAGTGAACTAAGAGGCAAGCCAGGGATCATTTGTACCCTATATGTGGGCTCGATTCTTATTATACATGGAGCAAACGTTTAGTCTAGTAAATTAATAGAATTTTTTTTTATAGATAACCTAACCTAACTCTTGCATTACAATCTCCTCAGCGACTTTGTTCTACCTCCTATTACGGCCTCACCATGATTTTTCCAGATGATATCCACCCGGCACCTCTGGGCATCCCACCCTGACTGCTTGTTTCTTGTAAAATGTATCTACCTTTTTTTTATCCCAAATGTATCCACCCCTCCTAAGTCTTTTGTATACCACTTGTCAATCCTGTAAAGCGCTCTGATACCCTTACGGGTCTATAAACAAAAATTTATAAACAAAAATGAAAAGAGTGCCCTTGACGGAAAATAATGGCTCACTAGGGGTCCTTTTTTACCGAAGAATTTGCAGTGCCAAACTCACCCCGACCAGAAGCAAATCAGACTGTCCATAGCCAATTGATTATAAAACAAACGTAGTTTTTTTATTTATTCATTTTTTTAGGATATAAATGTATGATCTTTGGTCACAGAGGACATAATTACATCAGTATTATAACATACAAATGACAGTTCAAGAATCGGTTGTGACAAACAATTTTATATGCTCAATTCCACACACCCATTCCTTCCGCCACACATTAAAAAAAACTCTTATCTCTCCATGCATTCTAGAATTATTCAATACATCCACAAATTCCCACACATACTCATACATTCAACATTCATCATCCACATAATGTATAACAATTGCCAGGTATTAAATGATGCACTGGGTCCCAAAAGAGTCAATCTGTAGGGAACTGGAGGACTCAAGGTAGAAATGGCAGGACAAATTTTACGGTTCTAGTTCGCGCTCTATAAAACATAAAAATAAAATGAAGAAATAGCAGAAATAGTGAACTTCCAAATTTGAAGGTGCTTTGTTATGTGATAATGAAGAAAAAGACGGCTCCATAAGACAAAATATGTGCCTAGGATCACACAATGTGAGACCAGTTTATGGGTCAAGTATATTACAGTTGGGTCGAGAAGATTACTCAAGTTGCTAAACCTGCAGGTCTAGTAAAAATGTTGGATTTTTTTAGCCCTGATAGTAGTTTGATCAGTGGTTGCAATAAACAGAGTGTTTTTGGAAGTAAGTAATGCTGTAGTTACAGTACATGCATAATTTCTGCAAAGTCAACAGGATTGTGGCAAGCAAAACAAATGATTTAGTTACAGTACATGCATACCATATTGTTGTTCTGTTCATAGGGTGCCATTACAAAACATATATGCAGTCTGATGTGCTCTTGTTTGTGCTTCTGATTCATATTGCTTCTGATTCATATCACATTGAAGGAGTCGGGGAAGGATCAAGACACATGCTTACTCAAGTGGTAGTCAAAATACCCCTAGCTCCAAAACACATGAGGGGTCTTGCCTGAGTGTGATACCACCTTTACACAGCTGGTCACCCACCTCCTAGCCAGAGCGACGGCCTAGATGACACACTACCTGCTAGCCACAGACACATGATCCCCAGAACCTAGTCTCCCCTTGCAACTATGTCCTGTTGAACTGTGTACCTACTGTGTATAATTTTTTATTTCTGGCAATCTTGCTGCATTGCTCGCCATCTTAGCTCTGATCAATATTTTCTTGTATTCTTATTGTACCTTGCACTTACTAAATAAAAACCTTAATTAAAAAAAACTCCATGTACTCCCTCCTTTAAATTCTAACATTCCTTCACATATTACACACCATAACATACCCACAATTCCACTGACAACATTTAAAAACTTAACCTTAGACCTTCTCCTGACACTAAAAAGGACACCCACCAATTCAGTGTCATCACACTGGTGTCTGAACCCCCTTCTTAGCAGTCTTAGTAATAACATTAAATATGTATTTGTAAAGCGCACTTTCACCCGGAGGTATCTTGGCGCTGAATAACAGATGTTTATTATTACCCAACTCAATGGTACTCATTTTATCGATGTCAGATGGATGAAAGGCTAAGAGGACCCACCGAGATTTGAACCTGTGACCATGAGGTTGAACTCAGGCCCATTAAGAGGACGCATTAGTCCACTGAGCCTCCAGACCCGGATTCCAACCTTTCTTTCGTGTCCATCTGCTAAATTACTTAAAATTGACTTCGATGAAAGTTTAACTTAATTTTCCATAAGAACTATGAGACAGTAGTTTTCTTGTAGATCCCGCTGCCCTTTTTTAAAAAAGTTTTTGAAAAACTTAATAGGAAGGAAATGTCTTTCTTTTTTTAGGACTGACGCTGCTGGTTTTTTGATTGAGAGTTCACTGAGGCCTCCTAACCATACCTCAGTGCCTGTGCCCTCACCTTAAAACTATGTATGCGAGATCGGCTTATACCTAATTGACATAAGCTTAACTTACTTGTAAGTCTCTAGTAGATGGTGCACAGGTACCCAGGGCCTGACAGTCAGAGGGTCACCCCTGGAACTGCAGCACTGATTGTGCAACCCTGGGTGTGACAAAGGTAAAACATGTCTCCCAGTCTGCCACTCTAGTTTGGAAGGGCAGTTTAAAGCAATGGCAAAGCCCATTCTTCCCTTTTAATATATGCAAGTCACCCTTAAGGCAGGCTTAACTAGCCCTAAGGCAAGGTGCTGTATATTAGACCAGTGGAACATGTACTTTTACATGTTTCAACAGTAAAAACCCACAATTGTCGTTTTCACTGTGGAATAAGGCTAGTAGATCCATTGGCGAGAGCACAGTTACAAGCTAACAACTCAGCTTTGCTATTATCTGACGGGGACTACTAAAGTTGATGCTGTAAGGTATTAACCAACTTGTTGCACTATGCCCGATTTGATGTCCAAGTCCGAATTAATGTAACTTGTTGCAGTGTGCAACTTTTACAAAGTTGCCACTTTGTTGCCCAAATCCCATGTAGAGAAGGGTTTTGTCCCTGAGACAACCTTCTCCCCTCCTGGGGAGACGTGCAAACCATTCCCTGGAAAGGACACAATAGTAGCCTGGGTGGGGGACAGGTATTACCTCTCTCTGGCAGGAAACCACATGGGTTTTTGTGCAAAAGGCCAGCTTCATAGTAGAAGCTGCCTTTGAAGGACAAATGATGAACACTTGCAAAGAGGCTACTTTATACCTTTAGGTAGACAGCCTGGCACTTGAGAAGAAGTGGGCTAACCAGTTACCAAACCGTTTTTTCATGGCTGGGTATCCCACTTGGTAGCCCTGCCTCTGGGTTGGACTAGAGAGCTCTACACGCTAAGAGGGTTCTGCCATCTTGAGAGTCAGCAGAATGGAGAATTCTGGGATAGACAGATGCCACACTTCACAAGAAGTGGTCATCAGGAGGGAGGGAACCTAGTTGCCCATTGGCTATTGACAATGAGCACCTCGAGGCAAATTTCTGGGCATAAAAGGGCACGCCTGGCACCCAGAACTCCGATTTGGACAGACTGGAGTAAGAAGGATTGCGGTGCTACACCATGGACCCGTCAAAGAAAGACTGCAACAACTAAGACTGTACCTACTGAACCTTGTAGCTAACAAAGGAGAAGGGACTGTCCCTGCTGTGTCATATTCGTGGAGAAGTTGTTTCCTGAGCCCAGCTGAAGCAAGAGACTCCGCAGGTCAGTAACTGAGCTGTTCGCAGCAGAGGGCCTCAACAGCTGAAGAAGCCTGCTGGGGCAAGTTGGTTGCCCGAATTTTCTGACCGCCTCTCCTCTCTGCCATGCAACACCAAGGACTGGGACCAGATGTTCAATGTGTCCCCAAGTCGGCTGAACCAGGGAGAGTCGACATAGTGCAGTTTGGTCACCCAAAAACCAAGTTTATCGTCCATGGAACGATTCTACTGACCATGATACTGGATCACTTGTAGCCCAGTGGCGACTGGACATCTGCCTGGACTGGGAGAACTTCAAGGGACGCTGACCCCTGTGGCCAGGACTACCTCATCGAGCTCATGGACTGAGTAGTAGCTGCAGTAAGACCCCCGTTTATCGCATTGCATCACTGAGCATCTTCAGCATCCAGTATCGTTTGGATGAAACCCACGATAGGAGTCTATGGCAAGGAGATAAAAATGCCTTGAACTAAATGAAGACTGCTACTTCCTTTGAAGTATCTGTTTCTGAGGACCATGCTGGTTCCCCTGGCTGGCTCGCTGCTGGAGTTTGTCGCCAAAAGTAACTGAAAGTAACCGCATTGATAGTTAACCCAAGTTTCCTTGAAAACGTTTTCAAGTGTTTGATTTATTAAATTTGCCAAAGCTTGTTTTTGGGTAAGTAAAAAAAAGTGCATATTTCCTGTACCCTGTAAAAGCTATATTTCTGGAACCCTCCAGTGGATCTGTTTTGATTTGGTGTCTAATATTACATAAAAATACTCTTTATTTTATAAATGTTGGATTTCTTGAGTGTCTTGTTAATAAGTCTGGGCGGTGAACTCCGCGCCGCTCACGGAGTTTGCGGAGTTTTCTGCACAGTTCCCAAAAACTCTGCGCAGAGTTTTTACCCTTCCTCGCGTTCATCAATGTCTAGTTGGCGAGCGTAAGCGAGGAAAATCCACCTCCCTGCAAGATTTTTCCTCTTTCGCGATCGTCAACTTCAAGTTGGCAAGCGAGAGCGTTGAAAATCAACCTCCCGGCGAGATTTCTCAACGCGGGCGGTCAGATTTCTCATTGCGAGTGGTCACGTTTACTCGCGACCGCTCGCGTTGAGAAGCTACCTGCTCGTGCCAGAAAGCTGCTGCTCTAGTAAAAATCTACTTGAGCGGCAGAAAGAAAGCAGCACCCGCTTGCGCTGTGCACGATGCCGTTCACGATGATTGACCAGTGCGGACAAGCACCTGGCACTGAAAATCAACACAAACTGCATCTATCTAAAGAAACTCCGCTGCTCGCGGAGCTCCGCGTAGTGCGGCTGAGTTTTTTTGCACTTCGCTGAGTAACGAAACTCAGCGTACTCCGACCTTCGTCTTCAATTGTTTTGGTGCTGTTTAAATGCTTTATGCGTGTTCCATTCTGTAAGCCTGACTGCTCAGAGCCACAGCTACCAAGGGGTGAGCTAAAAGTGTGAGAAAAAAAACCTACTGGCCGTAAAGGCGTTGTTGGTAAGTGAATAACATGGTGAGGTTGCACAACCACGCCATATAATAAACCCCGTTTCCTCACAATAATCAATATGCTGCCCTTCCATGAAGAAGGAATCAAACCATACGTTTGCCCCACCGAAAAACTGGTAGCAATAACCTGGTCAGAAAATTACTTGAATTCCATGTTTACAGCAACTAAAATTCTTAAGGCACTGTGGTCCCCAAAAGGCTTAATATAATCTCTGAGTATTATTATGTACACCAATGCCCAAAGAGAAAAGCCATTTAAGCGCATAGCTAATCTCTGATCCATCTTTGGTAATGCTGCTGCCGTCATTTATGCCAGTGAGAGTGGCTTTGTGAAGAGCCCACACCTTCCACGGTTAATGCCTAAAATGTTTTGTCGTCATTTGGGACTTATTGTCTTCCACATTAGAGTCTAAAGTTCTTCTATATGTTTACATTGCTGTTTCCCCAACATGCTCGAGTCTGATTATATTTTTTCTAATCTCATATTGCCTAGACCCAATTAGACGAATTTTTAGCAGCCACTCTACTAGACGTTTCCAGAATTGATTGTGTCTATTTTGTATTCATAGTCAAACCAAGGATTTTTATCCTCATGTGGTTTAACTCTAATTTGATTCATTTAGAATCTTACATGTTTTAGAACATTTGTCAAATTTGACTTCTGGTCCCATTGAGGTTTCTCTACAATTTGAAACGGTTATATTCGTGTTCAGAAATGTACCACACTAGTTTAATTTTAAGTCCGATAAACTTCTAATGCCACCCTATTCTTTTTTGCATATCAGCACCAAATAGTCAAATTATCCTGGAGTTGGATTTATTAAACCCTATATTACATTTCAGTGGGAAGTAATTACTCTTATACCAGTCTCGAAATCTTTTCCACACCTGGCAATAACATGAAATGCAGCATATTTTTGGTACCAAAAGATGATAAATGCATTGGATAGGTCGTGATAGCCCTTCAAATCTTCAATTTAGTCGTTGAATGTGCATAGCAAAAAGGGCCAGTCTCAGAAAACGATCATATTATTTTTCTGCATTTTGAAATATGTTGAAGGTAGATTTCACAAACAGAGCAGGTGTCTTCTGGATCTGTCCAAACAAGCAACAGTTAAACTCTACGTTCGAATAAGTGAGATCATCAGGCATCAATTAATCAGAAGTAGATATACAATGAACAAAACGTCCAGAGATATGATCGCATTTGCTTTTCATTAGTAATAAATGTACTTTACAGATTATGAAACAACTATATATATTTTTTTACTTTAGGGCCTCACAGCCTACTTGCCAGTAGGTATTCAGTATTTAATGTAATCCGGTGGACCGTAAAATTGTAAAACGATGACGTTGACAACAATCATCAACTTGCATGCTCACTCTGCTGTATGTCTTTTACAGAGCCTCTGTACCATATACAGTGAAGCCATTTAAACTCATCAGCCTGTGCCAGATTTTATGCAAACAAAGGTAGACTGCAGAATTTCTGAGGCTGATGAGCTGACCCCGCTGCAGTACAGGAAGCCATGGAAATTCCGACTGTTTGCCATGTAGCTTGCTCTTGCATTCAGTTCTGTCCTGAAAACTTATATTCTTAGCCTCTGTAATAACTTGCTGATAGTTGAACATACTTCTATTAATTTCAAGTGCATTGCTTGATGCAAGTCTCATAGAAGAAAGATCAAGATGAACTGTGACCCTTGCAAATGTTTACTAAATTACCAAACTTGTTTCGAAGGAGGCCATTTTTAGTGCCATTATCATGCTTGTTCTGACTTTGCAAGTTGCAATATCCTACTGTGGACACCAACTGTATGCTTTCTCCCAGACCGTACAATTTGTTTGCTCTCTGATTGAGGAATTGGGAGTAAACAATACTCGATCAGACTTCTGCAGTTTCATCTTACACATATCATGGATGTTTGGGACAAATGTATTGCCTCTATGAAAGTCCTGAGCCTTGGGTCCAAGTCTGTAGAGTCAACTGATTTTAGATATTTGAAATATTAGAAATTCCCATGTCTGCCCTGCCAGAAATATGTGCTTATTGTTAAACGTATTCTACACTTGAGGACCATTTGACACATCATTCATGCCAATCGTGATAGTATCCCTCATGGTTTTGCAGACATCTGCGGATCCAGAAGTTAAGTTAAGTAAATAAATAAATACTAATCTCAGATTTTCCCGTGGAGCCATTTTGGGTTCAAGGATCAGTGATACTGGAACCATCTGATTAGCTGGTTGCCACCTGAAGAAAAAGGTTGTGTCCGTCATTACATGATGGATGTATTTGTCCTGATAAAAACTTGCCAAAGGCACATAGTGGGCGGGCTGATTGAGTTCACTCTGTGCCCTAGGCCCATGTAGTGAGAGGGCCCAAAAGACCCGTGCCACGTTGGTATTTATTTTTAAATGTTTATTTTTGCAGTGGGTCTACTACCCAGTACCCTGTATCCAATGCAGTCTGAGAGACATGGATCCTGGCTGAGGACAGCAGATCTGGTGGAAGTTTCATTACCAGTGATTATGCTAATCAAATTTGCTAATAATTTTTACATGTACCATGCATCATCCATCCGCTCACCGCTCTCCATTAATTCGCCATTTTCTAGCCGTGCATTCAACATTTTCCAACTCCTTATTCACCAGTACCTGTCCTTCGATTCATTATTCTCCATGTATTCATTTACTATGCACTCTCTTTGTTCATCCATTAACATCCGTTTTGAACTATCCGCATCTATATAGCATTCAGAACCGCTTACAAGTTGAACCACAGAAACACAGACACTCGCACACCAGTAAGCAGTACTCTTCCACACTCCTTCAGCTGTGACTTTCATAAGTGGACACAGCACGCCAGTTGACTACCGATTGTACACCGCACACTAGAGAAGTTTTCAGAACTGCCCACAACATGGCAGAGATAACGTTTGGAACTGGACGTGATTCTGCCGGAGACTTTCTACAGCCATCGCTATTATAACAATGATGGCTATGAAAAGGAAGTTCCTGACTTGCTGCCTTTCATGCCTATGATCACTCTATGTAAAATAGGCAAACCCAGTACTTCTATGTACTGCAGGTTAATATAACAAACTGTCAGATCTACTTAGCAGATTGGTGTAATTATTCAAAGTGGGACATAAGGGTAAGTAGCCAAACTTATTACCTAATGCAGACAAGTGGTGCCTAAGACTGAAACGTGGGAATAATCACAATTCCTGTAAAGTAAACGGGCTGTGTTCCCCGTATGTCTCCCACAATTCTAACAGGAAAAACATCTAAAAAGCGTAAGTTATAATCTTTTTTAGATTTTATGCTACTGAGCACTGAGAGTCTCAGTTTAACGGTAATTAAAGGTTGGATTTAGTGATAGCTGTTTACTGTAACTTGCTTATACTCTTTCTTGTGGTATTGTTTGTTATTTTCATGCACAATTCTTAAACTTAATCCTTTTCAGCCTGGATGGGAAGAGCGAACACACACGGATGGAAGAATTTTCTACATAAACCACAGTAAGGGTTATGTTATTTTTTTAATGTCGTGCAACCATCTAATAGCCTAAATGGTAATTGTTGACCTTAATAAAAAATATTCTGCCATTCCAGGTACCAAAAAAACACAGTGGGAGGATCCTCGATTGCTGACTTTAGCAATAACCGGACCAGTGAGTGTTTATACATATCTTTGCAGTCGATGAGATTTCATCTATTTATTGTATTACATTTATAAAAAGAAAGTGCCTTTATAGCATGTTTTATTTAAAAAGCGCTAGAATGTAATGGACGCAGAAACAGAAGCAGCGTTTCTATAGGCACCTTCACGAGCTATATTTTATTTTACAGTTACTGAATTTGTTGAGCAGACAGTAGAACCCAGAAAAGATGGTGACATTCTTCAAAGAGTCTTTACAAGCCTGAGTGTTACCCACTAACACTATGTGGCATGTAAACATTTTATGACTTATAGCGTCAACGCATACATACTGGTATGTTGTGTGTGTTGGCATACACGTAAGTAATTTGCACACAAGTATATCCCAGTGGCGCTCGCCCGTTATAGTTAAGACATAGTTAGCACAGGAAATGTTTTTTTGCTAATACCTTTGGTACCACTTCCCCAAAAAACTTTCATCCACCTCAGGTTTTTCCTGGGAAGTTTCTGGGTGATCCATCAAGCGGGACCAAGAAAAAAGGGGGCGGTCCCAAAATATAGTTGCCCATGCCTTTTTCCTTGTAACAGTTGAACAGCGATGCATCAAAAACAGCTGAGAAGAATTATACCAAATTTGGCAGAACGCTAGATATTAGTGTAGAAAGTATGTTTTTTCTGAATTGGTGTAAATTCGTTTGCTGGATTTGCAACAGTTCTGTAATTGCACAACTTCAAAAAAAATAGATTGATCTCATTGGTCGAGAGGGCTTTCTTTTTCCCTTCGTCAACCTTGCTCCCATCGCAGCTCGCTTTCTGATTGGCTGGCCACAACATGAAAAGAAATGTAGGAGAGGCTATTACTGGATTCAGGGGCTTTTTCCTGCTATCCTAAACATTTTTTAAATGTATATCCTGCCCACACTCTTTTGGTCAGAAAACACAGCTTGGCTCCCACCTGGGCGAGAGCAGTGAGATCAGCAGCAGGCGGCTCCTACCACCACTACAATGGGGCCTGGCTGGAGAGCGGGATGAGGCTCTGGGCACCCTGGAGTTTCCTCCATGGCCTCTAATGGCACCTGCATTGTGGTTGTCGCAGGTGAGCACCGGGGTGCCCATTTACCAAAAATATTTGCCAGCTTCATTTGGCACCGGCATGGTTTCTGGTGGGGAGCCGGCTGGGGCAGGCGAGCTCCTCCTGCAGCCACCAACATTAAAAAAAAGTTGTGGGTGCCCTGGCACTGGAGAACCCCAAAAAAGACAAAAAACAAACAAACAAAAGGAATAATACATGAGTGGCACGAGCCAGTCAGTCAGCAAAAATCTTTATTTGATCTCTGTAACAGACATCATAAAAGCACAATTTAATCACGGCATATTATATATACAATACAGGCAATGTTAGAAATCAGATAAAACATCTAAAATATTCACTAAAAGCTTTGGTTGTTATTGGGTTGAGAACACTTCATTTAGATACATCAATTTCATGGTTACAATAATTAGTTTAAGTCTCGGACCTACTAGGGCCTTTCTCTTTCTCATGCAAGCCCAAACGAAGGTGGCTACAGGAAAACAGACAAAGTGATCGGAAAGCGTCTTTAAAAAGTACAATGCCACCCTACATTGAGAAAAATTACGACACCTAAAATTGGGAGGATAAAAGCTTCTCTTTCTGTGTGATAAAACTTACACAACAGTACAATGTGAAGATCTCACTGGGGTGACTGATTATCACATTGGCACGGTGTCAAAGCTGAGTGTTTAAATTGTTTCTCTGGGAACCCTAGCATCACAGGGATAACATTCAAGCGAAAGCGCAGGAGAATGTATCTATGTTGAGTGAACGTAATTCTAGATAGATATGAGAAACCTTCCCCTGTTCTTTGGCGGATAAGGTCATATACAAGAGATGATTTTTGTTACCAGTTCTTTTGTCTACGGACATATTTAGCTCTCTGCATAAATGCCTCAATTATTTTTGTTTAGAGACCCTCTTGCTGGATGCTGGTTCCCAAAATAGTTTTTCCTGTCCTATTTCACTCAGTCCTGCTTCTACGTATCTGAGCCAGCCAATCTTGTTATAATGCTCCAGCTTTATGCAGTCTCCAATTATGCACTGAGTTAAATTAAGTGTCCCTGCGCCAAATAGAGATCCATAACAAAATTGGTGCCAATCTAATTGAGTCTGTTATATGAGGCAACCCTAAATTACTATGTAGAATGTAGTTAGAGAATTACTAGGGGAGCGAAACCCTAGATTTAAAAAAGCTGTCTTCTGTTATTTGAAGTTTGTCAATCTGAGCTATCTCCCTGACTCCCGCACCATAGGTTTCTCTCCATGCCTAGGACTCTTGCAATCACCAGGTTTACCCAAGAGAGACAATTGTTTATTATTCACTGTTCCTTGCAAATGTTGTGCACGGTGTGGGGTGGGTGTTACGTATGGTAATAAAATACTAATTTATGTTTAAAAAAACAAACTAGGAATTCACTGAAAAATAATCAAATGTTAAAGTGACGTTATAGTTAGGTTTGTTAATAATATCCTACATTGCATTTAAATAAAACATATATATTCACTGAAAAAACAAAGGTTAAAGGGACATTCTAGTTAGATGAAAATGTCAGTTAAATCATACAGTTTTAAGCAAACAAAACCACTGAAATGTACACATTATTGTTAATTCGGGCCTTAAAGTAACTATAACTCGCACCCTCTCCATTCACTGCTTATGGCCCTCACAAGTAATATCACTCATGACATGTTCTATGACATCATTGATAAAATCACTGCAACATCTGAAATGACCTTCATGGAAATACTCTGGATGTCGCGGGCACGAGTTAGTTACTTTAGGGCACAATGCTTTTTTTGTTTTGCTAACAGTTGTGGCACCTTTCCTCAAATCTGCACAAAGCTTTCCCCAAAAATGTGCGCTCACTTTGGCTTGTTCATGGCATGTTTCTTTCAGATTTCTTAAGTGTGTGTGGGGAAGTGGGTCGATGAGTACTTTACTAAATTTGCATTTTCCATTGAATTTTTTGTTCATTGATAAGAAAAAATCACCAGCTGAACGGAACCGGATTACGGATTACTGTCAACGAGTTCTCCCCGATAGGACCCTCGGGGTCCGCTTTTGAATCTAGACCAGGCCTCGGTCCCGTGCCCCTCCACAGGTCTATGTCTCTTGAGGATGCCTGATCCCATGGCCCCATCACCAGGGTCACAATGCAATAGTCCGTTTCAACTCCATGACTGTGCCACATAGAGACATCTCAATTGCGCCACCTGGCCAGTTTTTCTGGCGTCACATAGGAGAAATTGATGAGGAGGCTTAGTACAGGGTCTTTGACCCCATTGTCCATATTGTGCAAAGTGTGCTTAAGGCCACCGGTATGAGGAGTATGTCTATGCCTGTGGGCTAGACATCTCTCCTACACTGCTTTAGTCACTCCTCTTGGCCTGGCCACAGAGGAGAGAGAGTGCATTTTTTGCAATATTGATCAAGCGGGCACCTTTGACCTCTGGCTTCTACTGGTGGAAATGAAAAATAATTTAGTGACGGAGGTCCTCCAGTCAGGGCAGACTAGCTTAGAACCAATGCTTCCATTTAAAAAGGCCCTTACAGACACCCTTCTGGTTCAAGCCCTGTTTGGGAATCACAGTAAACTGTCATGTGGCATGCCACATCGACAGGGTCTGGGAGACACAATATTTTTGACACAGCACCCCACAACCAAACGTTTTGTGGTACAGGCATCCTCATTGAGGGTCAGTGAAGGGTCGTTCCCCACTGCCCCTCCGAACAGCAAGTCCAAGAGGCTGGACACTCCTTTCGGCAAAAACATTTTATCCTCCACAGGGTGGCTCTGGTTGGATTGATCAATACCGCTTGCCTTTTGTGCACCATCAGCATTGTTCCTAGCTTGGACCAAAGTGTTTCTTCCTGCAACATTTCTTTTTGTTGTGATCCGTTGCTTGTCCCAGCAGCTGCATGTGCACATTCCTTCATGAGGTCGCAGTCTCATGGATTGTCTTTCCTGCATTTTTCCAAATTTAGATCTTTCATGAATTTACATGCTTCAGTCAACTCCATTGTTGAGCTGGGAGTCCCACTGTAACATCACAATATATTTTCTATATTAAAACTAGAACTAAGACTGGAACAAAGACTATTTAGTAGCATATTTGCATCATTACAAAGAACTGAACTTCAGCTAATCGAAAACAACCAGTCTGAAGACCACAGCCAGACAGGCCACCATCCTTCAGATGTATTCCACACTTTGTGCTTGTAGAGAGTCCCCTGAGCTCTGCTTAGGTTTCTCAGTTTCAGCTATTATCCAGAGAAGATTTCTTCACAATTCAGTTCATTTTAATCAAGAAAATAATCAGATGGAGTCTGACACACCTTAAAAAAATAAAATAAACATCTTTCTGATGGGTTCTTCTAACCACAGATTCTTTACCTTTTGAATATTCCCCAAGCATCAGACAGGATCCAGAAAGTTCAAAGTTGTACTCTTGCGCTCTAGTAGTAACAGGAAACTCGGCTGCCATACACAGAAAAACTATACTCTGTACTCGTCAAAATCTAATGGTCGGTCCTATTCCCACTGCTAAAGTAGTTCCCTTTGCAGATTTTGTTGCAGGTCAAGCCCTCAGACATGGCTAAGTTCAAGCAGAATTCAACTTCTTCCTGCCATATTTGAACTCCAGAGAAGGCACGAGGGTATCAAAATGCCTCCTGGTCTTGCTTCTGATCCCCATCTGAGCTGATTCCGAGCTTGATCCCAAAGTACCCTGAATTTCTGGATGCCGTTGGCCCTAAGAAACTGCAAAGGCATCCAGTCAGACTTCCCCCAGCTGGATTTTTCCCCGGGCGCCATTTGTGCCCTCTGTTCCAGCTATGGGTTCTTATCTCGCCCCGGTGCCTACTTCGGTCCTGGCTCCATTCCCCATGCTAGGTCTTTCGGCATTAATGTTGATGACACCTGCGCTAGAGGAGGAAGCCTTACCCATTCTTCTCTCTGCTCTCCAACTCGACCCAAACTTGACCGAGACACTGCCCCAATCACACTGGGGTGCAGCTTTTCAGCAGCCCAGACGATTCAGTTGAGTTGCCTTTTCAGCCCAGGTATTGCACAATGTCAAATTACTGATCCATACATTGACAATTTGATGAAGTGGATGACTTTGTTCTCCAGTATCATGAGGACCATAAGGATAAGGAGTTACAGGATGCCATTGGTCTGGTTTCCCCATCGGAGCCTGCTATGGGAGAAAGTGTCTCCTTCACTGTCGTGAAGCAGAAACTGGCAGTTGTACATTATTTACAATTACCCACCATGGAGGTAAAGGCGGATGTCTTCACAGAGGTCCCTGAACCAGGCTTGACACCTACGGAACCGGGCTCCGCCAGCTGCAGAATAATTCTGCATAATCCTTGATAGCAGAGAGCTAGCTCAACTTATTTTATAACGCTAAGGCAGTGTGGCGGGCTCAAGATTCTGCTGGGGCACTGTGTTCCCCGGAAAACCAGTCAAAAAGGCACTTGCAGGCTCTGGGGGATGAGAGCACGAGGCCCGACTGAGATATCGCGGAGCCCGGGACGTTGCTGCGCCAGACGAAACGGAGAAGTGGAATCATCCTGGCAGTGTGGTGTACCCGCGATCATAGTGTAACGAATCCCGCTCTGTGGTGAAGTGGTGGCGAAGATTGAAGCCGAGGCCTGCACCGTGAGGCCTTACTATAATCCTGTGTGCCTGAGTCCTAGCGGGGGAAGTCGCACAGCCCTCAGAGGAGACACGGGGTCAGGCACCCTCACCTCCGGCGTGGTCGCTGCATGTGGAGCAGCTCCCCCAGGCTGTTGGGAACTTGGTAGGCAACCTACAGACATAGGTCCCGGCAGATCCAGAGATTTACTGTACATGAGTAGCTACATTTAGACAATTGGTGAATCACCACAGTATAGCCTTACCCCCTCACCCCACCCCTCCCACTAACCGCGCTCAGTCACCCCTATGGCTGCACTGCATGCTGTGAAGACCCTGCATGTAGTGAATGAGTGTGAGACCCAGTGGTGCTAACGAACGGCGGGTCCTGGAGCTGGGGGGTCTCCCTGGAGCTCTGGTGCTACATTTACAGAGGGGAAGCTTGAGGCATACACAGCGGCACAAAATTCAACAGCACAAGTGGGCAGACACCCTTCGAACCTGGGGACGGCCACACACATATACCATATCATTGAAAAATGGGGAAACATGATGCCAAGCAATCGAAGCTCTGCTTTGAGAGCGAGAGGCTCACCAAACAGACAGACCGACAACGAGGCGGACACAGACTCTGAGCAGGGCACAAGGGAAGGCGCGGAGGGTGGTACTGACAATCTCCGCACGCTGCTTCTGGACATGAAATCATGTTTAAAATCCATTGATAACAAACTAGAAACACTCACCTCCCAGCTGGATCAAGTAAAAAAAACAAGTTGATATCCACGAAACCCGATTGTACCAACTAGACAACAGCTCCACCGAGGTATACGAGTTCCAACTGGAGACCAAAGAACAACTACTGCAAATGGGCAAACTACTTACTGTAATCAGGGCCAAAAACAAAGGCTTGGAGGCCCGTTCCGAGAGGAATAACCTCTGTATTACAGGTATACCAGAGACAGCAGCCATATCCAAGATGGAAACTTTTGTGGAAGACCTATTGCATGAGCTGTTCGCCCCAAGTCTCTCAACAATGTTATTAGTAGAGAAGGCTCACCGCTAGTTTGGTCCCAGACCCCCGGTAAAAGCCACACCTAGACCAATCATAGAGAGACTCTTGAACTATCGCAACAGGGATACCATACTATGCCAAGCCAGAGAGAAGGGCAGAATTCAGCACAAGGGAAATGACATCTCCCTATTCCTGGACTTTACTCCCCCTGTCCAGGCGGCAAGACGCAAATTTGTGCCAATTAAACGCATTCTACGACCAGCTGAAATACCCTATGCCCTACTGTACCCGGCCAAATTGAAGGTAACCCACGAGGCAACTATGCACCACTTCAGATGCCAAGTCAGCCATGAAATTCACCAAACACGTGGCAGGCCGGTATAGCATACCTGCTGCATCTGCTGGAGATCCGTATGCGGCTGGACTAAGTGACTATGACTGAACTGAAGCGCGTAGATCTGTCAGGTACTATGTATGCAAATACATAACCATGGTATCAAGGGGATTCCGGGCATTGTCCGCCCACGACAGATGAGATGTGATGGAGGGGGGTTCATGGATTGGTCCTGACCCCACTACACTGCCCATGTTTTATTGTTACTTAGCTCTCCATGAGTAGCCATCCCGCCACCAAGCAGGGTTGTATGCCAGAGGAGTCATGCCCCCAGGGAGACCTCCCACCTGTTAGTCCCAGTTATGCCACTGGGACGAACCTTGAGTTGGTTTAAATGGAAGGGATTATCTGCACAACCTGTTTGGGGGGTTGGTGTGGGAGGGGGGAGGGAAGGGATAGTTCTGTTAGTTAATCAGGTCAGTACATTGCTCTACAAGCGGAGCACAAGTAACATACAGACCGCACAGACCCAACACTAGGAGATGCAGCCAGCACCGTCCCTCGAACTGCAGCAGAGGCATCAAGGCAATCCCTTAGGCATCAAAGACACACTGCAACATAATCTCTTGGTCCGTCAGGGCATTCATCCACCTGCCAAGCCATGACAATCTATTCCCTACTTACCTGGAATGTAAGAGGGATGAACAACTACCATAAGACTAGACTCATACACTCCTATCTGGCAAGACACAGTATCAATATAGGCTTCCTTCAGGAAACACATCTAAAAAGCACTTCACACGCTGGATTGAGTGGCAAACGATGGGGCGGTATATTCTCCTCCTTATATTCCAATTTTGCTCGGGGAGTAGCGATACTGATAAAACAGGGGATAGCCTGGACAACTACTACAACACATATTGATCCGGAGGGAAGGTATGTAATATTGGGTGGTAAAGTAGGTACAACAGACGTTACTCTAGCGGTGGTATATGGTCCCAATGTGGACACACCTGACTTTTTCCACACAATTTGTGCCCAAATCAACATGCAAGGACTTGACACGGTCATATGGGGTAGCGACTTTAGTGCCTTGATGGACGATACACTAGATAGGAGGAGCTCGTAAACTACACCCTAGAGCATGCGTATCTCTTAATGATATAGCATCTGATGGAGACTTAATAGATATTTGTAGGCAGAGATATCCAGCCACATCAGAGGGCACCTGCATAACAGTTCATCAAAACTCTTGGTCTAGACTGGACTACTGGCGGGTCTCCCAAGATATAGCTGCATGGAGAACAGAAGTAAAACACCTACCTAGGACACTGCCCAACCAGTCCAATTACAGTTCTCCATACCAGGCTAGCCAATAAGATTGCCAAATTAGAGACTTTCCCCTAATGCGCTCAAAGACATGGTCTTCCGGGAGGGTATTAGAAGCGACATAGAAGAGTATTTTTCCACGAACACGGGATCAGTAGACTCTCAGGCAGCCCTATGGGAGGCCTTCAAAGTGGTGGTGCATTGGAAAGACAGACTGGCGTCCTAAAATCCATTAGGCAATCTCTGGAGAAGCTCAAAACCAATGTCAGGGATCTAGAATTGCAACATGATAGAACACACAATATCAACCTCCTAGGCGCAATTAGGAACATAATTTCACAATATGAGGAAGAGGCACAGACGTAAGTGAAAGTTCTAGGTAAATACGCCCAGGCCAGAAGTTATAGCGAGGGAGATGGACCAAATAAGACACTAGCTAATAAGATGTGCCATCTCATAGCGCTGCCTTTGTCCCTTAAATACTAAATGGTAACGGAGAACTGACCAGGGGCCCCCAAGAAGTACCCAACCATTTACAAAATTCTACACTACCCTTTTCACCTACTCCTCCTGCATAACCTCCTCTGAGCTCCACACCTATCTGGATTACCTAGAAATATTATGGCTGGGAATGGCCCACAGGTCATACCTAGACAAACCTTTCACTATGGAGGATATAAAGGCTGTGATAAACAGCTTGTTCCCAGACAAGGCACCGGGTTCAAATGGGTTGATGGCAGTCTTTTACAAATGCTATGTGGACCTGCTGGCACCCCAGCTGATGACACTATACATAGAAGCCCTTGAGACTGGAATACTACCCCCATGATGAGAGAAGCAGTAATGTTATCACTTCTAAAACCGGGAAAACTGCCAGACGAGAGAGACTTATGCCGTCCTCTCTCTCTAATATAGACACTAAAATCTATGCTAAATTACTAGCTAATACATTGCAACTCCTAATGCCTTTAATTGCCAAACCAGACCAATCCAGGTTCATCCCGGGCAGGTCCACCGCACACAACTGTTCTACACTATTTGAACCCCCAATCGCAGGCGCTTGCAGCTCTCCTAGATGCCACCAAGGCCTTTGATTCGCTAGAATGCTCATATTTGTTTACAATATTAGATAGAACGGGATTCAGTCTAATCAGACAGATCAAACTATTATACACTTCTCATAACGGCCAGGCTAAGGATGAATGTACTGGTTTAATCACAGCTGCAAATTACACGCAGGACTCGGCAGGGGTGTTCCCTTTCCCCCCTGCTTTTTGCTATAGCTATGGAATCACTAGCAGTGAAAATTCGCCAACACCACGCGGCTCGAGGACTGGGGTTCAAAACTATAGGTCTGATTATATTCCGTTATACAGACGACATAAGTCTGTACTTCAATAATCCTGCGGATAATTTAAACCTGGTGTTAAGAGAACTTACTAAATTCAGGGGGCTGTCCGGAATTCAGATCAACTGGGCTAAGTCTGTCCTGTTCCCACTAACAGAAACCACTGTTCCTTGTTTAATAGACTATCCACCTAAATGGGCTGATGGCCCAGTACGCTATTTAGGAATTTGGCTTAGTCGTGATATACAAGAATCCTGGGACACTAACTATGGGAAGGCTGTGTCGTGTTTGGAGAGCAAGGTAAAACTACGGGCTAGGATTCCACTGCCGCTAGCAGGAAGAATTGCAATTGCAAAAATTATTGTGCTACCCAAATTTCTTCACTTATTTGTTAACCTCCTACTCCCACTTGCCTTCTTGCAGTCTCTGCTGATTTCCCTGGTATAGGCAGGATAACAGCCTCGGGTGTCCTGGGAACTGCTGTCTCTTCCGCTAGAACAGTGTGGGTTGGGTGCTCCAGATATCCAACTATATGCTCACTGTGCTCGAGTCCTTGAAGCTGAAAGTAGGGAGGAGGGTTATACCTGAAGTCAGATTGAAAAAAAAAAGCCCAAGGTAGATATGGCTATAGAGTCGTGGTTGATGGCCTATGCCACAGGAGGGGTAGTAAGCATAAGTGATTAAGTAAGCATACTCAGATTGTTTGGATCTTTGCTGATTCCCTTTGGCTTGCCTTCAGACTCTTTAGAGCTGAGTGACCCTCTATCCGGGATACTGCCAGCGGGCTCACCCTTGCGGCAGGTTGGAACATTTGAGCTCATTATGCACCACTTCTGACTACTCGTCCAGCGCTAAGGTCCATGACTTTTCCTCGTACTTCGATGCTGATGACGACCCATTGATAGTAGAAGATGAGGTACCTCTTGAACTCTATGATTCAGAGTTGGTGCTGCTCTGACATCGACCAATGCATCACTTCCTACACCTTAGCCTTCACAAGGGAGAACACATACCCTGCATTCCCTGTTTGGCACAGAGTTGGATAATAATTTTAAGTCAAGTTATGATATTTGCCAGTCAAACCATGAGGAGAATTGGAATGATGAGATACAAGTGGCCTGGACACCTCTGTTGGACCAGGGGTCCTCTCATCCTCTGGCCCTGCCACTGAGGAGGGTACTTTTTATGCCACTGTATTGTGTATATAGTGGCCAAAATTCCTGACCTTGAGCTCCCCACCTTGGGGGTCAAGACCAATGTTCATATTGAGGTCCTTCAACTGGTTCAAACATCCACTGAGCCATTTTGGTAGACAATACTAAACATGACACACATTTCAGCATCATCATAAGTGGCGAAGGAGACAAAAAGACAAAAAGGCTTCAGGCTGTACCACCTCTCAGAATTACACAACATGGGTGAGTAGGTGAGGTCCAACAATGCTCTGGGATACTCAACAATCCCCATACCCTCCCCCATCATTCATTCGATAAAGTAGAAACTTGTATTATTCAATCATGCCATTGCCAAAACTCCATGATAAAATAAGTTTGGACCATATTGAGGATAGGTCGAAGATGATTCGGGATGGGTCAATCTCTGAGCCTGAGTGGGAGAGAACCCATATATCAGAGGCTCCCAGCATTTTAGACATAGTGAGATTTATTTCCCCTATTCAGTTTTGTCGTCGTATGCGTGTTGTGAAAGGACGCCATGTTGCATCAAATTTGGTCACCCTGAGGAGAGCAGTAAGCTTTTCCATGGCATACAGATTCTACAGTTTTCTCCGCCCTAGGTTGAGCATGGGCACTTGAGGTTGTTTCCACATTTGTGTTATGCATAATGTGCCGACAAGTAATAGATGGGAAAGGAATCGTCGCCGTGGAGTCGACGAGGTAAGAGTTCTCTCTGCGCCAGGATCATCTAAGAGGATCAACAATGGGTCGTGGGGTAAAGTGATGGTGGTAATGTTGTGTATCGTCTGGAGGCCCTCGTCACAGAATGTTCGCCCTTTCTGGCATGTCCACCATATATGCAGGAACGAGCCACACTCCCCACATCGCTTCAAGCAGGAGTCTGAGCTCCCAAACATTTTGTGTAACCGTACTGGTGTTAAACACCATTGCATGAGGAGTTTGTAATAATTCTCTCTTACCAAGGATCTTACAGCCACTTTGGCTGGAGCATAGGCCATAGTTCAAGTTCAAGTTCGGGCATTTGTATAGCGCACTACTCACCCAGTGGGTCTCAAGGCGCTTGGGGAAGGGGTTCATTATATGTCGAATAGCCAGGTTTTAAGTTCTTTTCTGAAGGAGATGTGGTTTTGAGTAAGGCGGAGGTGAGTGGGGAGTGAGTTCCAGGTCTTGGCAGCAAGGAAGGAGAATGATCTGCCACCCATGGTGGATTTTCGGATGCGCGGGACTGTGGCGAGGGCTTGATTGGACGATCTAAGTTGGCGGGTGGGTTTGTAGAAGGACAGTCGAGTGTTGAGGCATTCGGGTCCCAGATTGTAGAGGGCTTTGTGTGCGTGGGTGAGAAGGCAGAATGTAATTCTTTTGTTGACGGGAAGCCAGTGGAGGTCTTTTAAATGTCCGGTGATGTGATCTTGGCGAGGGATGTCTAATATGAGTCTCGCTGATGCGTTTTGGATGCGTTGGAGTTTTTTCTGTAATTTTGTTGTGATTCCGGCGTAGAGGGTGTTTCCATAATCCAGTCGACTCGTGACCAGTGCGTGGGTGACAGTCTTTCTTGACTCGAGGGGGATCCAGCGGAAGATCTTTTTGAGAATGCGAAGTACGTTGAAACAGGAGGAAGAGACTGCGTTGACTTGTCTGGACATCGAGAGAGAGGAGTCTAGGATGAAGCCAAGGTTACGTGCATGGTTTGTGGGAGTGGGTGCTGTGCCCAGAGCGGAGGGCCACCAAGAGTCGTCCCAGGCAGAGGGGGAAGATCCTAGGATGAGGACCTCAGTTTTGTCTGAGTTGAGTTTTAGGCGGCTATGTTTCATCCATTCGGCTACTTCTTTCATGCCTTTGTGAAGATTGGTTTTGGCGGTGTTGGGGTCTTTGGTGAGGGAAAGGATTAACTGTGTGTCGTCGGCGTAGGAGATGATGTTGAGGTTGTGTTGACGCGCGATGGGGGCGAGAGGACTCATGTAAACGTTGAAGAGGGTGGGACTGAGAGAAGATCCTTGTGGTACGCCACAGATGACTTCAGTGGCCTCTGAGTTGAATGGGGGAAGTCGAACTCTTTGAGTTCTCCCAGCGAGGAATGAGATGATCCAGTCCAAGGCTTTTCCTTGTATGCCGATGTTGCTGAGGCGTTGTATAAGGGTGCTGTGGCAGACTGTGTCGAAAGCGGCGGAGAGGTCGAGTAGAATGAGGGCCACAGTTTCTCCGTTGTCTAGTAGTGTTCGGATGTCGTCGGTCGCTGCGATGAGGGCGGTTTCGGTGCTGTGTTTGGCTCGAAACCCGGATTGAGATGGATCGAGGGAGTTGTTGGATTCAAGGAAGGCGGCGAGTTGGTTATTGATGGCTTTCTCAATGACTTTGGCCGGGAATGGGAGGAGGGATATGGGTCGGTAGTTTTTGAGTTCCGAGGGGACTGCTGTGGGTTTCTTCAGAAGGGCGCTGAGTTCGGCGTGTTTCCAGCTATCTGGAAAGGTGGCAGAGTTGAACGAGCAGTTGATGATGTCACGGAGATGGGGTGCGATGATGTAGTCAGCTTTGTTGAAGATGTAGTGGGGGCAGGGGTCGGTTGGCAAGCCCGAGTGGATTGAGTTCATTAAGCGGGTGGTGTCTTCAGTGGTGATTGGGTTCCAGTTGCTAAGGATGTTAGTTGGCGGAGTAGGATCAGAGAGGGGTGGGGAGGGCTGATCGCTGGGGGTATTTTCGAAGCTGTTGTGGATGTTGGCAATTTTGTTGTAGAAGAAGGAGGATAGCGCATCGCAGAGGTCTTGGGAGGGAGTGATGTTGTTAGATGCTGCGGTGGGGTTGGTGAATTCTTTGACGATGTTGAAGAGTTCCTTGCTGTTGTGAGAGTTGTTGTCGAGGCGATCCTTGAATGCTGATTTCTTGGCGGATCGAATCAGTTGGTGGTGTTTGCGGGTGGCTGCCTTGAGGGTGGCCATGTTGTCGGTGGTTGGGTTTTTTCTCCATGTTTTCTCCAGGGTGCGGCATAGCTTCTTCGATTTTTTAAGGTCATCGTTGAACCAGGGAGCCTTTTTGCTGCCTGATTTGATCTGGTGCTTTTTCAGGGGTGCTAATTCGTCGGCACTGTGGGTGATCCATTACTTGAGATTGGTGGCCGCTTGGTTTGGGTCCAGTGAGAGGGAGGGAGGGTTTTGGTTTAGTGATGTGCGGAGTTGGTCGGAGGTGGTTTTGTTCCAGTTTCTTCGAGGAATAGGTTGTGGGCGGTTGTGGTTCAGGGTGGTTTTGTAGCTGAAGTGAACACAGCTGTGGTCCGTCCAATGGAGAGCTGTGGTGCGATCAAAGGAGATATGCTTGCTGGACGTGAAGATAGGGTCGAGTGTGTGTCCGGCTGCATGGGTGGGGGTTACAACAGTTAAGACCAGGGTTTTTTAGGGAGGGAATCAGGCGCACAGCTCACGATAGTAATTACAGAATGTAAAGGGTGCATGCAGGTAAGGGGAAATGAGACCCTAAACCCCTCAAAGAGTGTGTGTAAAAACACACACCATACGAAAACCAACAAAACCTGTTGCACACCAATGTAGAAAGTACAAAAAGATGTCTCAATGGACATATAAAAGTTCGAGTATCCTTTTCCGTAGACAAAAGAAGACGAAGGGTAGTACGACTCCTCTTTTATTGTTGTGGATAGCCAGCCGACACGTGTTTCGTCGTAAAGCAATACAATACTTTAACGACTCCTCAGGGCTGGGGAGAATACAAAAAGTAGAGGATGGAGTACATAGTACCATTACAATGAATAATACATGTATAAGTGGGTGTCTCAAGTGATGATGCAAAGTGAAGGTGAGTATGGTGACAAAATACAGTAACTTTTTCGTGAAAGCACACAACACCGTCCCCGTCCGGTATGGATGACAAAAAGTGTTCATCAAGTGATATGGTGGTAAAAGAGTAAGTGCGTTTATTTGGCCAGAAAAAAAAAAAAATAGTGTTATCCTGATTAGAAAGAAAATCGGTGTGGCGGCACTTAGAGATGATGAGGGAGGGGAAAGGGGGGTCCACGGTGTCAGGGACGTGTCTATTCCTAAAGAAGTGCAATATAAGTGCGAAAAAACTTTCAAGCTAGTGAAAAATGGAACAGTTGCTAAGGTAAGGGTCCAAAAAATGTGCGCTTCCTACCTGTAGTAGAGAGGTACAGTGCCACAGGTCTATAGCGTTACCAAAGAGAAGGAAAGAAGGGAAAATAGGATAATGGGTCTAGGAAGTGAGGTATACATCAGAGTCTTGAAAATAAAGGACACATGTAAATATGTCTACAACTAATCCTTAAGTCAGTGGTAAAAAAGACTCACCGCTTAGCCGGTGTTAATTCCGACCCGGCGACTTGGGTAAGATTACAAGAATCTCTTTGTAAACCCTAGCCATTATCCGACTTAAGTGTGTAATTCTTAAACAATTGGTTAAGATCACTCTGAGTCATGATGTCATCCATACCGGACGGGGACGGTGTTGTGTGCTTTCACGAAAAAGTTACTGTATTTTGTCACCATACTCACCTTCACTTTGCATCATCACTTGAGACACCCACTTATACATGTATTATTCATTGTAATGGTACTATGTACTCCATCCTCTACTTTTTGTATTCTCCCCAGCCCTGAGGAGTCGTTAAAGTATTGTATTGCTTTACGACGAAACACGTGTCGGCTGGCTATCCACAACAATAAAAGAGGAGTCGTACTACCTTTCGTCTTCTTTTGTCTACGGAAAAGGATACTCGAACTTTTATATGTCCATTGAGACATCTTTTTGTACTTTCTACATTGGTGTGCAACAGGTTTTGTTGGTGTGCATGGGTGGGGGTGTCAACAATTTGTTTGAGTCTGAGGTTGGCCAGGTTGTCCAGAAGGGTGGTGGTGTTGTTGTCGTGTTTGTTTTCAAGGTGGAAGTTGAGGTCTCCTAAAAGAATGTAGTTCTCGGAGGCGAGGGCATGTGGGCTGACGAAGTCCGTGATGTCATCGCTGAATTGAGTGCGGGTACCTGGAGGCCTGTAGATGAGGGTGCCTCTAAGTGTGGTCCTGGGGTCGGTGTGGATCTGGAAGTGGAGATGTTCAGCGGTTGCAAGATTATCGTCGGAGCTGGTCGTGATTTTGATGGTGTTCCTGTGGATGATGGCGATGCCTCCTCCTGTTTGATTGATGCGGTCTTTTCGGATGATCTTGTAAGCTTCCGGGATGGCTATGGCGATGCCATACCCTCCTCCAGGCCCTGGTCTACCTTCGGATTGCATGACGCCACAGCTCTGCCCTGCATTTTTATCTGAGCATCACTCCCCTGAGAACATGGTGTTGCAGGGGTGTGGAATTTATTAAAATATCTACTTGTCCATGGGGCAGGTTGCTTCATAAATCTACTTGTCCTGTAACAAAATCCACTTGTCCCTTTGGTGCCATGTAGTTGGGTGACAAATTATGGCAGCAATCTCATTATATAAGAGCTCTTATATAGCCTCTTGGATAATGCCAAGGCTCATACCACAGTAGTGTTTGAATACTAGCAATCCCTTTATGTTGCCACGTTTCGGCAGATCTTCATACTGGGACTGAAGGTATTGGTAAGCCATAGTTCCAGGGTTGGAATGCCCTTTTGAGTCTGTGCAAACCTACTAACGTGCATGTTTTAAGGGTGTTCAGCAACTCTTCTCTAATATTTCCCCATACTGAGAAATGTTGGAAATTTACTCCTGATAATGGCAAGCGTAAACCACGTTCCAGAGTTGGGGAAACAGTGGTTGGAGGGAAAATGAACTTGCAAACAATCAGGTTATCGCATGAGCAAATCTACACATGCATATTTGCTCATGCTAAAATTCAGTTCACAAATATTTACTAGGAGTACAATTTATTGCCCTACTACTGTAAATTCTTGTGAATTCACGAAAGCCATATAGCTGCACTTATTTCAAGGACATATAATAAGGGTGCACTTTTGAGACTTTCTTTAATAATTTAGTCTGGCGTTAACCATGACCTTTTGTGTTTATTAAAATTGTCTCTCTCTGTATCAGCTGGCTTCACTGTGAGTGACCGAATTCTGCACCTTTCACAGGGAGCATATCGGCACACAAAGTAGTTTTGTTCAGCGCCAATAACCAATGTGGCAGCGCGTGCTTTTTTGAGACCAAAAATAATTTTTGCTTTTGCCAATGTTTGTTATAATGGTGAGGGCCCGGCAGATCTCAAATCGCTAAGGTTTTACAAAAACCATGCCAAAACAAGTTACGCATTGCCAAAACTAAAAAACTGACCACCAATTTCAGACCTACTGGCTTTGCCAATGCTTGTTTATTTTTATGTTTCCCATAATCTTATTGAAACTGGTTACACTGATTTTCCAAAAGGAATATTTTTGGTAAATACTAGCATGCATCAACATATTTTACTAAATGATGCTGCAAAGAATTGGTACCTGAGAATGTACAGTAGTTTAGCAAAATATTTTTTTCCCTACTTTCATTTTTTAGGAACATTTTATATTGAAAGCAAAGGATCAGTAATCTTGCTTTCAAGGGGGCGGAGCCGGGCCGGCGGCCAAGATGGTTGCACGAGTGCCCGGCTCCGCCGGCTCTCCTCTCCCGCCGCCTGAATTTCCCGTCTGCCACGCACAACATCGGAGCTTTCGTGTGTCGGAGGGGGTGCCGAGTGGATGTGTTCGCCTCCGAGCGCTTTCCGCGCCTCGGGAGCGGAGTTACGGCTATTTCTGTTCCTGGCCTGTGAGCGACTCCCAGCCGGGCCCTGGCGTGATTGCGCCGCCGCCAGCGAGATCCACAACGTCGGATGCAGAGCTTCAGAAGGAACTGCCCCACAATTGAACAGGTCAGCCCGCCCCTGTGGACTTGGCTCCAGCGCTACCCATGCACCGGGAGGACAGAACGTACGCTGCTTTTCGCGCCGGTTTGGTGTCCCCCCCCCCCCCTTCCTCTCCTTAATGGACTTCTTCGACCCCTACTTGTTGCTGGCTGCTTGGATGGCGTGCTGCCTGACCTGCAAGGGGCTGCCTACTCCACATCTCCGCTGTGTGGGGCTGGCTCCGGCACGGTACCACCAATGCGCCCTTTCTGATTGTGGGGGTCCGATCATGCTTATTCACTTGCAGTGGAGCACAGACACTAATGGGTAGTGCATGGGACTGCCGACTCCCTCTCCCCCTTTTATCGGGCTTTGGGCGGGCGGCCATGACACTTGCTTTGGCGGCGCTGGGATTTGGGGTCCCCCCGACGAGTGGTGATTTGTACGGTTGAGCCCACAGTATGTGTTGGAAGTGCACGCGGTGAAGGCTGGGGAGTGGAGTGGACGTCCCCCGTGCGCTGAAAGGGAGGAGCTGGAATTGGATTACTGCGGGGGGCGCCGGACACCTCCAGAACGGAGAGACACATCGTCGCGGGCATTTTGAGTGCGAGACTTTGCCCGTGCAGCCTTTGCTCGGACCTTTATTGCATATGTTTGGTGGTGGGACCCTGCTCCGTTTTTCTTGGCGACGTGGGAGAATGTTTGCGCTAGTATCACTTCTTGTATGCTCTTCATTGACTGCCTACTTGACACTTTTTCATAAGCCTACGTCGGATGCTCGGAGAGTCCGCTGATCTCATTTGATACATTATCCTTTTATTTGCTTTTCCTGATGTCGAGCTTTGCAACTACGAAATGGCCGTCCTGGTTTTCCTATCTAATGTGCTTGGAAAGCAGACGCAAAATGGCGGCGGCGCCCCTGACGGTGCGGCTTCTTGGAACATTGCAGGACATTCTGCTCCTTTTGCGTTGGCATGCCCGCTCACTGTGCTGTTTCACTTGTGCTTTCTCGCTGGTAACTTTGTGCCATGTTTCTATTCGGGCCGGCAAATTGTATGTACAACAACGACACTTGGCTCCTTTTTCCCTAGCATGGAGAGTTTTCCATATTGCCTGGTTAGCTTGCGGGGGTGGGCTGTATAATTGATTTTGACCCTGCTTATGGTTTTTTGTATTTCCTTATTCATCACAGTATTATTGCAGGGGTGCGGGGCCGGGGGGGGGGGGAGGTCGGGTGCCTGTGTTAGGGACCCCCCTAGATTCTTTTCCCTTCTGTGGGGTTTTCGATCATTTTCTTCTCTTTTCTTTTTACTTCGTGTTGGATATTGTCTTTCTCTTTCTTCTTGGCCTCTTTCTTTCTTTCTATATTTCGGGTTTAGACTCTGGGCGACAGGCACGCTGATAGGGGGGTGGGCCGTGGCCGTATGCAGTGGTGCAGGGTGGGGGGATGGGGGTGGGGTATTGTTTTTGACTCGTTTTTTAGTTCCATGGCCTTCCTTTTCATGTTGTTATTTCGGCTTTTCTTTTCCTTTTTCTTCCTTCTTTTCCCTTTTTTTGAGGGTCTGATTCTAGGCAATTCACTGTGCGTTTCTCTAGTTCAGTACAGGGGTCTCTGTTCTACAGCTTAATTACGTGGCGGGCGGGTACTGTTTGGGCAGGGGTCTGACTTGTTTGTCGAATATCCTGATTGTACGTTTTGCTATGCATACCCTGCCTATGATGGTCCTGCCGTAAATATCCTGTCTCAAGTGTAACCCTAGTGTTGGCGATGTTTAACTGTGTGATATCCGATCCTGCTTTCTTCATTTAAAAAAAAAAAAAAAAACCACAAACCTTTCTGATCCTGCGACCTTGTTCCATTCGGCTCTCCTGAGTTGCGCATCGATACTGTGAGGTGTACTATTGCTTTGATCCTGATTTACATTGTTTGACTGTATTACCTCTGTACCCTTGCTTAACCGTGCCGTCTGACGGACTTTGACTGTAACTGTGAAATGTCAAGAAAGGTTTAAAAAAAAAATCCAAAAAAAAAATCTTGCTTTCAAGCTTCTGCAAATATTGGCATCTAATCAGAGAACATTCTGGCAGCATTATGCATAGCCTCACATTGCTAAACTTTGAAACCATGTGGACACACTTCTATACTGGAACCACTGTCAGTATTGCAGTCAGAATTTAAATTTACTTACTGCACTGCTGAATAATAAAGGCTTTAAATTAATGAACCATAAATACAAGTTTGAACAGCATTAACAAATACACACAAAAAATAACTTAACTGCAGGCATTGCCCTTCCCTGGCCCTTAATGGGGCACTGCAGACTGGCAGCCAAAGGGTTTGTGCTGTAGGGGGTTGGGCCTACTTGTCCCAAGGACAAAATACACATTAAAACTTGTTGCCCTTGACCTCAAACAGTATGTCCTGGGCGTCGGGCTATAGCAATTCCACATCCCTGTGTTGCAGGAGTCTGCTAGCCGAACTAACTCCAACACATTTCCATATATTCCCCCCCTGATAGGGAGTTAAAACAGGTGGAAACATTCTGAAAAAGGAACTTATTGTCTACCAACTTGACACTATGATCTGTTAATGCCAGCTGTCTGCTGGGGCACTATTCCCACGCTCTTTGAGATTCAGTGGCTCAAGTCCTCTCTGGTGTTCCTGAAGATCTCCAAACGGTCTTTGCTCAAGCTATACAGGACGGCTGTGGCTTGGACTACTTCACAATTAGTTGTGGCTTGGACACCATTGATTCCATTGGGCGGGCCATTGGCATCAGTGTACTGGATACCGCCAGCCAATCAAACCTTGACAAGGCGGCAAGCAGTTTGTTGTTGATGCCATGGTGATCACTGCCCCTGTGGTCGAGGTCAACAGCCCGCCCAGTCCACTACCTCCCTCTGGATCCCACCTGCCAGACCCCTTTAACGTTCTCTTCGTAGTTCACAGCCACCCAGTGGGAGGCATCCGATGATTCTTTCCGGGTTTGCAGGCCAAAACATCAGACAGCTGGGTCCTGCAAATTGATCGGTGAGGATATGCTAGGCCTTTCATGATCTCATCTCCGCACATTCACCCAGCGACTGATGATGGACTAATTCTCCATTCTGAGGCAGGAAGTGCAAGTTATTTTGGCCAAAGGTGGAGTCGAGAGGATGCTTGAGCCAGTATTAGGACATGGTTGTTATTCCTCTACTTTTTGCGACCAAGAAGGAAGAAGAGGCCTTCTTTCTGTTTTAGACCTGGGTCTTCCTTTGGAAAGAGACATTCAGAATGCTCACACTGGACCCGGTACTGTCTGCCTTCGACACTAGAGGCTGAATGGTGTTGTTTGATCTGCAGGATGTCGATTTCCATATTCCTGTCCTTCAGGCCCATCAGCTTTACTTGCTGCTTGGGGTGTGGCAGGAGCATTGTGAGTTTTCTGTGCTTCCTGCTGTCTTACAGTGCCCATCAGGTGTTCACAAAAGTGATGGTGGTGTTGGCAGCATACCTTCTCCTAACTTGACAATCACCTCCAGACTACATACAGTCTGGTAGAGACTATAGGTAACCTCAGATTCTTTACCAACGCACCCATTATCCCTGGTCTGCGGTTGAACTCTATCCATTGATAACATCCCACGTGTAGGAATCGGCACACTGGTTACACAAATAAACTTTTGGTGCTCTGCATCTGGGAACGCAGACACCATCAAAAGCAACTGACGGCAGCGACCAGGAATGGCACCTGTAGGAGGCTGGGTTAGTATATGGTGCACACTCTAAGGAGTGATGCACCTTGCACTAATCTAGGCAACCCTTATGGTGATTTTAGTGGTCTTTGATAACCATAGAAAGCTCTCAAAGGAGTATCTGTGGAGAGCTGCCTTTAAGCTGATCGTTATGGCGTGTAAAGCAGCTTGTTTTATCACATTTAATCAACAGTGTAGATTAGATAAAAAAGAACCACTCAGTGTTTACTAAAAAACAAGTCTTATTTGTCATGAAACACAATTACTAACATTTTGCTATATCTCCTACCTGGAGATATCAACAATACAGACAGTAATACTTCGAACTAATCAGGTAAGTAGCACAAATATACACTGGTCTCCAGGGGAGACCAAACCATATACTAAGAAAGTGGAATAAAACGCGAAGGAGAACGGGACTTCAACCGGAAGACTCAAAGGAGCTGGGGAAACAAGGGAACACCCAGGGTAAGTACCCAGGAACCTCACAGAGGCTGTATGCAGAGTGGAAACACAGCCCTGTGCCCAAGGGAAGTCAATGGAGAAGTTGCAGTTTTAAAGAAGGACCCTTCCTAGAGGACCCAGAAGAAACTCTTTGAAAGATGGAAGGTTGGAGACCCACCCCACCTGTGGATGCCCCATGAACCAGGTGACCTGCACCAGTGAAGCCGGGTGCATAGGAGTGAAGTGACATCGGAACCTGCCGTAAATGTCAATGGAAGGCTTCGAAGAAAAGGCCTCTGGAGAAGTTTTTGAAGATGTCTGGTGGAATCCAAGGGTGGATTCTTGAGATGGATAACCTGCAAGCATAGGAGACAGAGTCTATGCCACTCGTAGGTGACTAGGAGGCACAGAAGCACATTGTCCACTGATGTCAGAAGGTTCAGAAGTGAAGATGGTGACCTTGCAGCTGCAGCTGTCCCATGTCAGATGTCAGTGTCCGGCAGGAGCACCAGCAAGCCACAGTAGCTGCAACTGGCGTTGAAAATGAAAAGATGCAAACGTTGGGGCCAGCAATGTCCAAGGGACTCACGAAGTGCAGGAGGGTCAGAGTAGGGCTCGAGCAAGTAGGGGAGCCCACTTAAGCTATGGATGGACCTCAAGAGGACCCACAGGTCAAAGGCAGAAGAGTCGCCAGAGGAACTCAGGCAGCTCACCAAAGATGAGGGCCAATGGTGCAGAGGATGTGGTGAGAATGCTGATCTTGATAGGAAGAGATGCTGGAGGATGGAGCTTCATGTAGCCAGAGGATCACTGGAGTGCAGAGCCAACGAGCCTTGACCGTGGCAAGTCAATGTGGTGCACAAGGGTTTGGTCCCAGTCGTTCCGACAAGGGATACTGTCCTCAAAATTTCAGAGAAGACAGGTCAGGCCAATAGGGAGCTGCAGGACAGGTGGTGACCTGTGTTGCTTGGCCTCGAGAAGTCCGTAGGACGACAGGCATCCGCCCGGTCAGCTTTGTTGCGGTGCCTGAAGATGCAGGGGAGTGACTCCTTCACTCTAAAGGAGATTTCCTCTGATGTCCTTGATACCCACAAGCCTTCTGGAAGCACAGACACTGATGAGGCAGACGACTTGAAAAACAGCAGGACCAGGACCAGCAGGAGTCTTCTTTGATGCAGATATGGTTCCTTTCAGTCAAGTCCAACAAAGTCCAAGTATTGAAGAGTGTCTTGATTTTCATAAGTGAGTCTTCTCCCACGACTAATCTAAGGACCCACCCACAGAGGAGCTCTTAAATACCCAGGAAAAGGGTTGGAAGGACTCAGGCGTACCTCCTAGAGGAGGGCCCAGACAGAGAGGAGGATACTCCCCTATAATTTGTCCACCTTCGCGCCAGAGCGGGATTCAAGGATTCCTAAACTGACTCAAACCAGAGTAGGCAAGGAGGGCATCAGAAGTGCCCTTCAATGCTGTCTGCTGATTCTGCAATGCGCCCCCAGCTCAGCCCAATACACTAAGTCTTGTCTAGGAGGTGGTCACACCTCCCTGTGACAGGAAACGTATTGTTCTACCTTCCCGTGCTCAAGCTCATCAGCAGGAGGGCTGAATCGTGTCTGTGGCTTGCAGCAGCACAAGCTTGCTGGCAGACCCTGAATATCTGTTACTGGGAGTACAGGGGGGTCCCCTAAGGAGCCTTCCAGTACATGGGATCATACTTCCAGCACCGGATTCGGTGTTGGGATATGATTCCAATGTTTTTGATACCAAACATGAGCAGGTTCGGTGCAGCCATTATATAATTAGATGTCTCGTAATGACTGATGTCCACAATATACCTTAAAATGGCTGACTGCTCTTACAAAGCCTGGAGAATTGACTCTAAGCTTTGTAGGGGTGTCCTGCTCATCCAGTGCCACCCGCGCACTTGTAACCAAGCACCCTGCGCTCAGGACTGATGGGCTTTCCATAGAGGTGACTTATCGGTTTTAAGTGTAGTGACCTCAGGTATAATGAAACTTATATCTGTTGTGAGGGGTTGAAGCACCTTCCTATCCAGGCTGCAACGGCGGCATTTTGTCAGAGTTTAAACTGACTCCCATGGATGGCACAATACATGCTGCATCCCATTGGAGACCGCTGGTGTACCTATGCCCTGGCTACCTCAATACAATATGCTAGAGAATTATAAGGGTACACCAGTAGCCAATTGTGAACGTAATAAAGTATTTACCAGAGGCAATTTAGGTGAGACTGCACATTTGGGAGGGTCCCGGTTAGCAGGATCCCAGCAGACTAAAGCCAAAACACACTGACACTAGGCAAAAAGTGGGGGTAACAATGAAAGCAGATCCTACTTTCCTACAGAGCTTATATATGCCCCACACCCTATTTCTGGAGGGGAACGGCGTCTTTGTGGAGCTGCAAGGGTGCCACTAACCGGTACTCGGAGGTACTGCTGAATAGTTTCTGTATCCAGTCTTTTGACAGGCAAATGTTCAGAAGTTTAGGACGGTACGTCAAGATAGATTATCTACCAGAAAGAGTGTTACTGAAGGTTAGTACCTTGCTCTACATTACTATCCAAAAACTGTGTCACCTTCTACAGCTTTTACAAAAAGAAATCTACATAATGATGAAAAAAGGGCCATGAAACCAGTCCCTGAATCACAGTGACATATATATTTCTTTTCTCGCTTTTGTCACGTAAGGAAAAAGTTGGTTAAATTTTAGAATTTCGGCAACTGAACAAATTTCTCAAGAAGCAAAATTATGTACGGTTACTATTCAGGAAACCCTTTAGTTTTTGCAGAAAGAGAATTTTGAAGCTAGATGTGCATAGATTAGTAATAGGATTACCAAATAGTGATTTGTTTTGTGAATAACTATTTTGTACTCGCTGACACCAATGTACAAAAGTAATATCTGGCCAAAGGCAAGCCCGTCTGCGCCCGTCCGCGGCCGTTCGGGGACCGGGGCCAAAACCCCTGGCCAAAATGCTGCAAGAGTTCAGTGGAGCGCAAATCAACTCTATGAATTATGCCCCAAGATCTCTAGCACATGTTGCCACAGCATGAAGGTAGATGAGGATATGGGATGTAAACACTGCCAATTTATCTATCGCGTAGCAGATAAGCAAAAGCAAGGGGCAACTAAGCTCTCCTGCGGTCTGCTTAATGCTAGATCAATGTGTAAACATAAATTAGATATCTTTGATCTACTTACAGATAAAAAGCTTGACCTCCTATTTCTCACGGAAACTTGGCTGGACTCCGATTCGGAGCCAGATATTATTGAGGCCCTTCCCACGGGGTACACGATTGTCAGGCTGGATAGGACGTCTGTTAGAGGGGGTGGAATAGCAATTGCTTTTAAACAGCCACTAAGCTGCCAAATGGAACCCCTAACCATAGCGGATAGCGAGGTGGGTGCATTTACAATCAGGGTTGATCCGTGCATCACTGTGAAAGGACTCTTGGTCTATAGACCTCCGGTCCCCTATGCACGCTTTGTTGCAAGCCTGTTGGAAGGTATTACGAAATCTGCCCTACGGAGGGATAAATTCCTTCTGCTAGGGGACCTTAATATGCATTTGGAGAATTCTCTTGATAGGGGGGCTGTAGATCTATGTCAGGAACTACAGTCATTACAATTAAACCTGAACTCGAAGACCCCTACCCATCAGCATGGCCATTTATTGGATCCAGTATTTGCTAATTGGGGGGAAGTTGAAGTGAACACGCCCATTCCCATCCCATGGTCTGATCATTTCTTTGTTCCCTTTGTGGTAAAAATTCCAGAACCTAGAGTTCCTGAGCAACCTATGTTAAACCACTCGTATCGCAAATGGGCTGGCTTCTCCCAGTCGAAGTTTAACGAAGCTCTGGCCAAAGGAGGGCAGCCGGGGGGGATCGATGCCGAAACTGCCTGCTGTAATCTTGAAAGACGCATAAGAGATGCTCTTGACAGCACTGCCCCGCTACATCTGAATAAAACAATGAGTAGGTCTCAAAAATCGGCACCTTGGTACAACGACGACTTGGGCGTAGCTAAGACAGAGTGCAAGCGCCTAGAGAGGCAGTGGAGGATAGCCTTTCTCAATCAGGCCAAGTTGGAATACCAGGAAAAACGGAGAACCTATCATGGGTTAATCAGACGGGCCAAGGCAACTTACTATGCAGAGAGAATTGGGGAAGCGGAAAATTCCACTAAGGAATTATTCAAGATCTGTAGGTAAATCTCCTCACTCAAACTGTCTGCCATACCCACGGAAAGTTCGGTGGAATCCTGCAATCGTATCGCGGGCTTCTTCTCAGAGAAAGTGGCTAAAATATATTCCTCCTTTCCGGGAGCAAAAAAAACGGGTGTAGAGTTTGCAGAGCCTGGGAGGGACCACGGGGTAGATCATAGGCTGGATAGCTTTACCACCCCTCCCCCCCCACCCCCGAGCTGCTCCGTAGGATCTGCAGGTCTATAAAGTCAGGCTCACCCAGGGATCCCGCCTCACCTAAATTGCTCGGGGATAGCCTTGACATTCTTGAGCCCTACATCAGGCATCTTTTAGATGTGTCATTTAGGACGCACACGGTGTCTGATGGCTGAAAGCAGTCGGTGGTACTCCCACTTCAGAAGAAGCCCAACGTCAGTATGGAGAAATTGGATAACCTTCGCCCCATCTCGCTGCTAACCTACTTGGCTAAAGTGGCTGAGAAGGCCGTTAATCTACAACTTATGGCCTATGGGAAAGAAGCCAATCTTCTCCACCCTACGCAATTTGGGTTTAGATCACTCCATTCCATGGAACAGCTCTGCTTATGGAAATCGAGACCATTAGACAGGGAGTGGATGAGGGACAGACAATGGCTCTCATCCTTTTGGACCTAAGCACCGCCTTTGACACTGTAGCACATTACACCTTGCTGCAGTGTCTGAATAAGGGCGGTGTCTCAGGCGCGGCGCTAAAATGGATTCACTCTTTCCTGACGGAACGTAGGTTCCAGGTCAGACAGGGTGCCCATTATTCTAGAGCGGTGAAATTGGATCAGGGTGTGCCCCAGGGCTCGGCCCTGAGTCCCACCTTGTTTCCCCTGTGGCAAGTATAGTTGAGGGTTTTGGAATGCGGATTGTATCATATGCCGATGACACACAGCTGGTCATCTCGCTATCACGGGCACCTGATCTGGCGACACTCGACTTCAGAGCGTGCATGCAGGAGCTTACATCCTGGATGGCTAACAACTGCTTGAGGTTGAATGGTAGCAAGACAGAGGTGCTCGTGGTGGGGGGGTCCGTCTGTGTGGTCATCGGCATGGTGGCCAACTTGCTTAGGCCCAGTCCCCATACCCTGCCAGCAGGCTGAGAACCTGGGTGTATGGGTAGATTCGGACCTTACATTTGAACCGCAGATCAGTCGTGTGGTGGGGGCATGTTTTGGTGTCCTCAAAGGTCTTCGTAAAATCTTGGACCTTCTCCCTACAGACGCTAGAAGGACGCTGGTGCATGCCCTTGTCACCTCGCGATTAGATTATGGTAACTTATTGTATTTAGGTGCCACGGTTAGGAGTCTAGACCGACTACAGGTGCTGCAAAATGCAGCTGCTCGGCTGGTCCTTAGGCTCCCTAGAAGGGCCGCCTCTAAAAGGGCCCTGGAGGCTCTTCATTGGCTCCCGGTCAGGAAAAGAATCGTGCTTAAAGCTCTATGTACGTGCCACCGCATTATTCAAGGCATTGGGCCTAGGCCCCTGCAGAACCTTATCACTGCCTACAGGCCCGTCAGGTCTCTCAGATGTACTGGAACTGGCCTGCTGGTGATCCCTAAAGTAAAAAAGGCCTGGATCGGTGGCAGATCCTTCCGGCTCTTGGCAGCTAGGAACTGGAACAAACTCCCGCTTGAACTTCGTCTGGAACCCTCGGAGATCAGATTCAGAAAAAAGCTCAAAACACATTTGTTCCTCAGCGCGGGGACACGCCGGTGTGCGTAACCAGACGCTTTATAAGCTCCCGTTTTATTATTATTATTATTATTATGATTTCGTAGTGGGTCTCAAAAAGTACTACCTCATTGTTAATGAGGAAGGACACAATTAATTTGTGACCCACTAGGATTTGCAGTTATCACAGGGATGGTGGCTTGCTGGGGACAGTAGATCACCATGTCTTGGATTATTTTAAATAAAGAAATTTTTTTTTTTTAAATGCATTCCGTTTTCCAAAAACGGGATGCATTTAAAAATAAAAAATTTAAAGTTTCATTTTCATTTTTTTAACAGTAGGCAGTGGTCCGGGACCACTGACTGTTCTTAAAACATATATTAAAAAATATTCACTAAAAATTTTCAAAGGGGAAAGAGGTCCCAAGAGTACCTTTTTCCATTGGTGAATGGGTTACCTCCAACTATAATTTGGTGGGAGAGTGCGAATATTTTATGACCGCATTTCGGTCAGAAAACATTCATGTATTCAGTTCTGATTCGGTATTTTGAAGGGACACTGTAAACACGCCCCATCCAAAATGCAATTTGGTAATATGTTACTGAATCACAATTTGGGATTAATACATACCAAAATGCATACATCCATGCCAAGCACAGAACATATCATAGAATAGAAGTGACTGCCCGCCAATATCAGTTCAAAGTACATCAAATATTTACCTATCTGATAGAGACGTCTAGATGAGGATTCCGTAATTTAGAATATCCCCAGGCGTCAGACTGTATCCAGATATTTTGTGCAGCAGCACCTCTGCGAGCCGGGGGGCGGCGCGGTACGGCTCCGCCCTGACGTCTTCCATGGACTTGACATCAGCGGAGCCATATATGTCCTACCTTGGCGCGCCGGCATCAGTTTTCTTCTTTTCCGCGTCACACCAGTAGTTTCCAGCCTAATTTTGGGCCTTTTCGGCACATTGGTGTCGTACCGGAACAGTGTGCAATGCCCTCCGGGTTCAAAGCCTGTGCGCATCAGATGTCTGGCACTGACCCACACCTTATTTGCATGTGGTGCCTTGGTGTGCACCACGACTCCAAACAATGCGGTGACTGTCAGCAGATGAAGCCGAAGTCCCTAAGGGAACGCCGCATGAAGCTGTTGGCAGCACGGCTGTCCTGCCTAGCTTCTTCTCGTCGCTGTTCTCCCTCTCCAGAGCGGGCCCGTTCCCGAGGCCACTCCCGCGACCGGAGCCCTAAAAAAGGTAAGCGGAGCCACAAGCTTCCACTGTGGTCCACCTCTTGTGGGCGTGCCGCTGGCACCCACTCCTCTCGTAAGGGGCCAGCAATGGGCGCTCAGAGGTCCCCTCCTCCATACCTTCCTTTTCCAGGAGTTGGAGCGGCATGTGCCCAAATGGAGGCCTACTCCTGGGCTTTTCAGGCCTACTTCAAGTCCCCCTCTCTCCCTGGCGCGCCTTCGGGCCCCACAGAGGCGGGGTACTCAGGACGGACCCTCGTCGGCGGATCCTTCCCAGACCAGGGCTGTGTGCACCGACTCCGAAGCGACGACGTTGGGCCGTGGCCCAGACCAACCTGGTTGCTCTAGCACACACCGCCAGTCAACACATAGCCCAGTGTGGCTTACTGCGTGGACGGCGTAAGCGGCATCGGCGGCGCTGGGCTCGTAGCTGGGCTACACGTCGGACCCGAAGCTGGGCTCCACGTCCAAACCCACACCCGGTTCTAAGCCTGATCCCACATCTGGGGCAACGCATGATCCGACGCCGGTCGACGTCGGGATAGCGTTCCCAGTGGAGGCCGTTGATGTCCAGTCGACTCCGACGCGGCGCCCACTCACGCTGCTGTCGACGCATCCATCGCCGCCGGTGTCCATGCGTTCATTGACACCGGCGTCCATACGTTCATTGACACCGACGTCCATGCCTGAGGTTGACATCCCTCCGGATTCCTCACTTCTGACTCCTCAGCGTTGTCGGGCAACACCGGTGTCCGTTGCAGGCCTCACGGAAGCTACTGCTTCCCCTGGCCAGGGGCCGCTAGTGCAGGTCCCTAGTGTGGCATGGCCTTCGGGTCGTTCCCCGGCCGTGCTCTTTATGGTACCTGGGAGGATTAGCCTTCAACCGTCTCCTACAGACGGCCTCTTGTCCCCTCCTAAGGTGATTACTGAGTTGGGGGACACCTATGTGCAGACTATCAACAGGGCAGCTGCTATCCTTGGCTTTCAGCTTCCTGTGGTTACCCTCATTTTCGATCCCTTAATGGATCTGCTTCATCTCGAGCCCATTGCTGTGGAGCCCTTGCTACCCCTTGAAGGGGGTGCTTTATTGGAAGTCCTGCGTTGCACATGGGCACGGCTCTCTTCCGGAGCCCTGGTTGATCGGGCCATTGCCAGTAGGCACCGTCCTGCCCCGGGGATACACTTTGCCTGTCCCTCCACCCTGCTGCTCAGGGCTTGGTACTTCAGGCGGCTTTTGGGTTGCAAGACTTTTCCAATTTGCCTTTGTTTCCTCCCACCCGGGAATCCCGATGGCTGGCTGCATGTGGAAGACAGCTTTTTGCTTCTTCTAACGCTGCCATCCGTGCTTTAAATACTACATGTGTGTTTGCACGTGCGTCCTCCGCATTCTGGGACTCCATGGCTAACCTTCTTCCTTCCCTTCCGGAGGGATTGCACCCAGAGTTACTCCGTATTGTCCTTCACTGCAAGGAAATGGCACATTTTTCAATAGCTCCTCCCTGAATACCACAGAGTCTGTGGGCCTTTCTCTAGCACGGTCGGTGGCCTTGCGCCTCCATGCCTTGATGTGTGACAGTCGCTTCCCTGATAATATTAGGGACAGCATCCAAGACATGCCATTTAACGGAATAGACCTTTTTGGTTCCCATGCAGACTCAGCGATCTCCAGGCTTCTGTCAGGGCTGCCGTAATTCTGCTGTGCCACTGACTGATTTTTCTTTCTAGTTGCGGGACTTCCGTTACTGCCCAGTTTTTATCAGAGACAGGTTGGTGTGTCTGTATTGTCTGTATAGCCGTATGGCTGTGTTGTTTTTGTTTTCAGTCCTCTGACTGTTTGTTTTGCCAAGAGGACCCCCCTATGTGGGGCATTGGCTGGTGGCAGGTGTCTACATTTGCCTTCGTACACTCCTGTGGAGTTTTTATTGTGGGTATCCCTTTGGGACTCATGTACCCCCTTTTACTCTGTTCCGCAGAGTCACATCGCTCTATTGTCTATAGTGCTGCCACTCCTGGTCTAGGCCTATGCTGTGTAGTATCTACCTCGCATGGCCTGGCATCCTGCTTTTTGTCACATGGTCTGTCTTTTGGCACCAGCCCCTTCTGGGTTGTTCTCGCCAGTACAGTATTGCCATGGGCCTCTCTGTTGCACGTTGTTATGGCCATTCGGCTTATTACCCAGCAGTTTTCTCTTGTGGAGCAGGTTCTCCTTGGACTCCGCTCTTCCTGGCATCTAGGACCTGTTAATTGGTCCTGACTACACCATTGTTAGGCTCGTCTTTCTTCTAATTGTCCTGCGAGGGGACTGTCCTCTCTTTCGGACCGGAGGCAGACGCTGCTTATAGGCTGGACTAGTTCCACTTTCCGTATAACTGCGGGTACTTTTGAGCATACCCTAGTCCCTGGGTTTGACCGGGTTTCAACATCCTTTTGAGGCTGTTTGTGCGCCATGCTCTTCCAAATGGCTTGTGCGGGCATCCTGCCTTGGTATTGGCCCTATCTTCTTACCTCACCCGATCTTCTCTGGTGTCTGCGACCCGTTGCCCTCTTGCTATTGTGCACATCTCAGATGTTCCTGCTGTCTTGCTTTCTGGTGCTCTTCTGTTATGGTACTACAGGCACCCTCTGGCCGAATATATGAGCGTCCTTCTGGTTGTGTATGGGCTTCCTTTCAATGCTCTCACGCATGTCTGGCTGGCGAGGGTCTCAGCAGTACTCTTACTCTGTGGTACATGCGGGGACGGTACGTGTTCTCTCCATCATACCACTTTACCAGTCTGTTGGGTCCATAGGTTCAGTCCTATTTCTTGCGAGATGCTGAACTCCCCTTTTCACACCAGTTTCTTTACTGGGTGTGTTTTTGTTCCATATCGGCCCTTGCTGGGCAAGGGTCAGTATCCTGCTGCCTTTGTATCTTTACAGGAGCAGTTTCAACAGTGTTTTACGCTGTTCGAGTTGTTTAGCTTGGGCTAGCTCTGGCTTCTTGCCGACACCTTGGATCCTGCAGATCCTTCATGCCCCTTTGCACGTCTTCTTTCAAAGTTCGGCATTTTTCGCTCAGGCACAAGCGTTCTGGCTAGGCCTTCTCTCATCCTCTCTACATATGGGGGTTTTTGTTTTATTCTGGATGGGCTGTGGTGCCCTAGCCTCCACTTGATTCCCGCTCTCTTCAGAGCATAAGGGTCTGGTTGTTGGCTGTGCTGTCATTTCTGTCCCCACTGTGTTTCGCCCTTTGGTTGACGACACTTTTTGGTCATATTATCTCTGGACCTTAGTGGGATTCAGTCGCAGTCCCGCCTCCTCTAGGGGTATGGCTTTGGTATCTATTCTAAGTTAAGGAATCGGCGGCTAGACGTCTCGATCAGATGAACAAGTTACTTACCTTCGGTAAAGATGTATCTGGTAGAGACATGGTCTAGCCGCAGATTCCATAATGCCTCCCCGTCCTGCGACAACCTTTTCAGGCTGGGCTTCTTGCCTTCGCCTCCCTTTGGGTGGCTTTATTACTCTACGTGATTACTTCTTCTTTTCACTATGACTCACGAGGCTACATTCTGTTTTGTGGCTCTGCTCTACCCATTCTTGTGATTGGACTGTATGCTCTTATGCCATGTGTCCTTTACAACCCTTACCCTGGGTTGTCCGATATGGGTCTAATTCTTCTACCCCCCCTCCCATCCTTGCTTTCTTCTTCAACGGCTTGAGGTCTCTTGCCTCCCCTGCACTCTAGCGGGTGCAGTTTCTGGCAATGCTGCATTTGGTAGGTCCCTTATTTGGATTTGACGTCTCCTTTTGGGTGACGCCTTATGCTAGTTTGTCTTTACTCCTGGGGTCTAGACTGGTTGTCCTTCACTGTCGTATATTGTGGTTGCAGCCTTTTTGCCGACTGCTGTGATGGTTCACCAAGGAGCTATGGGTCAATGGTAAGTCTTGGCGGCACAGGCTCACAAGGGCCAAGGGTTTGAATCCTGCCTATACTCTGCATCTTCTTCTGCCTCCGGGGGAGGTTTTGGACTTAGCAATTGCAGGGGTCCCTCCCAGAGTGGTGCTCTGTTCTTTTCCCTCCCTCAGTTTACAATATATGGTGCCTGGCACTGTCTTTCTATGGTGATGTTTTTCACCATACCTTTTTTTTCTTTTTCTGCACACTGTTCCCATATTTTCACAGTTTTTGGTGGTGTCTTTGCGTTCTGACACGGAAAGGTCTTCTGACAAAAACTGATGTCGGCGGGGCGGGGCAAATATGGACGACGTCAGGACGGAGCCGTACGGAGGCGCCCCCCGGTGCGCAGAGGTGCTGCTGCACAAAACTTTCTAGATCCAGTCTGACGCCTGGGGATATTCTAAGTTAAGGAATCTGCGGCTAGACCATGTCTCTACCAGATACATCGTTACCGAAGGTAAGTAATTTGTTCATCGCAATGCTTGGTTCAATCAATCAATCAACGAAAACCTTTATAGAGCGCGCTACTCACCCGTGAGGGTCTCAAGGCGCTGGGGATGGGGGGTGCTGCTACTGCTCGAATAGCCAGGTCTTGAGTTGCTTCCTGAAGGAGAGATGGTCCTGGGTGAGACGTAGGTGGGTGGGGAGGGAGTTCCACGTCTTGGCAGTGAGGTAGGAGAAGGATTTTCCTCCGGTGGTGGTTCTGCGGATACGTGGGACGGTGGTGAGGGCGAGGCTGGCGGAGCGGAGCTGGCGGGTAGGTGTGTAGAACATGAGGCGGTTGTTGAGGTATTCGGGGCCCATGTCGTGGAGAGCTCTGTGTGCGTGGGTAAGGAGCCTGAACGTGATCCTCTTGTTTATGGGGATCCAGTGCAGGTCTCTCAGGTGGGAGGAGATGTGGCTGTGTAGGGGGATGTCCAGGATGAATCGTGCCGATGCGTTCTGTATGCGCTGAAGTTTTTTCTGTAGTTTGACTGTGGTTCCAGCATGGAGGGCGTCCCGTAGTCCAGTCGGCTGGTAACCAGGGCCTGGGTGACAGCCTTCCTGGTTCTGGTGGGGATCCAGCGGAATATCTTACGGAGCATGCGAAGGGTGTTGAAGCAGGAAGAAGTAACGGCGTTGACTTGCTTGGTCATCGTGAGGGAGGAGTCAAGGATGACTCCCAGGTTGCGTGCGTGGTCTGTGGGTTTGGGGACGGTGCCCAGAGCCGGGGGCCACCAGGAGTTGTCCCAGGCAGAGGGGGATGGTCCGAGGATGAGGACCTCGGTCTTGTCTGAGTTCAGTTTCAGACGGTTCAGCTTCATCCATTCCGCGACGTCCTTCATTCCTTCCTGGAGGCTAGCTTTGGCGGTGGCGGAGTCATTGGTGAGGGAGAGGATCAGCTGGGTGCATCTGCGTAGGAGATAATGTTGAGGCCGTGTTTGCGTGCGATGGTTACGAGGGGGCTCATGTAGACATTGAAGAGGGTAGGGCTGAGCGAGGAGCCTTGCGGTTCGCCGCAGATGATCTTGGTGGCCGCGGCGCGGAAGGGCGGGAGACGGACTCTTTGAGTTTTGTCGGAGAAGAAGGAGGTGATCCAGTCCAGGACCTTTTCTTGGATCCCGGCGTGGTGGAGGCGGGTCGTTAGGGTGCGTTGGCTGACTGTATCGAATGCGGCCGATAGGTCGAGGAGGATGAGGCGGCAGTTTCCCCATTGTCAAGCATGGTCCTGATGTCATCGATTGCTGTGATGAGGGCGGTTTCGGTGCTGTGGTTCGCTCGGAAACCAGACTGCGACGAGTCGAGGGAGCCGTTCGTTTTGAGGAAAGTGATCAGCTGTATGTTGACGGTCTTCTCGATGATTTTTGCGGGGAAGGGGAGGAGCGAGATGGGGCGGAAGTTCTTGAGGTCCGTGGGGTCGGTGATGGGTTTCTTCAGGAGGGCGCTGATCTCTGCGTGTTTCCAGCTCTCTGGAAAGGTGGCGGACGCGAAGGAGTTGTTAATGATGTTTCGGAGATGGGGTGCGATGATGGAGTCGGCCTTGTTGAAAATGTGGTGTGGGCAGGGGACGGCTGCGGAGCCGGAGTGGATGGTGTTCATCACGTGGGTGGTGTCTTCGGTGTTGACGGGGGTCCAGGCACGGAGGATGGTGGAAGGGGGGCATTGGTTCGGTGGTTGGGTGCGTGGTCTGGGCACCGAAGCTGGTGTGTATATCGGCGATCTTGCGGTAGAAGAACGTGGCGAGTGAGTCGCAGAGGTCTTGCGATGGCGTGATGTCATTGTTGCTGGCGCTGAGGTTGGAGAGCTCTTTGACGATGCTGAAGAGTTCCTTGCTGTTGTCGGTGTTGTTGTCCAGTCATTCTCTGAATGATGTTCTTTTGGTGGTGCGGATCAGCTGGTGGTGTTTACGGGTGGCGTTCTTGAGGGCCGTCATGTTTCCTGTCGACTGTTCGTTGCGCCAGGCTTTCTCGAGGGTGCGGCAGGCTTTCTTTGAGTCTTTGAGGTCGTCGGTGAACCATGAGGCTTTCTTGCTGCCGGGGTTGGTCAGAAGAGAGACATTTAAGGTAAAAAAAAAACTGAGACCACACTAAAACATATATAAAAAATTGCAGGGGATTAATATTGTTGTGACAACGATTACATGTGCAGTGTCCTCTCCCCGTTCTGCTGCTCTAGCTCCTGTCTTCTCCTTACTTATTCCCCCTTTTTTATCACCTTCTCCTTTCTTTTCACTCTTATTTGACTGCTCTCTCCTTGCTTTTGCCCCCGTTTTTTGAGTGCCTTCTTGCTTTTCCCTTGTTTTCACTGCTTTCTGCTTGCTTTGCCCCATTTTTTGAGTGCTTTCTCAGTTCTTTTCCCTCGTTTTCATTGCTTCTCCTTGTCTTTCCCCCATTGCCATTCCTGCCTGCACCTCTTTTGCCCGACTAGCCTTGCCCACCTTCTCCCAGCACTCCTCCCAGGACCTACTTAATGGAGGCCGCAGCGTGACTACATTGAGCAGTTCCCATGCCTGGCTCTCCTTGTGCTGTTGCATTGCTCTTGCACCGGTCTTCTTGTTTTGTACCCGTCTTTGGGTGCTTTCTCATTGCTTATTCCTCGTTTCACTGCTTTGTCCTTGCTTTTTCCGCATTTCACTGCTTTGTCCTTTCTTTTTCCTCATTTCACGGCTTTGTCCTTTCTTTTCACACATTTTCTGAGTGCCCTTTTCTTTTTCCCCCATTTTCACTGCTTTCTTCTAGCTTTTTCCTCTGTTTTTGAGTACTCTTTCCTTGCTTTACCCTCATTTTCATTGCTTTCTCCTTGTATTTTTCTTCCATTCTTTGACTGATCTCAACGCCCGGATACCCTCACAGGTGATTAGCTGCGCTCTACAAATCCAAGTTGCTTGACATTTTTTGGGGCCCACTCTTTAGAACAAGTTGGAATTGTATTACCTATTTTAGATCATTCAAGTCTGCATGTTGGCAAACAATAATATTCTTAAACTTTCCCACAAAAAGTAGTTGAAATATGTTTTGCACTATGCAGATTCTTAACCCCTTGTCCGCGGCGTGAATTCCGCTGGAGGGTGAGGGGTGATCGCGGCGCTTCCACGCTCGTGACGGAACCACACCATCGGCGTGTGCTCATGACGGCATGGTTCCGTCATGGCCCTGCCTGATCACTAATTCACCTGCGCAGGCGGGAAATCAGTGCTGCGTGGGCGCAGCGGCCTGCTCATGACGGAACCACGCCGTCATGAGCACGCGGCACCCGTGTCTCATGACGGCGTGGTTCCGTCATGAGCAGGCAAGGGATTAAAACAACGCTGGGTAGAGATGGGGATATAGTGAGAGCAAGAGACCGGAAGAGAGACAGGTTTTGATATAGAAATTAATAAAAGTGAGATAATGAAAGAAACTGAGAAAAGTTCCACTTTATCAGGGCCCTTTTGAAGGTTAGAGCCCTGGGCAATTGCTGATTTTACCCTTGCCTTAAAACATCTCGGTATGTGTACCCACAATTCCCGTAGTTAGATTTCTAGATGTTACATGGATTTGGCAATGACCAGTTGGACTGAGGCTGTGGGGATAGCTCCACTCTGGGACAGAATGTTTGCTTTTGATAAACCTGGGATGGAAGAGGAAGAACTGTCCAGCGAGAATGAAGGTCAGGTCTACAAAATTGTTGCCCCTATCTCCCAGAGAGCCAATAAATGTGGAAAATACCAGGATGCCTTTTTATTTTGTGTATTATAGTTACCCCTCTACTCAGGGAGTCACTAAAAATGAAGTTCCCTGTTTTTCCTATTACAATATCATATGTATTGGTTGAAAGTCCAATTCTTTCTGGCTCGATTCCTCCAATGTAATGATCTATTCCCTGTATGATATATCCTGTCTATCTGACCAGACAAAACAAACGTAATGACAGATTAAAAAAAAAAAAAAATTATACTTTATTAGCTAGAAGGTTGAGGGTCAGTTGCTACTGAGCTCTGAGGCAGTCCATTCTTCTTACCTGCGAGTTGTAGATCACAGAATTTCCTTCTGTTTTGGGATTTTTGTATGTTTGTAGTGTTGTGTAGATAATACCGAAGGTTTCAGTAGATCGAATCAGCTATTTGTCATTTGTCGTTCTGTCATTCTGTGTTTATATCAGTGCTAACCGAAAACTCATTAGAGTAGGCCAAAGCGGAAACTTTGGTTTCTTTTTATGGGAATGTTTAATCACAGAATTACGGTGTTTCCACTTGGACGTTAGTGCATATAGTTCCGATACAGTACTGAATAGACCCGGTACGGGAAACATGCTAAATTAACCTTGTATAACTATTCCTTTGGGTTATGCAATTTCCCCTACTTGTGACCTGACCTTTCAATGGGGTTTCTGCTTGGTATCATATAGTAGCATCCAGGAAAAACAATTAGTATATGAAAGAGAAGTCAAAATGTCATGCCTGTAATTGTATTTCTCCATCATGAGAATCTTCATCACAAATAAAACTGCTTATTTAACCCTATGTTTTAGAACTATATGGTGTCACTAAGGGAGCTTCAAGTAGAGTATAATAACTATGTTATTGCTCTGAAGTAAGGGTGCTGCATAAGTAGCTTTCTTAAAAAGAAAACGTAACATTAAATGTACAGTTAGATTCAAGTAAAGTTGTCAACATTTATTTTTATTAAATTATAAATGTTCTAATACATGAGGCAAAAATCTAGAGAAACTTGTAAATATCATGGCGAATATGCATGCTCATATTTCCCTAAATTATTTGCTCCATTAAGTATGCTCATTTTAGGCATGATGGTAGAGCAAACCTTTCTTTGGGTCAGATAGTTCCTGCTCCTCTTCCCCCTGCCCCTCCTTCTACCTCTTGCTGCTGCAGGTTTGCTTGTGTTGCTGCTGAGCTCCTCAACCGAAGTGGATGTTGAGGTTTGATTGTGTTTGGGTTCCCTTGAGTCGGATTTCCTCACACACACACAGTTGGTGGCTCCAGTGAGTCTTGCAGTCTCTGTTTTTTACCTCTTGTTAGGGCTTCAGTGAAAGAGTTGAGTAGAGAAAGCAGGCAAGTCCAATTCTGCTCTGGCAATAATAATATTAGGTATGGACCTTATTTGACTCAGAAAAAAACTCTGCATTTTAATTTCACTAATTATTAAATGGCCATTTAGTGATCGTCGATGGACTAACACTGATCACATTGTGTTGAAAGAATCTGTTTTACATCGTTTCAGCAGTGCTTTTTAATGGGTACCGTAGAAGTCTAAAAGGACTGCTAAGTGTGTGGACTTCTGAATGTATGTGGAGACAATACACTAACAAAGTCTACAATGATTTAACATCAGCTGGAATTGTGAAACACTTTACCTAGAGGCCTTGATCAACCCTGATTTGCCTGATTGTTTTTCTTGTGTGACTGTGGTATGTTGATAATCATCGTATGCTGTCTACCATATTAATCAGATCTCAAAAAGTTATGAATGATCAGCTGTCTTCAAGATACTCGTGCCTTGTGGCAATATTCACAGAAACTGTGGTAAAAGAGGTCCTCCAACCTAAGCCAGTATTTTTTTGAAACATGAATGACCACACATGATAAACCATGATGACTATAAATGATGAACCAATGATGCTTAAACTCTTAGAAATGAGAGAGAGCTAATAGGCACTCTGCACCTGATGATGTGAGCTCTGAAACTTGACTCTAATTCACGTAATATATATGCATGAGCTTCTAAATGCCTTGTAGGAAAATAGGATCTGCTTTCATTGTTACCCCCACCTTTTGCTGTTGTTATTCTGTGTGTTAACTAGTCTTACTGGGATCCTGCTAATCAGGGCCCCAGTCACTGTGCTTTCTCCCTAAATTTTACAGTGGTCAGTACTTTGGTACCTTCCCAATTGGCTACCGATGTACCCTTCTAAGTACATAGTATATGCTACTGAGGTATCCAGGGCATAGGTATACCAGTGGTCTCCCCTGGGCTGCAGCTTGTATTGTGCCACCCAGGAAAGGCCACTTAAACTGTGACTACAGATATGCCATTGCACCTTGTGTGAGTTGGTGCTTGAACCTCCTGCAGCAGATATAAGTTGCCTTCTATCTGAGGTCACTACAGGTACAGGAGGCCAATGATGACACAATACAGTTATTTGAACGGATGGCTACTGTTGTCCAGCCTTTTAATTGTGTGAGGCATCCTTATTCCGTTAAGGGTTTACTTGATTCCCTGTTGCACACTGCTATCTACCCCGAGAGAGCGGCTTCTTCTCTTCCCTCCCTCTCCTTAGTGAATCCACCCCTTGGGGAACTTTGTACACTTGTTGTATACTCCTTGCTGGACATGTACATTGGACCCCGGTAAATATCGTCCTTCATTGTCCCCCCTTTTGCTTACTACTCTATACGTGGGTTCCCCCCACGGGACTTACAGGTTACCAATAGTGGAAAATCTTTTCACTAACTGGCCCACTCCAAACCCTTTATTCTGACCACCTCAGAAACAAAGCCTGCGTTTCTCTGGCAAGCACATTCCTAATACCCTTGCCCTCTTCCTTTACAACATGGAAGACGTACCTGGGCTCAGTTTTGATGAAGATGCTATAGCTGAAGCATTAAGAGCGGCTCCACCTTTGCTGACCGATTTGACTGCCCCCTCTTCTGGCACGTCTAATGACGATTGGTCTACCCTAACAATAATGAAAAAAGAACTCATCAGAATCACGCTACATGGCAGGATGATGACTGAATACTTAAGAAGCAATATAGCTCCACAAGGATTAATTGTGAACATCATCCCAAGACTATTTTTGGAGGACAAACCCTTCAAAGTTGATTGGTGCCAGGTGTCCTGGAAATGCACCAAAGACCTCCTTTTCCTAATTTCACAAACAGCGAAGCGCCTTGCTGATGCCTTACAGGATAAAATCTCAGCCATAGAAGCTACTATGAAAAGTGCCATCAGTAAGAACAACAAAGCAGCTTTTACGACCAAGCTAGCTGAAATAAACCAGGAAATGTCAGATCACCATGATTTTCTTCTAAATCAAAAAACAACCAAACTCCAGAAAGACATTACCAAATTCGAGAAAGAAAAAGTTTACCCTTACCTCAAGGATGGTTTCAAAGGGAAGAAAACTAGCTATTCCTCAGATGAGAATTCGGATAATAACACGAACAGACGAGGTTCCACTAGCAGTGACTCCAGTGGCGGCCAACCGGGCAGGAACACTCGGTTCCAACAACGCCCCACCTGGCAACAGGGCTACCAACCAGGTCCGACCTTCATGGGTCCCCCCTCTCACATGACCCCACCATGGCAATATCCGTTCTTCCAACAAGGCCCCCCACAATATTACCCTCCTAATCCGCCACCTTTTCAAGGCAGAGGCTGGGGCAGAGGAAGAGGGCGAAAGCGAGGAGGGCAAAAAGGAGTGCAGTGGCAGGACCAAGCGACCCCATCAACCTCGATGGAAACCAGGAGCATAACGTCCAGGGGGAGAAGACCCTGATTGTCAACCTCTCAAAGAAACTACTCTCACCTGTGGAGATCAGCATTTTGGAGAAGGGCCTCGGATTCGTTCCGACACCGACCCCGGACAGCTTCCAGGAGATGATTGAGATCCAACAACTTTTTAGGAAAGTACGTCTCCGTGCCTTTTTTGACAACAAACCTGAAACCATCAATGATGATACCGGATTGAGAAAACCATCTACCTTTACTCCCACTGATGGGTCGGTCCCCCCGGAGATCCTGACTTTTGAAAGTGCGGTGCTAACTAGTTTGAAAAATAAACCAACAATCAAACAGTTCCATAACCTTACGTCCAAAGAACGACAAGCATCCACCAATCTGGGTCAGGACCAGTCTATCGTCATAAAACAGGCAGACAAGGGGGGAGCTACGGTCCTCCAAGACTATGAGGACTATGACCGTGAATGCAGACGACAACTGTCTAATACCAATCACTACAGACCCCTTACTGAGGATCCTACCAAACGACTAACCACGACTATCATGAGCCTAATAATTGAGGGAGAAACCAACGAATGGATCACTAAGAAAGAGGCGGATTTCCTTACCACCACGGAACCGATCACGCCTTATTTCTATACCCTCCCCAAAATTCACAAGGGAACCACCCCGGTTACGGGAAGACCCATTGTCTCCGGGATTGGGTCGCTCCTAGAGCCACTATCCCAATTTTGTGATGCCTTCCTGCAGCCCGTGGTGAAGCAAATTCCTTCATACCTGCAGGACACCAGAGATGTCTTACGCCTCATTGATGAAGTGGATGGTAGGGAGGATGTTGACCTCCTCCTAACCCTAGATGTAGAGGCACTATTCACCAACATCCCCCAACAAGCCACCTTGGAAACAGTGGAGGCCACATTACGACTGGAAGAATGGTCCTCCCCCACTCCTATCACCTTCATCATGGAACTAGCACACATAGCTCTTACAGAGAACTTTTTCAGGTACGAGTCACAGCTCTACCATCAAGTGAGCGGGACATCGATGGGTTCTACCTTCGCGCCCAGCCTGGCTTGTATCTATATGGCATCGTTCGAGAAAATTCACATCTACCCACCCGAACAGAACCCGTTCCGGACACACCTTACCCTGTGGCGTCGTTACATTGACGACATTTTAATATTCTGGAAAGGTGATTGAGCAAGCTGTGAGGCCTTTTGTGCATGGATTAACCTACAAGATCCCTTTTTGAAGTTCACGGGCACAATTTCTGACAAATCGGTCCCCTTCCTAGACCTCACAATCAGGTTGGACCCTACAGAAATCACCACTACCCTCTTCAAGAAAGAGACCGACCGCAATAGCTTGCTCCTGTACAAGAGCCATCACACTAGATCCCTGAAAGACAACCTGCCGTTTGGGCAGTTCTTACGACTCCGCAGGAACTGTACCTCACTATCAGACTACAAACAAGAAGCCAGTATTCTACAACACAAGCTCTTGGATAGGGGTTACCCCACACAACTCCTAAAGAATTAATTGAAAAGAGCCCTTAACAATAACAGAGACTCACTTCTGGAAACCCACACCAAGGAGAAGGATGACTCGATCACATGCGTGACATCCTATACAAGAAATTCCACTTTCATTAAGAAAGCTGTGATCTCACATTGGGGTATCCTAAACACAGCAGGCCTTGATCTACCTCGGCCCCGTTTTGCTTTCAAGAGGACAGCCAACCTCAAGGACACTCTAATTCACACCCGTCCTATAAGTTCAGCACACGCCCTCTGAAAACTCTTTGGGATTTGCCCCCTGTTGTGGGTCACCATCGATGTGGCTCCTGCGTGATATGCCCTCAGACTATCCAGGGCAAAACCCTGGAACTCCCTAATGACTTCACTTGGCATCTTAATAAGCATACAAACTGTAACAGTGCTAAATGTATTTATATGCTTATATGCCCATGCAAACTAATTTACATCAGGATGACGATGCGCACTGTCAAATTGCACATCATGGAGCACTATAGCAACATCCGTTGTAAAAAGACACATACCAAATTATACGAACACTGTAGACAACTAAACCACCTGCCCACTGATGTAAAATGGACTATCCTGGAATGCCATCCCTCTATCAATCAGCAGGCACTGTACAAAATGGAACAGCGGTGGGTGCACCGCCTTCAAACTGATGCCCAGGGGCTTAACGATTTTATCCCTTGGAATGCGCTTGCCAGATAAATCAAATTCAGCCCTTGCCAGTATCAATCCTTGAACTGTACCCGCAAAATGCCGTTTGGCCCTTTCCTTTCTGGTTATTCCCCCATCCAGAATTTCCCACCCCCTGTAGCTTGAGCACTCGTCGGTATCCCCCAACCCCGATAACGATTAGGCTAATGCACATTGGGAATTCCACACTCCAAGATGGCGCGGAATTTTCGGCCAGCTTGAGGTATTGCGGGCCTGCTTGTCCCTCCTCCCTGTCCACACGACGCTCGCTTGCGTCTCCTAGCAACAAACCCTTGGGACACGCCCACCCACGGCACTCGCGGTTACCGGCATTTATATAGCGCGAGAAGCACAGCGATCTACCGGCTGTCCTGCTTTACCGCCGCCGTGGGATGGGTAGGTGTTGCCCCGCCTTTGCCTAGAACCATCAAGGTAAGGTGTAGGGGTCGGGTGTAATGAACGTCCGAATGATCGGGACAGGCCACTGCTGCTAACAATATTATTATTACCTTTTTACCAACATTGCGAGATCCACGTCTGTGATCACGCGTATGATTACGATAAATATATACATTCTACCCTTCCATTCAGGGGACTCCCCGCCGCTCAGGCCTTCCCAAGGACAGTACGTGGGGCCCGACCACCAGGGGGTTTAGGTAAGGCTTCGCCGATATTTCCCAATTTGGCGACCTCGCCATTACAGTTCTAATGAAACACGTGTGGCTTTGTTCTCTATGTAATCTCAGAATTCCTCTTTCAAATTGTTTCTTTTATACTACCGCTAAGCTGTAATAACACGATTGGGTGTCATAGCCTGGAGTATAAGTACTGGTATAGATTTAATCACGGTATTCCTAGCAATCTTTCTATGGGATACATCATCACCCTCCCGCTAATCCCCTGCCCCCCCCTCGCCCCGCACAGCCCCTCTCCTTTCCTTCTTACATCACCAGGTTTGGACATAATATTGTTTAACCACAGTAGATTTTTGAATACGCTTCTGCTTGTAAGATCCTGAGTGACTACATCCAGGACTGAGTTTGTCCATTTCTTCCCAATTTCTAGGGCATGGACCACCGCAGTATCACTTTCTGCCTTGATACACAGGTTGTATATGAAAGTTTCTTCAATTAGGGGGAGACTTCGCACCAACTGATGAGCAACCATAGGTCCTGAAGAATTGCCATAACTGGCATGAAACATGTCGACCACACCATAGGCGAGGGTTGAACGAGGCCGCATTACCTTAACTGTTGCGCTTCGCTACCCCTCCCTTTACCAATTTTAACTAAGCAGTGAGCCACACTATTAAAATTGTTCTAATGGACTCTACTGACTTATTTTAAACTCTCACTCACGCTCACAATTGCACTTCTTAGGTCCCTCACACGCATGCACCCATTGGCCAGGAATAAAAGAACTCCACCAAAAGAGGAGTACTACGTGCTACCCGGCAGGCATTGCACCGCCAGCTTGTCATTGGAGCAGGAGGCCAATGATGACACAATACAGTTATTTGGACGGATGGCTACTGTTGTCCAGCCTTTTAATTGTGTGAGGCATCCTTATTCCGTTAAGGGTTTACTTGATTCCCTGTTGCACACTGCTATCTACCCCCGAGAGAGCGGCTTCTTCTCTTCCCTCCCCTCTCCTTAGTGAATCCACCCCTTGGGGAACTTTGTACACTTGTTGTATACTCCTTGCTGGACACGTACATTGGACCCCGGTAAATATCGTCCTTCATTGTCCCCCCTTTTGCTTATTACCACTACAGGTAGACCTCACAAGTCACCGCTGTGGCAGGCTGTCAGTCCTGGGGACAGGGTGCTCTGGTTATAAGTGTGAGGGTGCCCCTGCATGAACAAGACACTCCTACAAACCCCAGAGTCGATTCTCCATGATTGGTAAGTGTAGGCAGCGATTTAATGCATATATAGTGGACATCAACTCAATTACGAGATGCCTAACTATATATTGGCTGCACTGAATCTGGTCATGTTTGGTATCAAACTTGTTGGAATCCTACCCTAAAAACGGTGCCAGTGTTGGTTGTAGGATCTCCTGTACTGGGGACGCCTGTAGTGTGCCCGTCTGTATTCCTGGTACCAGCCTTTCAGGGTTTAACAGCAAGCTAGTGCTGCTGCCGAGCACAGACACATTTCTGCTCTCCTGCCGCTGAGCTAAGCTCTGGCACGGGAAGGTAGAACAATAGGTTTCCTGTCACAAGGAGGTGTGACCACCTCTCAGACAAGAGTTAGTGTATTGGGTTGGGGTGGGTGCGTTTTACCAGCACCACCAGATTGCTTTGAAGGGCACATTTGGGGCCCGATGTAGGTAATCCCAGATTACTGATTCTTAAATACCGAATCATACCGATTCGGTATTTAAGAACGGGCAAATGGGATGTAGGTAATTTTTCTTTAAAAATTACCGAATCGGAAAGTTTCGGTAATTACCGAATCGGTATTTACCGATTCAGTAATTGCTATTCATTCCTATGGGCCTGGAGGCCCATAGGAATGAAGGCCCATAGGAATGAATGTCAATTACCGAATCAGTAAATACCAATTCGGTAATTGGGGGAAACATTGAAGGGTGGCAGGGTGTCACTTTGACACCCTGTTGCACCCCTCACTTGTGTATGGGTGCACATGTTGCAGACATACATGCCCTTAGGACATGTATGTCTGCAACATGGCACTGTTGGAAAAGCAAACAAAATGCTTTTTCAAAGGTTTTCATTATTTACCACCAACTTGTAGTTGGTGGTAAATAACGAATCCTAAAATGGGAAAATCACTCATTTGAGTGCTCCCTACATATCAGGATTCGGTAATTTACAGAATAGGTATTTAAAAATTCGGTAATTTACCGATTCCTTAAATTACCGATTTGGTAAAATACCGAATCCTTAAAAAGTGCCACCTACATCTCAAAAACCCAATACCGGTCGGTAAGGGCCGAAATTACCGAATTTCGGCCGTTACCGACCAGTATTTGGCTACCTACATCGGGCCCCTGGTGCCCTCCTTGAATACACCAGTTTGAGACAGTTTTTCATGAAGCTGTACAACGGATGTGGGAGTTTCACTCACGAGTATGACTTACTGGCAGGTCGAATCCTACTACATGACTCAATTATAAGAGCACTTACGTTGGCATGGGGAGAACCACAAATGCACCTGCTGATTCAATACCTGTACGTAATCGGCAATGGGAGCCACATTATACATTGGCTGACAGAAGCCTTAATAACTCACACTCTTCGTTCCCTGGCATTCCTACGCATGCAGTGAGAGTGGGAGTGGGACAGGGGAAGCCCATGGACAGACGGAGATTGGGACTCAATCCTGGCCAGCTGTACGCAGATACCACGAAACGCCAAATTTCGGGTTACACAGACTAGCATTACACACAGGACATACATGTCTCCAGACAAATTGAACAAATACTTCCAACTAATTAACTCTGCGTGGCCCCGTTGCAACCTGATGGGCGCTGATTTCCTGCACATAATGTGGTCATGCCCTACGCTGCAATTGTAATGCCAGGAGGTGACCGCGGCGCTAGCGGCTTACACTGATCGACTCCAACTACACACATGGGAAGAGTGCATACTGGGACTATTCCCCGTACCCAAGAGCACAAAGCCACATCAAGATTCACAGATTTAGGACTCCTAGTTGCTAAAAGGTTCATCACCAAATGGAAAAACATGCACCCTCCCGCCCTTAACTGGAAATGCTCACTTGTGGTATGGGCGCAGAAAGGCAGAAAGCACTGCTTTGCACAGGGAGGAGATAGCTGGCTGGATTAAATACCACATTGGGCAATGCAGGGACCGAATGCAGGTGGAGCTGCAACAGACAGACGAAGAAACAGAGGGTAATAACTCACAAAACGGTGTTGAGGTCAGGCTAGACATAAACACCTAAACGGCTTACAATCCAGGACCCAGGTGCAATAATTCTGTAATGACACTACACAAGAGAGTCATGCTGGTACGCTCAAAGGGTTTGTGCAAACACAAATTTCAATATAACCTGTTCTGTGAAGTCGGGACACGGGGTGGGGGCGAGCGCTCTCATGACACAGCGGTTAACAATGGCCTGGAGCAATTAAAATGTGTTGGATTGTTGCAACAAGTTCACCTTTACGTTAAATATGCATTGTAATGCTCTCTCTAATAAAGGCCACGCAGGTCCAGCGAAAACCACAGTGGACATATTGCCTGATATGTCTGTCACGATATAGCAAGATTTAAGAATATGAGGTACCTATTATGATTTCCGTTAAGCAAAAAATGTATACTGTAATCTTTGTTAATTCACCTGAAACTGTGACACCCGCTTAACATTGTTAATATATTCAAACTGTCATGCCTTGATCCCGTTTTATGTAAAGCAGCGTCCACTAATTGGAACTCACCACATATCCAATACAATATAAAATGTGGACATTGTAACAATAATACCAAAAATGCAAATAAGGAAATCATTTAAAAAAAAAAAGGATGTGGGAGTTTCCTCCCCTCGGCCCAGCCCGTCTTCTGGGAGGGACACCTGAATTGTTCCTACCCTTTCCCAAGGGTACTTAAGGGATAACCTGTGGGTGGCTCTTCAGGTTCGCCGTCGTACAAGATTCAAACCCAAAACCACTTCAACTTTGACCGCCTCGGCACCTAGACTATGCTGGACTTTCCCTGGAACCGAAACTGCTCCAGGGAAGACTTCTGCTGCTCCTGGTCTCGCTGTTCTGCGAGTCTTTTTGTTGTCTATGCCTGTGCTTCTTCCAGGTTCCTCCCCAGGCCTGTGGGTATCAAGGACACCCGAAGTAATCTCCCTAGGAGTGAAGGAATCACTCCCCTGCATATGCAGGCACAGCAACGAAACAAAGCTGACCAGTCTGTTGCTCCCGACGACCCATGGACTCGAAAGGCTCAGCAACACAGGTGGTGGTTCTGCAACTCCCTCTAGGACTGACCTGTCCTCTCAGCAAGTTTGTCGGAACCGCTGGAAGAGAACCCCTATGCACCGATAACTTGCCGTTGCCAAGGCTTGTTGGCTCTGTACTACAGAGATCTTCAGGCTACAGAAAGCTCTAGCTTCTAGCATCTCTTTCTGCCAAGATCTTCGTCCTCACCACATCCTCTGCACCGTGGGCCTGCATCTTTAGTGAGATGCTTGAAGTCCTCTTGCGACTCCTGTGCCTTCGGCCTGTGGTACCTCTTGAGGGTCTTGTTTGGCTTCAGTGGGCTCCCCTGCTTGCCTAGGGCTTTCTCTGACTCTCCTGGAATTGATAAGTCCCTGGGACCTTTCTGGTCCCAACATTGCTCTTTTTTCATTTACCACGTCTGTTGCTGCTGCCAAGGCTTGTTGGTGCTCCGGCTGGACATCAACCCTCTGGTTCTCGACTTCCGACTTTGGACAGCTCATGAACGGCTCCTGGTCTTCCACAGCATCGCCTGGTCCTCACAGCTACAGTGACAATTTCACCGTCATCACTGCTGCCTCTTCCTTCATCTGTGGTCATTACTCTTCTGTGCCTCATGGTCATCTCCATTCTCTCCCCTTTGCTTGCAGGTCCTTCTGATCTAGAATCCACCCTTGTATTCCACCGGGCTCTTCCACCTTTTTTGCCAGCGGCATCTTTCCTGAAGTCCTCCATTGTGGTCTGCTGCGTTTTTTGACATCACTTCGCACCTATGCACCTGCCTTCCCAGGCGTAGGTATCCTGGTTCCTGGGGTATCCACTGGTGGGGTTACTTTCAAACCTTCTGTCTTCCACACGGTTTCTTCAGGGTCCACTGGGAAGGGTCGTTCTGCAAAACATCAACTGCGACACAGCTGTATTTCCACTCTTCACACAGCCTCCGTGGTGTTCCTGGGTACTTACCTTGGGTGAATTCTTGTGTCCCCAGCTCTTCTGAGTCTCCTGGTTTAAGTCCTGACTTCGGTCGCAGTTTACATTCTATTTTCTTAGTACATGGTTTGGCTCCCCCTGGAAACCACTATGTATTGTGCTTACTTACCTCTTGCAATTGAAGTATTATTGTTTATTTGTGTTAATATCTCCGAATAGTATATACCAGTGGGTTAGTGAGTGTTGTGTAATGAATAAACATATTTTTATAACTACACTATGTGGTTCTTTTTCGTTTAACCTACACTACATGATTAGACCTGGTAAAACAAGCTGCTTAACACTCCTGCTGGAGTAAGCCTGAAGGTTGCTCTCCACATGTAGCACTTGGCTTTCTAAGGTTGTCTAAGACCACCAAAACCACTTTAAAGGGTTGTCTGGATTATTGCAAGGTGCTTCGCTTAAAGAAGTGTGCACCATATACTACGCCAGCCTCATTTAAACGTACCTTTCTGCACTTCCTCGCTCCATCCGGTGTTCTTTGTTCCTGACATCCATGGCTCCAGACAACTTTCCTAACCAATCCTGATGCTGCTCTCATGCTGTTATTCAGCATGAGAGAAGTGTCAGGATTGGATGGAGCAGGCACTCAAAGCTCTCCCAAGAACACTGGAGGCTTGCTTCTCAACCAAGCTGTCTACCACAGCTGGGTTGTGAGGTTTAAAGTGTGCATGTCGGGCTGGCAGTTGCAAGAAGGCAGGCTAAAGAAACATTCGCTCCTTAACCCCTTCCGCGCTCATGACGAGCTCAGCTCGTCATCAGTTACGATGCTCGTACGCTCATGACGAGCTGAGCTCGTCATGTAACGCGGCTTTTGAAAAAACGCAGCGCGCAGCGGGAAAACAGCTAGCGCGCATGCGGTTAAATCTAAAGCGTCCAGCACACCACTCTTCCCTACAGCTGCCACTCAGCAGCAGCCCGCCCCATCCTGACACTCAGTTGGTGATGGAGCAGTGAAAAATGTAATGGTAATAAATTACCATTTTAATTTTCATCTCTGGGGCATTTTAATTAGCAGGGCGATGCTCCTCCGCTCTAATGGAAGAGCTGCTCCTGATTCTAGTAATGTGCTAAAACTGCTGTCATCATTTCCTGAATTAAACAGGATAAGTCCTTCCATATCACAAGAGTGTAGTTCATTCAGGATTCCTTAATTCAAAAAGAATAAAGAATCCACCAGTTTTTTCTTTATAGATCAACGCATGGTTATCAAAAATCTTGAACATACAGTCTGAATTATCCAAGTAGGCCCTTTTAGTTAAACCTGTCCTTTAATCTAAATATCCAAGTATTTTGTACCCACGAAAGCCAAACCTATACAAATCTATGCATTCTGCAGTTATGGAAGCAGTTTAAATTAATAATCTTACTTGGTTCTTCAAAAGATACGTATGGTCTTTCCCCCCCATAACTAATCTGTCGCTATCAATTTTCCTTCTTGAAAGAAACTGATTGTCTAGTAACAACTTATCCCAAAACATTTGACCTGATCACACAAACTTGCTATACGATCCAGAGACTTTCAGGCCTCACCTGATTTTCACTGTAATATCCCAAAAGTTAGTCACCAAAGACAATGCAACAAAGCCTATGATATTTATTCATTTGTTTTTCTATGAATTAGGTTTCTTGTACTCTGATTAGAGATTAAATATGATTAACTGGTACTTTTTACTTACTTTGACTTTGGTGCAGGTTTTGTTCTTGATTATAGTGTGTTACACTTTTGGTTTTTGCCTGTGGTAAGATTATAAAGTTGTATAATATCTGGAAAGTGAGAATCATTCACAAAGTAGGACTTCATCTGGGCATTTAAATCCTTTGAGTTTAAGTCTACTTCCCATGTCTCCATTACATTGATCAATGACACGTGAAACAACTCATTTGGAATGTGTTTGTCTGAAAAATCTGTTTAAGAGTTCAGCATTGTTTAGATGAATAGAAATGTACATAAAATATCTCTATAAGACTTGGAGTTTTTTAACTTGTGATGGGTGTAAGATTAAACAGCTATCCACTCAAAGTAAATCTTGGAGGAAATTTGAATTAAGAATTCTTAAGGAGAGAAATGTTTACAATGTATCACTATGTTGATTTTGGAAAAGACAGGAAATCTTCTATCAAGGTTTGGTAATTAAAAAACTGAGAGTAGGCTATCTCAAGAACATTTATGCCTTTCTTTGGCTAAAACATGAAGAAGCTTGGCTCGAGTTACTCAGATCTTTCTAGGGATTCCCAAAGACTTCTGAATCTGCTTGGTTTTGGAAGTGCAAACTACTCTCTCAGCAAATTACCATATAAGATGTGCGATTCGTTCATAAAGAACGCTTATGCAGCATGTAATAGCAGTTAATAAATTAAAGACGGAATCTGCATGTATTACAAATTCAAACACTAAGGTTTTGACATTTCATAGGAGCTCTTGGCCTTCATGTGACCCTGGCTCTAATGGTATCCCAGTTGTTGTTTCTAAAAGCTCAACCAAGTCAGCAGAGTGCTATATATTGATCTTACTGTTTGCAAATACATTCAGCTCTGGGATTAGTCATGCATCCTTGAAAGGCTCAATTCTATAGCCTATTAAAAACAAGGACTTGTGTCTCTGCCTAGAAGTTATTGCTTTATTGCTTTGCTTGACCGTTATAGTGAGTAATTTGCCAAATTGTAATTACAAACATTCTTAAACTGGACATCCCTACTCAGCTCAATGAAGTTCTGTTAACAGGCTTCAGGGATAATTGCTGTACAATAGATAATATTATGGTGCTGACCGTGGTAGCAAGAAAGGAATTCTATAGCTATAGTCATCATGTTTTTGTTTGTTTATCCATTATTCTAGTGCCTTTGATAAAGTTGATTGCTATCATCTTTGGGCAAAGTTTACATGCAAGCGGTATTATATAGGCTTTATTTTGTTTTTAGTTATATTTCCAGGCAATACTTTGGTGCTAATAAAACTGTCAGATAGCAACATTTCAACTTTGAAAATAAAAACTGCCAATGGTTTTAACCCCTTGACTGCTAAGCCTTTTCCCACTAGAAACCTAAGGCCTCTTTTTGGCAATTAGGGAAAGGTTAGGCTTAGATCTCTATAACATTTTTCCACATAATGTATTCAAACCAAATGTGTGTCCTTTTTTCCCAATGTCCCAGGAATTCTGAAGGTGTCCAGATTTGTGGATTCCCCTGGAGGCAACCGGGAAAATACCGAGAATATTGCTACATGTTGAAGGTTTTGGGAAAAAATACTCTGCAAAAAAGTGTCTGTTTTTCCCTTAAAATTGGCATCAACAGAAGGTTGGCTTTCCTAAAGTCACCATCATTTTAGCCTACTGGAACATGTAGAGTAGAATCTAGAAAACGATTTTTTAGCACATTTTTGCAGTTTTTCAAAGAGGTAGCCAATTTTTCCAAATTGTTGTGCTTTCAACTTACTTTCAGTTTGTGGTACAGTCCAGTTTGAGATACAGACAGATCAAACCAGGGTCACTGGGAGTCCCTTCAAGGATTCCCATTGACCCTGGTTTGATCCGTTCCTGTTGCAGGCACTAGGCCCAGCCACATCAGTGGTACAGCGTTTTTATCGAGACAAGTGGAGAATGCTGGGTAGTAGGAATTTTGTGGATTCCTGCTGACTGCAGAAATGCAAGGAGCAAGGAAAATTAGCTGTTTGCAGGGCATTGTGGGTAATAAAATGTAATGGAATCCATACATGGCACACCACCTGTACTCCCCAGGTGTCAAGGTTTCAGAAATGTCTGAGTTTTGTAGGTTTCCCTGAGTGGTCTCCAAACCCAGGTCCAAAAACTGCAGCTGCCCTTTTGTTGATGTTGCCACATTGCGTCTTGGACTCCTTCCTGTTTTGGGTGCTAGGTTCACCCTCACAGGTGAGGTACCATTTTTATTGTGAAATGTGGGAATGTTGGGTGGTAGGAAATCTGTGGCTCCTCGCAGATTCCGGTACGTTCGCTCACAGAAATATAAAGTAAATGTGGGTTTTGAGTCAATGGTTGAGGTTTAGAAGGGCTGCAGGTTAACAGAACCTTGTGTGATTCACGCGAGACACAGCACCCTGTGACCCCTAATGTCTAGTTTAAAAAATATCTGAGGGTGGTAAAGTGAATGTACACCCTGGCAGAAAAAGTCAGAAAAGACAAATGTTACTGCACACCCATCTACTACTCCAGTATACACACATACTGGTTGGAATTGGCTCAAAGGTGACTTAACAGTTAAAAATGTAAATTTTATTAACAAAATAACTCATGAAAATAAAACCTGGAAATTCATGGTAATAAGTTAACTGAAATTTCTGAAAACTGGGTCTCTGGGAAATTATCTATTTCATGGTCAAGGACAGGCCGAATCTTAAAGAAACTGTAACAATCAGGGTGATCCTGTTCCAATGCTGTAGTGTTATCCACAAAATGCAGCATCTGCTGCAGAAGCACATACCAATCCTTACTCATGGTTGCTGGAAACATAGCAGTTGCTATTAAGGGACTAGTAGACCAATATATAGACCGTACTAGCTTTCTTAGCAAATCCATCAACTTCCTCAGTCTTTTACAGTGGGTTCATCATCCGATGATTCCACTTGGATAAGAAATTCACATCCAGAATCTTCAACATGCTTCTCTTCCTCAAATGCATTTACAGAAGCATATTAAAAATGCAAACTAACACCCTACTGTACTCAACAAGCTGTGCTATATCAAACAGTAAATGTAATTATTGACATATAACGATCTGGAAAAAAACTATCCATGCAAACCACACAATGAATTTTATACTCCACAAAGATACCACTCAGTTGCCATAGACTGATAGCTTGAGGATCAACTGCACTTACTCTGCATAGACACAGAAAACACCAAAGATATCCCACTAGAAAGAAAAAAATAAATGACACACACAAGACAACTTAATACAGATCTTGCACAAATCGTATGTGACTTTGAAACAGAATAAAACATAAGCTAAATATGCTGCAATTATTACATAAGTTAAAAAAAAAAGTTCAAGCTGGGCAATGAAACTTATTTGAAGTAAACATTACAAAATAAATGTCCTTACCGACCACATGCAACTACACAAACTGCAGATCTAACAATGCCAAAACTGCAAGCAGGAGTCTCCACCAAGGAAATCAATTGCACTACAGTAAAAAGGAGGAATAAAATATGAAGTTCACAAATGCAAATGAAGACAAGAAATAAAATAGTTAGCACTGTAAAACACAATGAAATCTGTCCCCAAAGGGGGTACAACGCAAAGGCAATTAATCACCCCAAAAGGGAGTAACCCTTTCCCCAGGGTCAGTTCTCACCTAATGCAGAAATGTACTCCCAGGTGTTTAGTGGTTTCCGGCCTCCGCCCTGTGGGCAGATTGGCTTTAAAAAAAGTCTGATCTGGCCCTGGAAAGGGTGAGGGGGAGACGGAAAAAAAGGACATTTGTGGGCACTACTGGGAAGCGACCCTTGTCCAATAGGCTGCTCTACAACTTAAATAAAAGAAAAATTTGCTGGTGTCTATTGGTTTTCTCCCTCTCTTGGAAGCAAATTGGCCTAAAAATGGCCGATCTGCTTCCAGGAGGTGCAGAAAACAAAGGAGATTCCCATTTCATAAAGGGAGTGACCCTTGCCCAAGGGACCACTCCACAATATGCATACAAAACAAATCCCTGGTGTTTAGTGGTTTCACGCTGCCCTTGGGGGCAGATCTGCCTGAAAAATGGTCGGTCTGGTCCAGGGGACTGGGGTAGTGGAAAATGGCCAAAACCTGCCAGTATTTTTGGGGAGTGGTCCTTGACCAAGGGGCTGCTCCTATGTATGCATTAAAAAAAATCTCTTGCACGTAGTGGTTTTCCGCCCCCTTTGAGGGCAGAACGGCCTAAATAAATGTCTGATATGCGCCCGTGGAGGGTTGGGTGAAAATGCCCAAAACGTGTGCCAATATTTTTGGGGAGGGGCCCTTGCTCCAAGGGACGCTCCCTGACTTGCATAAAGAAAGAATTCATGGTGTCTAGTGGTTATCCCCCACCCTTGGGAGTACGTTGGCCTAAATAAATGGCCAATTGGTCCCCTGGTTCATAGGGGGGGGGGGGGGGGGGGCAGAAAATGGGCAAAACCTATCTCCCCAAAAATCGGAAGTGACCCCCCAGGTGCTACTCTCTGGAAAAAAAAGACATCACTGGTGTGTAGTGGGTGGATTTCTTCTGCATGATTGGTGTCCCACCTGTAATCCCGCCACAGGAATGCACTGAAGAGTGACAATGTGGAAAGGAAAAAGTTTCCTTTGCCCTGGTGTGACTCTTTCACCCTAATCCTCCCTCAACCCCACAAGCACAGGACTTACCAAACCAAATTCTCTTGCTGGGCCATCTGGAAGCAAATGGCTTCCAGCGCGTCCTTGGCTGTTTGTGGTGATGATGGGGTGGCGTTGCTGGTTGAGTAGACGTAGGTGGTAGAGTGGGACTGGTAGCAGTGCTTCCACTGCCACCCCAGAGGAGACTTGTGGCCGTTGTGGGAGCAACAGATCTTACCCTGTGGATGGGCGTTAAGACATACTGGAGCAGTCCCCCACGCCTGAGCACCGGTGCTGTGGACGGCCTCATCTCGGAAGAGTTTAAGAAATGTAATGTTTTGGCTTCTTTATTATTTGCCTTATTACATGGGTGATTTTCCGGATTGGCTATACCATGTGAGCTCACTAGCCCCAAAGCTCAGGGAAAGAGAGGATAACGCATGTTTCATATGTCGACAATGTGATTATTTTATTGCTGACATGAGTAAGTGTTATCCTCCAAGTCCTCGGAATCAGCAGGCTGATGAGACAAGGCCACCTCCTGATCTAACCGAACCCAGAAGGCTATTATAGCCTGGGTCCAGGAAGGATCAAGCGAGGGCAGAAGGATAAAATAATAAACAGGAAGGAAAGGAAGGGAACAGCAGGGAGGGAGAACTGTAACGACAAAAAGAGAAGAGAATAATTGTCTCGATTCTGGATAGGGTCTAGATACTACAATACTTAGTAATACTCTGTATCCTATACCTGTAACAAAAACTAAGGCTAGGCTCTGAAGATACGTCTCTTCCCCCACTATATGGTCCTGGGTATAGGCCTGAAGCGTATGTGTATTCCACCTGTAATAAACAATCAGATAATGGCTTATAGCGGACCCCACCTTTCTGACAAGTATGTAAGTAGTAGGTTAAGTACATACCATGCTTACACCAATTGTAGCCCAGAACGTAACTTCCCACTCAAGAGCAAGTCTAAACTGAAACAGTTTTCATGGGAACAAAATGAAACAAAAGTACGGGTTACGTCACCCTAAATATTAAACGATAGTACCTGAATGCGTCTTCAGATCTGTATTCCAGAGATATGGCGCACCCTGCACGAGCCGGTGCAAGAAGGCTCAACCAACAGGGGCGCTGAAGGAAATGATGGCAAGCTTGGCGTTCCCCGCACGAGCCGGTGCAAGAAGGCTCAGCCAACGGGGACGCCGTAGCAAAACAACGATGGTAACAACTGGCGCACCCTGCACGAGCCGGTGCAAGAAGGCTCAACCAACAGGGGCGCCAAAGGAGTAGATGACAAGCTTGGCTTTCCCCGCATGAGCCGGTGAAAAAAGGCTCAGCCAACGGGGACGCCGGATAGGGAAGGATTCCCCCACAAGTAGCAAACACCTTGTTGATTTCACAAGGCGTGATGAGTCATTCATATGCGGTGAAACTTTCCCGCACACGATTGCCGAACAGAAAAGCTTTCAGGAACACGGACTTGCCCGCCAGGAATGAAAAAGCTTTCCCTCGACGAACCGATGGTAACAAGGAACCACTGCATGTACACGAACACAAGACAGGACAGGAACTCAGGAATAACGCAGCTCTCCACACCAGGTCCGGAGTCAAAATATCCGACGTGTGGCGTTGTCTGAGTCCTTCCTTTATACTCCGCCCACCTCGCTATGACTTCTGGGACATGTAGTTTAGACAACCAGGATCGTCTTTAAGGGCGCTCCATAAGGGTGCTTCTGGGCGCTTAACAATACATCCCCCCCTCACTGAGAGCGACCAAAAGGACCAGGACGCAAAGGGAACAGTCTGTGGTACGCCGCCACCAGACGGGGAGCATGAACACCCGACGCCGGCTCCCAAGAGTTCTCCTCAGGCCCATACCCCTTCCAGGAGACCAAATACCGAAGGCCTCTACCCCGTCGCCTGGAATCCAGGATCCCATCCACCTCGAATTCCGGTCCATCAGGCGAGGCAACAGGAGGAGGGGGCTGACGCCGCAGAGACAAAGAGGGTTTCAAAAGCGATACGTGAAACACAGGATGCAATCGCAAATGCCTCGGCAATCCAAGTCTTACAGCCACTGGATTGACTCGCTGCAATATGGGAAAGGGGCCGATGTATCGTGGATTGAAGACACTGTACTTTCTGAATCTAATGTTCCGTGTGGACAACCACACCTGATCCCCCACCTGATACCGTGGACCCACTCTTCTGCGCTTATCTGCTGTTTCTTTGTAAGCCGCCTTAGAAGCCTGAAGACTGGCTTGTGCTTTCACCAACGTGTCCTTGATGTGAGAAACCCTCTCAGCCGCCTCAGGCACCGTCTGTTCCCCATGAGGATGGAGAAATGGCAAAAATCGTGGATGGCGCCCATAAGTACAATAAAAGGGGGAGACCCGAGTGGCACTATGAGTGGAATTGTTATATGCCACCTCTGCTAACCACAAATATTTCACCCAATTGTCTTTACCCTGGTCCACATAGCATCTCAGAAACTGTTTCAGCGTTTGATTAAGACGTTCCGTCTGCCCGTCGGTTTGAGGATGAAAGCTGGTGGATAGGGCTGTCTCAATGTGTAAACATGAACACCATGCCTTCCAAAAACGTGCTGTAAATTGAGAGCCCCTGTCAGAGACTATAACAGACGGAAGTCCATGCAGGCGAACAACATTTTCCATCAATAATCCTGCCAAATGACTAGCTGAAGGAACTTGTGGACATGCCACGAAATGGCCCATCTTGGTCAGATAGTCTATAACCACCAACACCGCCGTGCATCCTTGATCCTTCGGCAGACCCACCACAAAATCCAAAGAAATGCGTTCCCATGGAACAGAGGGAGTGGGTAACGGTTGAAGAAGCTCAGCCGGGCGTCTATGATCTGTCTTTGCTGTTGCACACACCGCACATTGGGAAACCCATCCTTTAACGTCAGTTCTCAAGGTGGGCCACCAACACCTCCTTAGGAGCTGATCGATGGTTTTGTCCACCCCCATGTGTCCTGCACTAGGTGACTCATGACACCATTGGTACACCTGTTTACGAAGAGGCAACGTGGGAACTAACAACCTTCCGTTGTTTACTGGATATCCGTCCTTGATCAGCCAATCAGGATGCTGGCGTATCCATTCTCTCCAGAACACGGTCTTGATACCCAACCGGATTCCCTGCAAGAATGCGTCTGGTTGAATAACACATACCCTGTTTGCTGGATCTATGATAGCCCTTTCCTCCACTAGTTCTGGTGTTTTCAGCGATGACTGTCTGGTTGGGGCATCAGCCTTCCTATTCTCCACACCAGGACGGAAAGTGATAGTAAAATGAAAACCCGAAAAGAACAACATCCACCTAAGTTGTCTCGGAGTGAGGAGCCTAGCTGCTGTCATATACTGTAGATTCCTGTGATCAGTGTATACAGTCACCAGGTGTTTTGCTCCCATCAAAAAATGCCTCCATTCGGTAAACGCTGTCTTTATCGCCAACAGTTCTTTTTCGGCGATGCAGTAGTTGGTTTCGGCCCCATTCAGTTTCTTCGACATGTACGCAACAGGATGCATCTGCCCTCTTGACTCATGTCTTTGCGAAAGAACGGCCCCTATGGCAACATCGGAGGCATCCGCCTCAACAATATATGGTTTCTCTGGGTCTGGATGCGCCAACACTGGCGCGGACACGAAAGGCGCCTTCAACGTCTGGAAAGCCTCATCGGCTTCCCGTGTCCAACTGAACATCTGATTTTTCCTCAGCAAACGAGTAATGGGAGCCACCACCAATGAAAACTGCTTGATGAATCGCCTATAAAAATTAGCGAAACCAAGAAAGCACTGAATGTCCCTGATGTTTTGGGGCACAGGCCACTCCTTGACAGCTCGGATCTTTCGCTCTGCCATCTCTTGTCCCTGGGGGCTGAGCATCACCCCCAAGAATTCGACCGTGGTGACATGAAAGTCGCATTTGCTCAATTTACAATAGAGGCTATGCTGTCTTAGTCTTCTTAAAACCTCCTTGACATGTTGGATATGCGACTCCACCGACTCTGAATAGATCAAAATGTCATCAATATAGACAACTACGTAACGGTCCAGTATCTCTCGTAACACATCGTTTAAGAAATACTGGAACGCAGCCGGGGCGTTGCATAGCCCAAAGGGCATAACCAGATATTCATAGAGGCCGTATCTGGTTTTAAAGGCCGTCTTCCACTCATCCCCCTTCCTCATTCTCACTAGATGGTATGCACCCTTTAAATCCAGCTTGGTGTAAATGATGGCAGTCTTTACTTGTTCCAACAATACGTGGATGAGAGGAAGGGGGTAGCGGTTCTTTACCGTGACTGCGTTCAAGGCTCTAAAGTCCACACACGCCCTCAATTCTCCATTAGCTTTCGGTATGAAGAAAAGAGGGGATGCAGTGGGTGATTTGGAAGGCCTGATGAACCCTAACCCAACCAATTTATCCAAATATACCCTTAGATGAGCGTTCTCAGGCTCGGTCAGTGCATACAAACGCCCACTAGGCACGACGGCTCCAGGGACTAAATCGATTTGGCAGTCATATTGTCGATGAGGAGGGAGCACCTCAGCTTGCACCTCATCGAATACTCTGGAAAACTCATGATACACATCAGGCAACCTCACTTCCTTTTCGGCTGCTGTAGCTACATGCACCCTGCTTGCTAAGGAGAGGGATGGACTGGGAATGTGTTCATAACAATGCTCTTTGCAATATGGGGAATTCATGGTCACAATACCTTCTTCCCAGTTGATTTCAGGGTTGTGCAGCCTCAACCAAGGTATCCCGATAATCAGACCATAATGAGGTGCCTGGATGATACTGAACGTAACCCTTTCTTTGTGACTGCCGAATATCATGTCTGTCTCTTCTGTGTGATAACTAATGGGGCCTATGTCCAATTTCCTACCATCAACTGCGTATACTTCTTCAGGGACAGACCTAGAAACGAGGGGTATACCCAGTCTTCTAGCCTCTGTAGTGTCCATGAACAGACCTGTAGCCCCTGAATCAACCATGGCCTGTACCTCCACCCATTCTGACTGTACAAATAACTTGATCTGTATGAACAGATGGTTCTTTCCCACAAAACCGTTCAAAAGGGAAGGGATGACTGAACGACTCCAAGGAACCCCTTCATTACCCTCGGAGCCCTCTAGTTTTCCGTCGGTTTCTCCCCCACTACGGATGCCCCCTTATTGAAACGGTATTTAGCCACCTTAGGCTTCACAGGGCATTCTCGTACGAAGTGCCCCTTTTTTCCACAATACAGGCAGAGCCCGTTCTTTCTTCTCTGTTCTTTCTCGGTCGGGGTTAACGCGGCTCTCACCGCCCCTATGTCCATTGGTTCAGCTCCTGAAGCAGGAGCGTTATCAGCAGTCTTGGATGGAACAAAAGCAGGGATTGTTCTGCTCTTCTCCTTATGATCCCCCTTGCGAGCCCTCATCCTATGATCTAAGCGCATTGCAAGATTTATTAAATCCTCACACGTAGCCGGTTGAGGGTCGATTTGAGCAATGACGTCCTTAATTTCTTCGCTTAATCCCTGATGAAACATAGAAGCTTGTTTAGCCTCTGGCCACTTGGTTTCTGTGACTAGCCTCCGAAATGAGTTCAAATACGTTAATAAGTCCTGAGAGCCCTGTCTCAGAAGCAACAGCTCTCTATCCGCTGTATACGTATCTGCCCGTCTGTCAAAAACCTTGACGAACTCATCCCTGAATGCTTCCCAATCATGAATGATGGGATCATTTCTCTGAATCAAAGGAACTGCCCACTGAGCCGCATCACCGGCTAAATATGACACTAAGAAGGCCACCTTGGCCTGATTTGTGGGAAAGGATCTTGGTTTGCAAGAAAAGTGTAAAGTGACTTGAGTCAGGAATACCTGTATGGAACCCGCATCTCCCTTGAATCGCTCGGGATTAGCCAAAGGTATGGTGGCTGGCATTTCCACCACCACCGAACTGGGCTGAGGCGTTCCTGATGTACCTGCACTAAAAGGGTTTCTTTGAAGAGTATTCAGCCTAGTGCGTAAATCAGCTGTCTCCTGTTTAGACGAATGCAATTCTTCCTGCACTAACACCAGGGCTGCTAATACGTCATCCAATGTGGCCATTATCCCCAACAACCCCCTGATCGGGAGGACGTGTAACCTTGGGTCGGATATTCTGTTATCCTCCAAGTCCTCGGAATCAGCAGGCTGATGAGACAAGGCCACCTCCTGATCTAACCGAACCCAGAAGGCTATTATAGCCTGGGTCCAGGAAGGATCAAGCGAGGGCAGAAGGATAAAATAATAAACAGGAAGGAAAGGAAGGGAACAGCAGGGAGGGAGAACTATAACGACAAAAAGAGAAGAGAATAATTGTCTCGATTCTGGATAGGGTCTAGATACTACAATACTTAGTAATACTCTGTATCCTATACCTGTAACAAAAACTAAGGCTAGGCTCTGAAGATACGTCTCTTCCCCCACTATATGGTCCTGGGTATAGGCCTGAAGCGTATGTGTATTCCACCTGTAATAAACAATCAGATAATGGCTTATAGCGGACCCCACCTTTCTGACAAGTATGTAAGTAGTAGGTTAAGTACCTACCATGCTTACACCAATTATAGCCCAGAACGTAACTTCCCACTCAAGAGCAAGTCTAAACTGAAACAGTTTTCATGGGAACAAAATGAAACAAAAGTACGGGTTACGTCACCCTAAATATTAAACGATAGTACCTGAATGCGTCTTCAGATCTGTATTCCAGAGATATGGCGCACCCTGCACGAGCCGGTGCAAGAAGGCTCAACCAACAGGGGCGCTGAAGGAAATGATGGCAAGCTTGGCGTTCCCCGCACGAGCCGGTGCAAGAAGGCTCAGCCAACGGGGACGCCGTAGCAAAACAACGATGGTAACAACTGGCGCACCCTGCACGAGCCGGGGCAAGAAGGCTCAACCAACAGGGGCGCCAAAGGAGTAGATGACAAGCTTGGCTTTCCCCGCATGAGCCGGTGAAAAAAGGCTCAGCCAACGGGGACGCCGGATAGGGAAGGATTCCCCCACAAGTAGCAAACACCTTGTTGATTTCACAAGGCGTGATGAGTCATTCATATGCGGTGAAACTTTCCCGCACACGATTGCCGAACAGAAAAGCTTTCAGGAACACGGACTTGCCCGCCAGGAATGAAAAAGCTTTCCCTCGACGAACCGATGGTAACAAGGAACCACTGCAGGTACACGAACACAAGACAGGACAGGAACTCAGGAATAACGCAGCTCTCCACACCAGGTCCGGAGTCAAAATATCCGACGTGTGGCGTTGTCTGAGTCCTTCCTTTATACTCCGCCCACCTCGCTATGACTTCTGGGACATGTAGTTTAGACAACCAGGATCGTCTTTAAGGGCGCTCCATAAGGGTGCTTCTGGGCGCTTAACAGTAAGTCTCAAAAGACAACTGAATTGACTGCCTTATTATAATGTTGAGTATTATCTACATGTTAATTTAGCCAAAACCAAAATAATATTCATTGTTATTTATAAGGTCAGTTTTAAGTTGGTGATACACTTCTCCAGTATTGGGGTGTCTTTCATAGATTCACCTGCTTGAATATTCCCCGTCGTCGAAGTGGGAGCCCCACGCTAAATGAAATAGCAATAAACCAATGATATGTATATAAAAACATAATTACATACATTCCAAAACCATAAATACTTATAAGTACGAAGGTTAGCATTAACACATAGGAATACATAGAAGACAAGAAAACCTTTATAGCATATCCATGTCTTTATGTTAGTCCAAACTACAGCCAATCAGGCGCCAGCACCTCTCTAGATCCTTCTCCTCAGAGGCTCAGGCCCTCAGATTTTCTACCGCACGTCGTGTGAAGGGAGGCTCCCTGAGCTCTGCTCAGTTTTCAACTTTTCAAGATTTCTACAGTTTTTCTGGGATGTCTACAAGTAAGAAGTCTTTGTTTAGACCATGTGAGTCTTGTGGGAAATTGCGGCTCTTCTCAGAGGACAGTCACAATAAGTGTATTTACTGCCTCTATCCAGAGCAGGAGGTAGGAAAATGTAAAATTTGCAGGACTTTCTCCACCAAGACCCTTAAGGACAGGGAAGGGCTTCTCCTCCTGTGGTTGCAGAGGTTGAAGGATAAGGATTCACCTCTTTCTGACGCAGAAAGCCTTGCGTCAGGTGTGTCTAAAGCCTCTTCCAAGCGTAGCAGTGTGCAGGATTTGCCTTCTCCTTTCCTGAAAAAGAAAAAACTTCAACTTCAGAAGGCTCCTGCTGTGTCTCTACTTCCTCTTGCTACGCCTACGCCCCCGAGATCTGACTCTCAGGCGTCCACGGCTCCTTCCACGCATATTTCCACTAAAAAACGTGCAAAATCGTCGACGGGAGCGTCAACGGTCATTCCGACGACGAAATCTGCCGTCTCCAGCTCTCTGACGACGACGGTGACGACGACTTGTGCCAGTGGGTTGTTGACGGCTGCAGCGTCGACGTCGTCAGTGACGACTATGGTGTGTGTGAGCTACAAATCTGTCTCTTTGACGATCCCTATCTCATCGTCGACGTCTAAGAAGGCAATCTCGTCGACATCAAATTCTTAGTCAACGCTTATTGTGAAGAGAGCCTCTTCGTCGGCGGGTGCTCCGTCGGCGACGGCTCCGTCGACGGTTGTTTTGTCGGCGACGGCCCCATCGATGCTGGCTCCGTCAATGGCGGCTTCGTCGACGGCTGTGGTCTTGTTGTCGACGGTATCGTCGACTGCTTCGTCGGTGACGGTTATCCCGTCGACGATGATAATTTCGTCGTCGTCTACCTTCGCATCATTACCTCTGGTGCCATTTTCTTCATCCGGATCTGGGGCTTCTGCTGTTGACCCTCTGCACCAACGGCGACAGGTGCCTTTTGATCAGCTTCCACTCCCACGTCATACTCGGCCTCCGTCACCTCTTTTAGCCACGGGTTCGGAGCAGGACTCTGGTTCTGAAGAGGAGGAAGATGATAGGTTCCAGGCAGCTCGAAGCTGGTCATTAAATGTCACAACTACGAGGATGATCAGCTCGATCCTTATTTTCATGAGGAGGAACCTTCTGATCAGGTTCCCACCGCTTAAATACCACTCTCCCTCATTTCTAATCTCCAATACATGCTTGAAGATTATAATAGACTGTTTCCACCGTCTCACCAGGGATCTCCGCCACCTACGGTGCCTGCAGCTACCGCAGCTCCTCCCCCTGCTCCACTGCCAGAGTCAGTTGCGCCCTCTGCATCTCAAACAACCTCTATTCAGGTCCATGCAACGGTTTATGAGGATGATGATCCTTGCCCAGATCGGGAAGACGGCGAAGTCGATGATGATGATGGGAACATGGCGGACTGGGAAGACTATCCGATCCAGACACCGTCTTCACCACCTTCGGGTCCAGGGGATTCCCCTCCTGTGGATATAGCTGATTTTCACCAACTTATGGAACGAGCAGCGCAGCGTTTTAAACTTCCTATGGTTCTGAAGGATGAGGACTGTTTTCTTTATGACTTCAAGAGTCAACCTTCTAAACAGGTCCGGACAGTGCCCATAATTGACTTTATTTGGAACGATGGTGTCAAACTGATGCAGACACAAACATGTGGGGAGCGTGTATGAACACACTCCACTCCCAGGTGCACTGCTCATGAGGATATCAAATCCAACTTAATTTCAAACCATTTTACCACTTCACATTTTATACTGTTATTGTTATTGTTACTTTAGTTTGTATAGCGCCAGTTCACCCACCGGTCTCAAGACGCTTTCAGACCAAGAAACATTGTTCATCTTTTTTTGTTTTTTTGTTTTTACGTTATATTGTTATCACTTTTGTTCAATCCACAAAGTTCTCGTACTGCATTTAAGTAACTTCTCGTATTTCAATGTGCCCATCCGGACCTCTTTTGAAAATAAGATCTTAGTGCACCAGAATGTTCAGAGCAGCAATCTTTTTATTTTATATAAAACCCAATGCATTTCGGGCTATGGTCCAGCCCTTCGTCAGGGGTAGCTGAAAACGGACAATTAATGCTATGAAACACTAAGTGGGTAAACTGAGAATACATCAAGCTTAGCGAGGCAATGGGTGGAGCAGGATGTGGTTTAAAAACGTAACTTTGCACGTGTGGGAGATTCAGTTATCGGCAGCGCGCAGGGCGAGCTGTAAGAGATGAGAAAATGAGCAGGTACGATAGGCACGAGAATGGGATTGCTTTTTAATGCTATGAAACACTAAGTGGGTAAAAGACTAACGCGTATTGTACTAGCGAGCAAGCAAAGTAAAATAATTGTAGTGTTGGACAAGCGAATAGCGATCAAGCGTCTGCTAAATAGTATTTTTTTTAATGTAACCGTTTAATGTTGAGCTTTTAACATGATGCTAAACAGGTTTTTGAGCACACGGTAATTTAAACTCCCCGTTGATAAAAAAGATATCTCAAGGTGATGTAAGCAAGGTTAAATTTGTTTATGCACGCAATGCAGGATATGGATGAGAATGCGCCTCACATATTTATGCAGCATTGATTTATGTAGTATCTGACTAACATTGGGTATGAGATCGCTTGTATTGAAAATGTTTTTTTTAAAAAGGCTGTAAATATTATTGATACTATTCTAAAATAATGTAACATTTAAAATTGTCCGTTTTCAGCTACCCCTGACGAAGGGCTGGACCATAGCCCGAAATGCATTGGGTTTTATATAAAATAAAAAGATTGCTGCTCTGAACATTCTGGTGCACTAAGATCTTATTTTCAAAAGAGGTCCGGATGGGCACATTGAAATACGAGAAGTTACTTAAATGCAGTACGAGAACTTTGTGGATTGGACAAAAGTGATAACAATATAACGTAAAAACAAAAAAACAAAAAAAGATGAACAATGTATAAAATGTGAAGTGGTAAAATGGTTTGAAATGAAGTTGGATTTGATATCCTCATGAGCAGTGCACCTGGGAGTGGAGTGTGTTCATACACGCTCCCCACATGTTTATGCTTAACTAGTGTATTCAGGCTTGCACAATCCCAGGGACGCACGCATTTGTAGAAATCTCTTGGCTGTAAGAAAATGGATTAAAATCGATTAAATAACGGAGTGCGGACCACCAATAATGTTTAAACTGATGCAGACGCCAAATTCTATTCCAGCACTTCTTCCTCGTTTGGAGAAGAAATATAGGGCGCCCCAGGGTTCTCCAGCTTGCTTGGTAGCGCAGCCCAAACCCGATTCTGTGACCACCCAGGCCGCAGGAAACTGTCTTCTCCAATTACTGCTCCTCCTGACCGCGAGGGACGTCGTCTCGATGCCATTGGCAAAACAATTTTCACTATGGCTTCTACCACCGTGAGGGCTTCGAATTCTCTGGCCATTCTGGGGCGCTACGACCACCAGATGCGGTCGGATATGTCTTCTTTTATCAACCTCATCCCTGAGCCCTCCAGAGAAGAGGCTCTCAAGATTCTTCAGGAGAGAGAGAGCGTCATCAGAGATTATCGACTGCTCTGTGGAAATTGCGTGCACTGGTTTTCGTCAGCTGGTGTGGGCAGCTGTTTTACGTCAGGGCTGGCTTTGTTCAACCTCTTTTCGCCAGGAGGTTCAGGCGAAAATACTCAACATGCCCTATGACGGCGAATCACTTTTTGGCCAGCATGTGGACGATGCACTACAAACAATAAAAAAGGACACCGAAACGGCTCGTGCATTAGGCCCTTTGCAGTTTCGCAAACAGCCTTTTCGTGGTGCGCTCGGGCGCGGTACCTCCTCTTCTTTTCGCGGCGGATCCAACCAGTACCGCTCCTACGGCCAAGGAAATCAACGATATTCCTCCCAATCACAGCAGTCCTAACGGCAGCAGTCTACCAAGTCATACAGAGGTTTGTCTTCCTACAGAGGCTCCGCTTCTAAGAAGCAATGACTTGCCTTCCCCGCTCAAAGTTGGAGGTCGAATCTCCCTGTTCTATTCCAATTGGTCTTCAATCACCTCGGACCGTTGGGTGCCGGACATTGTATCAAAAGGCCATGCTTTGGAGTTCGTCAAGTTCCCTCCAACCACACCACCAACTTGTCCACCTCCAGCTCACCTCAGGGAGCTCTTTCGACAAATTTGACTCATGATTCAGAAAGGTGCCATCGAAGTGGTTCCCAAGTCTCAGAAGGGGATGGGATTCTATTCCCGGTTTTTCCTCGTCCTCAAGAAGTCTGGCGAATGGCGTCCGATCCTCGACTTATGAGCACTGAACAAGTACCTGAAGTGCAATTCTTCCGCATGTTCACACTCGCAGAAGTTCTCAGTTTTCTCTCGAAGGACGATTTCATAACCACCATCGATCTACAGGACGCTTATTTCCACGTGCCGATACTTCCAAGACATCGGAAGTACTTGCGCTTCCGGGTAGGGCGCAGAGACTTTCAATTCAAGGTTCTGCCTTTCCTCGTTCGCTCCGCCCCTCGCGTCTTCAGGAAAGTCCTGGCCCCGGTGGTGGCATATCTACATTTGAATGGAGTTCAAATTTTTCCCTACCTGGACAACTGTCTCATCAAGTCGCAATCTCATCATCAGGCGTTTCTGGACACTCGATTCTGTCAGACTCTATTCCACTCCCTCGGTCTCTCCATCAACACCGAGAACTCTCAGGTCGATCCAGCTCCATACAGGACCTTTCTTAGGGCCACTCTGGATACTTCACTGTCAAAGGCATTCATGTCTCACGAAAGTCAACTGCGAATTCTACGCCTAGTGGCTCTCATCCGTTCAAAAGGGTCTGTTTGTGTATTGAAGTCTTTTCTTGGGATGGCGTCCTGCTGCATCTCCCTGATCCCAAATTGCAGGCTCAAGAGTCGCTCAATTCAGGAGCAACTGGACAAACAGTGGCGTCAGGTCACTGGTTCTTTCAACGATCTGGTCCTGGTGACCGCTCGGATGAGATCCGCTCTCCAATGGTGGGCTCAACCGTCAAATCTGGCCGCCCGCACTTCTTTCCTAACCTTTGCTCCGGAGCTCGTCCTTACCACGGATGCCTCCCTGGAAGGTTGGGGTGCACATCTTCAGGAGCTATCCATAAAGGGCAAGTGGACCCTGTCTCAACGTTCCTGGCACATCAACAGACTGGAACTAATGACCATTTTCCTGACGCTCAAGTCTTTCCATCTTCTCCTGCAGGGAGAGTCAGTGCTCATTCAAACCGACAATACTACCAGTATGCACTATGTAAACAAGCAGGGCGGCACCAAGTCACCACTCCTTTCTCAGCTGGCACATAGCATCTGGGACTGGGCACTCCGTCGCCAAATCACTCTGACAGCGGTACACCTACCAGGCATCTCCAACATCCTAGCGGACTCCCTCAGCAGGTCCGAGTCCTCCACCCATAAGTGGGAGTTGCATCAGCCGACTCTGGACTTCATCTTTCGGCTGTGGGGTCGCCCGGACTTGGATCTTTTTGCGAGCCCTGTGAACCGGAAATGCCAGTCTTATGCAAGTTGGCTTCCCCATCAAGGGTCGTGCGGGAAAGCCCTTTTGATGGATTGGTGCAATCTGTTCGCCTACGCTATTCCGCTGGTTCCTCGAGTGTTGTGGAAGATGCGGAGACAGCCATGCCACATTCTCCTGATCGCTCCCAGATGGCCTCAACAAGCTTGGTTCTCGGAACTGCTGCTTCTCTCACAGTGCAAACCCATCCTCCTTCGTCCTCAAGCGAATCTCCTCACAATGGACAAGGGTCAGGTCTGTCATCCGGACCCCTCCTCTCTCAAATTATCTGCCTGGAACCTGAACACCTTGAATTTGCCCACTTGAACATTTCGCCAGCATGTAGAGAGGTTCTGGCCAATGCGAGAGCTCCGTCCACTGTAAAGACTTACAAGCTAAAGTGGAAAAGGTTCTGTCACTGGTGTGCATCTGCCAACATCCATCCCTTGCACTCCTCTCCTGCTCAGCTTCTGCCGTTTTTTCTCCAGATGGCTCAATCAGGACTTTCCCACTCCACTTTGAAAGTCTTCCTAGCGGCAATCTCTCATTTCCGGCAGGATGGTTCTTGCTCTTTCTACTCTTCCCGAGTCATTCGGCAGTTCTTCAAGGGGCTGTTCAGGATGTTCCCGCCTATCCGGCGTCGTACTCCTACCTGGCATCTCAATGTCGTTTTGACGCAATTGATGAAGGCGCCTTTTGAGCTAATCCACAAAGCGGATTTGAAATTTTTGACCTGGAAGGTGGCTCTTCTTCTTGCTTTGACCTCCTCACGTCGCGTGAGTGATATCCACGTCTTTACCATTCAGCCTCCTTTCCTTCAATTCAAATCGGACTGTGTTGTACTACGCACCAACCCGGCATTTATGCCTAAGGTGCCAACTGATTTTCACCTCAATGAACCAGTGTTCTTAAAGACTTTCTTTGCTAATCCCCAATCTCCAGCGGAGCAGCGTTCGCATTCTTTGGACGTTAAAAGATGCCTTAAATTCTACATCGTAGGTCTGATCAACTGTTTGTTGCTTATGGACACATGCGTAAGGGGCGTGCTGTTACCAAGCCAACTATTGCACATTGGATTTCTTCCACTATTTCCTTCTGTCATCAGAAGGCTGGCAAGCCTCTTCAGTCTACAGTGAGGGCTCATTCCACCAGGGCGATGTCATCCTCTACTGCCCTGTTTGCTGGTGTGCCGATTCATCAAATATGTCGAGCAGCCACATGGTCCAGCAGGCATACTTTCACGAAGCACTACTGCCTTGAGACGATCAACAAAGCTGATACAGCAGTGGGCCAAGTGGTGCTACGTAATCTTTTTTAAATAAGGTGAGCCTCTTACCTTCCCTCCGCCTCTACAGTCTTTTTACTATTATTGGTCTGACAGTTTGTCATTTCATTGCATTTTCATGCTAATGCACTGCTATTTTGTCTTGCGGCCAGCTATTACTGCTTACTATTCTATTCAAACATGTGAATCTATGAAAGACTCCCCAATACTGGAGAAGAACAATTGTTATTTACCTATAAACGGTGGTTCTCCAGTATTGGTGTCTTTCATAGATTCACATGCGACCCACCCACCTCCCCTCAGAGGCTCGCTTCTCCTCCTAGACTCTTTTGTCACTCTTGTGCTACTGAGCCTCTGAGGAGAAGGTTGTAGAGGGGTGCCGGCACCTGATTGGCTGTAGTTTGGACTAACATAATGACATGTATATGCTATAAATGTTTTCTTGTCTTCTATGTATTCCTATGTGTTAATGATAACCTTAGTACTTATAAGTATTTATGGTTTTGGAATTGATGTAATTATGTTTTTATATACATAAATCATTGGTTTATTGCTATTTTATTTACCGTGGGGCTCCCACTTCGACGACGGGGAATATTCAAGCATGTGAATCTATGAATGACACCAATACTGCAGTACCACCGTTTACAGGTAAGTAACAATTGTTCTTTCCTTCCATCTAACAGGTTTCTAATTCATATTTAGGCGTATAATTGACAACTGAGTTGGAGTATCCAAGTTTCCAAAGTACTCCCTAAATGTTAAAGTGTTAGCAACGCAATCAAATACTTTGTTCGTAAACTGTGCACTTCATATAGCAATCATATTCACTTACTGCAAGCACCAGCAGCAACTGCTTTTCAACTCACAAAACTCCACTCAAGTTTGTACCTAGGTGCCCATGGCAGAGGAAGACCAACAAACAGTGGCATGAGCGAAATAGCTGGAACATTGCAAGTCTGTATCTGTTTGGCTTAGAAATTGCACAGTGCAGCCTGAAAGGATCAATCGTCATCACTGCTCTATTGAGAATTAAATCTACAGAATCAACATTCATTCAACTTGATTAGCTTTGCCATATCAACGACCTTTCAGTTCACTTAGACCAAGTCTACCAATCGTGAATGGCCCTGGTGGGTCATGTACCTATCCTCTTCGGTCTCTTTTTCCTTCATTAATAGAGCTATTTAAAACTGCCTACTTTGTCCCAATTATTAACGCTCACCAGTTTGTGGGTTATTCTAAATCTAAGTGCTTTGGTTGCTGCATGAAAAAATGTCTAGAAGCAAAGAAGTTCACTTAAAGACCTTTATGTAAGTTTTTGGCAGGTGACCTCCCTGGAGCTACATATTACATATGTAGTCCTAAGGTAGCTTCTCCCTGATTGCAGCTTACACTAGAGCTCCTAGTCTGTGCTAAATCAGGACAAAAGCCAAATATATAAACGACAAAACTCCATCATCAAAGCAGACCAGAGAAGTCAACACAGATCCATTTTGGGTGAGAGGTTACAATTCAAAGGAATACATTAAGGAAATAAGGTTTCAGCAATCATAAGAGCTATATTAAAAGTTTGTTTTCTAGGTGCAATAAATAATGTGCTACTTTCCTTATTTGTGTTTTGTAAATGCTTTTACATACACAAAACTGAATCCACAAGTTTGTCCAGGCTGCTTGTAATGTATGTGAGCAGAACCTTGCTAAATATATCTCATATTTGTCTTGCTATACAGGCTGTGCCTTACTCCAGGGATTACAAACGAAAATATGAATATTTCAGAAAGAAGTTAAAGAAAACGGTAAGTGAATATCTGGCTAAAAAGCGCTTTCAGTCAAACAGAGCACGTGCCTTTCGCACATTGTGCCCTATACGTCATTCAGTTGATAATATATTTTTAGTACACTTATTTTCTACTATTCGCAAACTGTTGCTTCTGTTTCCATAGTGCTACAAGGGAACACTATTATCCAAAACTGGATACAGAGCTTTCGGTTGTGGTGCTGCACATTTGTGTGTCTTTATGCTCTTTTACATTGTTATGGTTCCTGTGGAGTAGAACCAAAATTAAATATATTATTTAGCTGTATTCATGTGTACTGACCGGATAATGAACAATGTTTATTTGTTTGTGCATAACACACAGAATGCATTGTATTACCAGAAATTCTAAAATGTAGTAAAGTTATTAGTGTGGGCATGGCCTTGCAAGATGACCAACAAAACACTCTAAAGAGAAACTCCTAGGCAATGCTGCTTTAAAAGTACGTAATATCACCTATTATAGAAAAAAGAGTTGACTGTGACTTTGTAACTACCTACAACACTGCACTTCAACAACACTATGGCTTAATGGAACTGGGTACAGCCCACCATTATGCTCAACAGAATACTGGTGATAGTGAGAAAATGGTCGACCGAGCCATTGTCAAATAATGGGACCAAAGTAAGGTTGGACCAAGATGAGCAGAGGTAGACGGTGCTGCAAGACCTGCCTGAAGAGTGGTGAGCTGCATCAAATGATTTCTAGTTCATTTCTTCCCCTCCCTGTAATGTGGAAGGGTGGACCAGGTGTGGGCAGGCCTTGAGGGTCCAGCTGCGCCAGAGCTTATTGGAGCACCAAGAGTCACTTTAGGCCCAACAGACTCCTAGTGATAGCAAGGGATCGTTAGGTTGAGTCATCGTCCGACACACATGGGGAAGGGACCATGGCTCCTTACTGTGAGGCCCAAGATAGAAGAGCAAAGGCTTGAGTGATGAGCTGCATCAAAGGATCATGAATCAGACAAGGCTAGTCCCTGGAAAGGTGCTCGGCACAGGGGCTCTGAGGAGATCTCAGAGGTAAGTGTTGCAGGGCTCAGCAGATGCTCTTACTGCATTGGAGCTGTCCTTCATCAGGGATTGAGCTTCAGACAGAATAATGAACCATGGGAGGTCACAAGACTGGATGCAGGGGGTTCACCTGCGCCCAATGAGAGAGCCTGAAACTAGCAATGCCAAGATCAACTTTTGTGTCATGGATTTGTGGACGGTGTGGGAGGGCCTGGTGTAGCTGCACAGCCTTTGTGCCTAGTATTGGCAAGTTATTGTTACAAAGAGTGCCCGCTCATTGTTTGCCTGCCCCAGGGCTTTAAAAACATTTCCTACACACCATGCATAAGAAGGAAGGTTGGCTGTTGGACCCAGCCTCGCCGAATTACAATCTGCACTAATACATTGGATACTGCTTGCAGTCGCAGTAGCAATACATTAAAAAATATTTTGGTGTGGCGCAAGTGACCTGCCCATTATAACTGACAGAGAGACTAGCTACTGGAAGTGATAGTTTCAAGCAGTTGACCACCTGTGCTGGTATACCTTTTGTTTAAGCACACATAACCCTCTCAGAATGCAGAAATACAAAATTGCCAAACTTGCTCAAACTAATTCCATTACCCATATGCAACCCCGCCAATACACGCCTCAAAGGGCAGACAAGTAATTCACCCTGAACTAACTTAAATGATCAATCTAGTGAGCCCATGATGCCTGATCTACTTCTAGTCAGACAAAACCCAAGGAGAGTGCTAGAAAACAAAATTGATGCAGTTAAGATTGAGGTGACCTTTGGCGTACTTAATTAGGAAAAGTAGTCGAATAAGTCCAAACAACCAAAAAGGATGTCAAAGGTTTGCAAAGAGAGGTGAGCATTGTGAGAAGTTGGCCTGATATATAATGTTCACTATTCTAGTGAGCACTCTGTATCAGTCCAAACAACCCTTATTGATGATTGGTTGTAAGTCAACCTTATAGACCAGCTATCCTAGTAGCATGGATACGAGCAGTCTAAGGCTAAGACTCTAGAGGGCGTGTTAAGCCAACTGTTTTACCATCACATTACCCCTTGAACACCAAGTGAAAGGACACCACACAAGTTGTTATCAAAAATAAAGTGTATTTATTTATAACAAGACTACCCTGGCTCTTTATGAGACAGGGAGCTAAGCACACAACAAAACTCTTAAAGAAATACCTAAAGTCGCACAATTTACACAAATGCCCGAGGGGCACGAAAAACCATATACACAAGAAGTGGAATGCGAAGTTACTAGCAGGTAATTAATACTTTTCTAGACTGTAGAAACGCTAGGCCTACAATGCTGAACCCTTGGATTAGAAGCAGGAGGCCTAGGGACGCCGTGTGCAGAGTGGGAACTCTCACGCGTAATGCGGGAACAAGTCTATGGATACTAGCACTTCACAAAGTTACTGTTCTCGGGCGAACCCGACTAGGTGGGTCGAAAACAAGGGTGGATCCGAACACTTAGGGTGTTGGACTATGCTGGAGCACCGGAGTACTCAGTTTACCTAGCCCAGGGGCTGCGGCTGCATAGGGTTCAAGTTGCGTCGGAAACCCTCGTTGAAGATCCAGGAGCCTGAAGGAAGAAGTTGCTGGCAGGCGGCCAGTGAAGGAGTTCGTGGTGATCCAAGCCTGGATCAGGGAAGAAGAAACCTGTAAGCAGAGGGGACCAAGTTCTGAATCACTAGCCAGTGATTTAGGTGGGCACCAGGATGGCACCGGACGAAGTCACCTCAGCCAGGTGAGTGGGCGCTGCTGGGCTCTGCAGTCTCTCGGACCAGGAGGCGTTGTCGGCGACCAGGATGGAGGTGCGGGCTGTCCCACGAAGGTACTTGCTGTCGACGTCGCTGGACCCAGGATTGGGCAACAAGTCTTGGCAAATGCAAGGCTCACGTGGTGGACCTAAAATGGCGTCTTGAGTGGACCAGGAGGGTCCAGGGTGCTTCTCTGAAGAAGGGAAGCAAGGGCCAGTCTGGAGCAACCAGACCAGCGGTGTTTGTCGTTAGAGTTCGTCGTCAGAGGGCCACTAGCCAACGGGCAAGTGACCTGGACAACGCGGTGAGCAGCAAAAAGCAGAAGGGCCCCACGCAGATCTCGTGGATGCAGGGGAGCTGAACTTCGGTGCTGGAGCTGCTCAGGGTCGGGGCTTCTCTTACCCCAAAGCACTCAGTCGAGGGTCACTCGGTGGTCGTGCTGGACAAGCGTCGTGCAGTTCTGAAGAATGCCGGTCCCTCGAGGTCTCGTCGCACCCACGGATCACAGCTGGGCTGATGATGTAGGTTGAGGTCAGAGGTGCCAGGGAAGCTGGTTCTCGTCGTGCTGGAGCAGTCTTGATCCGGAGGAGAGACTGGCAACAAACCGCGATGCTTGGTTGGTGCCTGCTGCTGCAGGGTGACTACTCCTTAGTCACAAGGGAGAAATCTTGGGGAGAGTCTTGAGTTCTTCGTGTAGAAGGTCGGTTCAGGATTCAAAGATTGATCTAATTTGGAAGGGGGCCAGTTCCTACCTTTATCCTGCAAAAAGGGGCTGGCACGCGACTAAGTCCTGCCCTATGGGTGGGACTAGGAGGGGGGTGGTTACACCCCTCTCCTTTGGCGGGCTTTCCCCAGATCAGGGGCTGGAGTGCCCCTGGAACTGGTTCCAGCCGGCCTATGCACAGTGAGCACCGGGGTGCCACTTGCAGTCACCTTCCTCTAAAGCCCTGCCTACCTAGGATACACAAAATCCTGTCTGGGACGGTGCTGGCACCGCCCCGGGCAGGAAACCCTTTGTCCTTGCCTCCTGGGCTGGGAGGACTCCCAGCAGCAGGAGGGCAGACTTGTGTCTCGGTGGCAGCATCCATTTTGTGGAGCTAAGGCTCTGTCTGACTTTAACCGGGGTTACAGGTTACATACATGTCGTGTCCCTCTAGAAGGGTGGAATGCTAACCCCGTCGCCAGAATTGGCGAGGGGTTAGTATTCCAATTCGTATGACACCTTACTCGACATGTTTTGATAAAGCGATACCAGAGTTGGCATATAACCGCGAGGATTATAATGCACTTAAGAGCATATGGTATGCGATATCATGGGAACGGCTAAGGGATGGATCCCGAAAGCCGCAGACAGGCTCAGCTCATGCCAGAGCACTATCTCACACGATTCCAAGCACTCTGCCTTCAGGATTGTCAAGGCCTGCCATAGGAGTGACTGATAGGAGATCTGTGTGTCCATTTAGGTTTAGATATAGGAATACTATATCTACAGCAGAGGGTGAGTACACCACTTTGCCCCAGCTGTCAAGCAGCCAGTTGTGTCAGATTTGGATGGCCAGCCAGGGGTGGCATAATACAGGCTGCAGCCCCTGGTAGGCCCTGGGTACACCTATGCCCTGGGCACCTAAGGTACACTGTACAGGGACTGATAAGGTGACTCAGTATCCAATTAGATATGTACCTAAGGTACATGGAATCCATTTTACAGAGAGAGCAGTAGGCCTGGGGTCCTGAATAGCAGGGCCCCAGGTCAACTAAGTCAGAAAACCAGCAAAACACCAGGCAAAAAGTTGGGGGCAACCATAGTCAGGGATCTACCTTCCTACAAGCATCTTAAAAGAAATGGTGGCGACATTGACAATGTTAATAAAAATTGTGGAAAACAAATTATAGGATGCACAGGGCTGCTCCAGAAGGAATAATCTGAGATTTATAGGATTTTCTGAAAGGACCGAAGGAATGTCAACAAACTCATTCCTTGACAACTGGATCATGGAAGTTCTTAAACCCCAGGCTCTCTCATCAATGATTACAGTAGAAAGAGCCCAGAGAGCACTGGTTCCCAACACCCCCTCTAGGAACATCTACAATGAAGCTCATAGCTAGATTCCTAAACTATAACAACAGACATTGTATAGGACATTTGACAAACTAGCGACTTCCATTTCCACTTCCATTTTTAGAATCCTATATCTGAAAGAGACACGTTAGTATTAGATTCCTTACCTTAGAATATCCCCAGGCGTGAGACTGGATCCGGAAATTTTTGCGTAGCAGTACCCTTGCGCATCGGTAGGCGTCGTCTGCGGCTCCGCGTCCGTCGTGGGCGCCATGATGACGTCGTCGGAGTACTTAGACGCCGCCTCCGCGTGCTGACGTCAGTTCTTCTTTTTTCCGCGCCAGCAAGCGCAGATCTGGAAAAAGCAGTAACCATAGTCATTTTTTGACTAACTTTTTGATCACTTTTGATTGTTCTCGAAGTCTTTCGACTCCGACGGTGCCGTAGGGATGCCCGGCTTTAAGCACTGCGATGATTGCGACCGCCTGATGTCGGTCACGGATCCTCACCGCGTGTGTTTATCTTGTCTCGGCGTCGACCACGACGACAAGGCCTGCTCCGACTGCCGGGCCCTCTCTTCGAAAGCCAGACGGGAGCGGTCCTGCAGGCGGCTTGAAATCCGGCAGTCGGTCCCGTGCCGCGAGAGGTCCCGATCCCATGGGAGGTCGAGGGACAGGTCGCGGGCTCGGAGCCACCACAGTTCCGAGAGTAGGCCGCACTCCTCCGGGTCGAAGTCGTCGTCAGGTAAGCGGCACAAGAAGTCCAAGCGGCGTCATCGCTCTTCGGACTCCCCCCGACGCTCGCACGATGCGGCCGGGGGTTCGGGTGACACCACCCACGCGGCTCCGACGGAGTCGCGGGCGCCGCGTCCAGCCCCATACCCTACGGTCCCTGGGCTCAACGCGACGCCGGAGGAGGTCGAGCGCTTCCTCATGGCCATGAGGAAACTCTCTCCTCCGACGGGCTCCGCGGCGCCTTCGGGCCCAGCGGACCCGTCTGGGACCCCTAGCGGGTCGGGGGGATCTGCCCGACGCCGTCGGGTGCTACGGCCCCGGCGCCGCCGACGCCTTCGGGCCCGGCGCCGCAGGTACCCGTAATCCCGACGCCGCCGGCGCCTTAGGGCCCGGCGCCGAGGGGTTCAGTTGTTGCAGCGTCGCCGGCGCCTTCGGGCCAGACGCCGCTGGACCTCCTTCGGGATCTGGTTCGTCGCCGGTGGACCTTACGACCTCCCCGGCGTCGGACCCTCCGGTGTCGCCTCCGGAGCCGTCCTCGGGCGGCGCCGTCCCCGGTTCCACCTTCGTTCCTGTTCCGGCGCCGGGACGGCCCCGATGGGCGCCAATCCAGACATCGTTTGGAGAGTTTTACTTCTATGAACAGGCCCCATTAGTTGAGAACCCTGAGTTTCAGGAGATGGGTGATGAGGACTGGGAGGGGTCTGAGGACCCTCTGACCAGAGAGTGTCAGTCTCACGAGGACTGGACAGGAGACCTTGGGGAGGCCAGTGGCCTGGACACCTCTCCAGACACTGGTTTTGTCTCCCCTCCTACCGTGGCTTCGGAGGAGGGGGCAACATATGGTGTGGTGCTGATGAGGGCTGCCAAGGCCTTGGGCCTTGAGCTCCCCGTCGCGGCCGTGAGGACTAACCTCCTCACTGAGGTCCTTAAACCGCAGTCAAGCTCGGCCGAGCCTCTGCTGCCCTTTAATGAGGCCTTGACCGACGTTCTTCTGGGCACTTGGTCCAAGCCCGCTAAGGGTTCGCCCGTAGATAGGAACGTGGCCAGACGCCACCGCCCAGCCCCGGGCGACCCATGTTTCCTGTCCTCCCACCCTACCCCCGAGAGCCTGGTCATCCAGGCCTCCAATTCCCAGACCGCATTCCCGTCGGCCCCGCCGGACAGGGAATCCAAGAGGTATGACCAGTATGGGAAGAAGATCTTCTCATCCCTTAATCTGGGCCTGCGGTCTTCCAACACCGCCTGCCTCTTGGGACGTTACACCCACTCTGTGTGGGATAAGGTCGCGGAGGTGCTGCCAGAGTGTCCGTTGGAGGTACGGGCCAAACTCGGCCAAGCCCTTGTGGAGGGCCGGGATGCAGCCAAGTATTCCATCATGTGTGGGCTGGATACCACCGACTCGCTAGGTAGAGCGATGGCAACGACTGTGGCGGTCAGACGCCACGCCTGGCTGAGGTCTGCCAACTTCTTGGCAGATGTCCAGAACACACTCATGGACATGCCGTTCGATGGCCGTCGCCTCTTTGGCGACAAGGCAGACCATGCGCTTGAGCGCTTTAAGGACTCCAGGGCTACGGCCAAGTCCTTGGGCCTCTCGGGCCAGCGCCAGCAATCGGCTGCCTTTCACTCCTTTCGTGGCCACGGAAGGGGTGCGCCCACACGCGCCGCCAGCCACGCTCCGCAGGGCAATACCCAACGCGGTGGCGGCCGTGGGAACCGCCGTCCGGGCGGTCGGGGGCAGGGGCGAGGTCAGTCCACACCTTTCCCCGCAGCATCCGCCTCAAAACCCTCCTAGTCCGTGCTTTCAGGCCCATGTGACGCCAGTGGGGGGCAGGGTTCGCCATCACCACCTCCACTGGTGCACTGTCACATCGGACAGGTGGGTGCTGCAAATCGTCCGAAGGGGCTACTCCCTCCCCTTCGAGGCGACTCCTCCAGCCATGCCACCGCAGAACCACCGTGTATCGGGGGATCATTTGTGACTTCTGCAGGAGGAAGTTATGGCCCTCTTGGCCAAGGGGGCCATCGAGCGCGTTCCTGGGCCAGAAGTAGGGTGTGGTTGCTGCTCCCACTACTTTCTGGTAACCAAGAAGGGCAAAGGGGGCCTACGCCCTATCTTGGACCTAAGGAACGTCAACGGCTTCCTCCGGAAGGAGAAGTTCAAGATGCTGACACTGGCTCAGGTCCTGGCTGCCCTGGACCCAGGAGACTGGATGGTAGCGTTGGACTTGCAGGACGCTTACTTTCATATCCCCGTCCTGCCTGGCCACCGGCGCTACCTGCGGTTCATGGTTGGCCACGAGCACTTTCAATTTACCGTGCTCCCCTTCGGCCTCACCAGCGCCCCACGGGTGTTCACAAAGGTGATGGCGGTGGTCGCAGCTCATCTGCGCAGGTTAGGGGTTTCAGTCTTCCCCCTACCTTGACGACTGGTTGTTGAAGGCGGGCTCGCCCCAGACAGTCGTCAGCCACCTCCAGACGACGGCAGACCTCCTGCACCAGCTGGGGTTCTCCATCAATGTGCCGAAGTCACACCTGTGCCCCTCTCAGAAGCTCCTCTTCATCGGAGCAGTTCTGGACTCGGCGCGGTTTCGGGTTTATCCGCCCGAACAGCGGGTCCGGGATATTCAGGCTCTGATTCCCATCTTTCAGCCGTTACCCTGGGTTTCGGTCAGGTTGACGCTGCGGCTTCTGGGGCTGATGGCCTCCTGCATCCTACTGGTGCATCACGCCAGGTGGCGGATGCGGGCTCTGCAGTGGGACCTGAAGTTTCAGTGGGCCCAGCATCAGGGCAACCTATCCGACCAGGTCCTGATCTCGGAGGGCACTGCGAGACAGCTGCAGTGGTGGCTTACGGACCGCGATTGGGTCAGCGGCAGATCCCTCTCCCTTCCCCAACCGGAGCACGTAGTTGTGACGGACGCGTCCCTCCAGGGCTGGGGAGGCCACATGGGAGAGGCGGAGATCAGAGGCCTCTGGTCTCCGGCGGAGACCCGGCTCCACATCAACCTGTTGGAGCTCCGGGCGATTCGTCTGGCACTGAAGGCATTACTCCCCTCTGTCTGGGGGAGTGTAGTTCAGGTATTCACGGACAACACCACCGCCATGTGGTACTGCAACAAACAAGGCGGGGTGGGGTCGTGGATCCTTTGTCAAGAGGCTCTTCGCCTTTGGCAATGGCTGGAACGCCAGGGCGTGACCCTGGTGGCTCAACACCTGGCAGGTACTCTGAACGCCAGGGCGGACGAGCTCAGTCGTCGGTGCATGATGGATCACGAATGGCGTCTGAACTCGGACGTGGCGCAAGGCCTCTTTCAGCGATGGGGAGAGCCTTGGTTAGATCTATTCGCCACCGAAGAGAACGCGCAATGTCATCAGTTCTGCGCGTTGGAATTTCCAAGGCGGCACTCGCTCGGAGACGCTTTTCGTCGCGAGTGGAGTTGCGGTCTGTTGTACGCCTTTCCGCCTATACCACTTCTGCCCAGAGTGCTGAAGAAGATCAAGCGCGACCGGGCCCAAGTCATCCTTGTGGCTCCAGACTGGGCGAGAAGGTACTGGTATCCAGAGCTACTCAGTATGTCAGTCGATCCCCCGGTTCGTCTGCCTCTTCAGGAGGACATTCTGTCGCAGCAGCAGGGGACGGTCCTCCACCCGAACCTGTCCAGTCTCCACCTCCATGCTTGGAGATTGAGCGGCGACAGTTGAGGCCATTTGACTTGCCTCCTGAAGTTTGTAACATCATTCTGGCAGCCAGGCGTCCCTCCACAAAGTCGGTATACGCCTGCAGGTGGAACAGATTTGTGGCATGGTGCACAGCAAAGGCTGTGGATCCCCTCAATGCCCCTCTTTCTGAGGTCCTTCTCTTCCTTCTTTCTCTTGCCCAGCAGGGCTCTGCTCTGGGCACTATCAAGGGCTACCTTTCTGCCCTTTCAGCCTTTCTCAGGCTGCCTGATCAACCTTCTTTGTTCAAGTCCCCTATTGTTAATAGATTTCTTAAGGGCATCACACACACGTTTCCTCCTGTTCTGTTTGTGATGCCTCAGTGGGACTTGAACCTGGTTCTTACATTTCTGATGTGCGCTCCCTTTGAGCCACTTCACAACTGTCCTCTTCGCCTTCTGACTTTGAAGACTGCTTTCCTGGTTGCCATCACCTCTGCCAGGAGAGTGAGTGAGCTCCAGGCCCTTTCTTGTACTCCACCTTTCCTTTCTGTCCATCCGGACAAAGTGGTGCTGCGTACCAAACCTTCTTTCCTGCCCAAGGTTGTCATGGCCTTCCACATCGGGCAGTCTATCACCTTGCCAACCTTCTTCCCGCCACCGCATCCCTCTAAAGAGGAAGAGCGGCTCCACCGTCTGGACCCAAAACGTGCGCTCTCATTCTACTTGGATCGCACACGCCGGTTCCGGGTGGAAGACCAACTCTTTGTTGGTTACGTGGGCGCGAAGAAGGGGAAAGCGGTGCACAAGAGGACCATCTCCCGGTGCATCATCCTGTGTATCCAGGCATGCTACTCCTTGGCTAGGAAGGAGCCTCCTGCTGGATTGCGGGCTCATTCTACCCGAGCCACGGCGACTACCACTGCCCTGGGCAGGGGTGTGCCCTCACAAGACATCTGTCAGGCGGCTACGTGGGCATCGCTGCACACGTTTGCAAGACACTACTGCCTGGACAGCCAAGTCTGGAGGGATGGCTTCTTTGGCCGTTCCGTCCTCCAGGACTTTCTGGTATGATTATTGGTTCGCAGACCCACCACCAGGTTTGGTATTGCTGGGGTATCTATTCTAAGGTAAGGAATCTAATACTAACGTGTCTCTTTCAGATGCACAAGTTACTACTTGTGTAACGATATATCTGTAAGAGACATTAGTTAGTATTAGATTCCTTACCGACCCACCCATCCTCCCCGTTCTGCGAACCAATATCTAGGGTTAGGGTTGTCCCCTTTCAGGGCCCTAGTTTCAATGGCACCAGTGTTGGTTTTTAACATGGCTCTGCGTTTCTGGCGCGGAAAAGCTGTATCTAAGAACTGACGTCAGCACGCGGAGGCGGCGTCTAAGTACTCCGACGACGTCATCAAGGTGCCCACGACGCCGACGACGGACGCGGAGCCGCAGACGATGCCTACCGACGCGCAAGGGTACTGCTACGCAAAAATTTCCGGATCCAGTCTGACGCCTGGGGATATTCTAAGGTAAGGAATCTAATACTAACTAATGTCTCTTACAGATATATCGTTACACAAGTAGTAACTTGTGCGATTGTATCATTCCTGACTATATGAAAAACTAACACATTCAGTGATTTGTAACAAAATCTAAAAGCTCTAAAGCAGAAATGCATGCTAGTTTATACAGCTGGCTTAAAAATAAATGTAAAGAGCAATTTGTTACATACACTAGAAGAAGCAAGAAGACTGGTAAAAGATTAATCTGAAAGAGACACGTTAGTGATAGATTCCTTACCTTAGAATATCACCAGGCGTCAGACAGGTTCTGGAAAGTTTTTCCCCTGCGCCTCAGTAGGTGGCGTTGTGCGACTCCGTGTCCGTCGCTGGCATCGTAAGCAACAAGATGACGTCACAGAGACTACTTAGGCGCCACCCATGTGCGCCGACGTCAGTTCTTTCTTTTTCCGCGGCAGCAAGCGCAGATCCGGTTAGAGCGCGTACCCTAGTCACTTTTTGACTAACTTTTTTGAGACTTTTGTCTCTACTTCTTTGGAATCTTGACTCCTGGTGCCACGTAGGGATGCCTGGGTTTAAATCCTGCGAGGGCTGTCACCGTACAATGTCCGTGGCCGACCCCCACGGCGTTTGTCACTACTGTCTGGAGCGCGACCATGACTCCCGGTCATGTTCTGACTGTCTGGCCATGGCTCCGAAGGCTTTGCGGGAGTGGTCACGAAAGCTGCTGGAGGCCCGGCAGTCCTCTCTGCGCCGTTCGTTGTCCAGGTGTCGCTCAAGGGACCGACCGCGGAGCCATCGTCGTCGCTCCTCGGGGTCGAAGTCCGGACAATTATGCTCTGGCTTGGGAACCTAATTGGGACATGGAGCCGGATCATATGTATTCCCCTGTTCCACCCCTACTGCAGCAGCCTGAGCCTCGGGCCGTGGAGGACTGGGAGGGGTCTGAGGACCCTCTTACATGGCAGTGCAAGTCTGAACAGGAATGAGCGGAGGAATCGGAGGATGCAGGTGGCCTTGACCTCTCCTCTGAGCCTGGTTTTCTGTCTCCTCCCGCTGTCATGGAGGAGGGCGTCACATATACTGTGGTGCTCCGTAGAGCAGCTGAGGCCCTTGACCTTGATCTGCCTACTGTCACTTTCAAAACAAACCTCCTTACTGAAGTACTTCAGCCGGCGACAAGTTCTATGGAACCTCTGCTTCCGTTCAATGATGCTTTGACTGATGTTTTGATGGGCACCTGGTCTAGACCAGCCACAGGGGTTCCTGTAGATATGAACGTGGCCAGGCGTCATTGCCCGGCACCGGGTGACCCCGCTTTTTTAACGAACCATCTGACTTCGGAGAGCCTGGTCATCCAGGCCTCCACTTCCCAAAGCGCATTCCCTACCGCCACGCTGGATAAGGAATCAAAGAAGCTGGCAAGAAATTATTTTCCTCTGCTAGCTTGGGGCTGCGGTCAGTCAACACCGCATGCCTCTTGGACCGCTACTCTCATGCTGTGTGGGACACGGTGGCGCAGACACTGCCCCAGTGCCCGGAGGAGGTTCAGGCTGTACTTTCCCAAGCTGTTGTAGAGGGGAAGGACGCCGCAAAGTTCGCCATCCGGTGTGGGCTGGGCAACACGGACTCTTTGGGTAGGGCAATCTCCACAACGGTGGCCCTACGTTGCCACACCTGGCTGCAGTCCACAGGGTTTTCAAGGGATGTCCAAAGTTCCCTTATGGACATGCTTTTGATGGAACTCGCCTGTTTGGTGATAAGGCAGACAGTGCGCTGGAGCATTTCAAGGACTCTCGGGCTATGGCCAAGTCCTTGGATCTCTCCACCACACGTTCGCCCACATCTACCTTTCCTTCCTTTCGTGGCTACAGAAGGGGCGCCCCTACACTTTTTTCAGCCAGAAGCCTACGCAGAACCAACATCAGCTCGGGCTTGGTGACTGCGGTGGCGGCACAGGGGGCCAGCGTGCGGGTCAGACCACCTCCGCTCCCGCAGCATCCGCCTCAAAGCCTTCCTAGTCCGAGCTTTGGGGTGCACCCCACGCCAGTGGGCAGCAGGATTCAACATCACGTCCTCCACTGGCGTTCTGTCACTTCGGACAGGTGGTACTGCAAATTGTCCGTTGGCGCTACTCCCTCCCCTTCGAGTCTGCCCCCCCAGCCATGCCACCTCAGTTCCACCGCATGTCGGGGATCACTTTGCGCTTCTCCAACAGAAAGTCACAACCCTCTTGGTCTTGAGGAAGTGTTCTCAGTGGAAGACTGCCTCTTGCCGGAGGCCCAGGCGGATGAGAACTACAACGCTCTCTGTAAAAAGATCACTTTTACCCTGGACTCCATTGTGCCTCGCAAGTCCTTTCAGAGCAGCGGGAGGCCATCTTTCCCCTGGTTTGGGGAGGAGTTGAAAAAACTAAACCTTGAGTTTAATCGGGCCGAGAGAACTTGGAGGCGGAAATATCTAGTTGAGGATAAAAAGGCTTGGAGAGCAAAGATTGTGGAATATAGAAAGGTTATCAAGAAAGCGAAGGCTGATTTCTTCGTCGCAATAATACTCAGGGCTTCAAATAGCTCCCGCTGCATTTTTAAAATCCTTAACAGCCTGACTAAACCTGAATGTTGTAAAAATTAATTCCTGCCATCCCAGAGGCTCTGCGATAGTCTCGCTGACTTTTTCCGCGATAAGGTCGCTAACATCATTGAGGAGTTGGAGAAGACCTCCTCTCCGTTGAAAGTAGTGAATGAGCAGCTATCCCTCACTAAAGACATGGGTGAGGTGGCAGAGAGTGACAGTATGGTGGAGGTTGCCCTGGGGGGCACTTTCGGAATTTCCCCTTCTACAGATTGAGGATTTTTACAAGTTAGCAGACAGTATCGTGTCTGGCTCTCCCCTGGACCCATTGCCTTGTAAAATTTGGAAGGAGTTCAGGGCAGAACTCTTTCCACTACTGTGTAAGATCTGTAATCAGTCTCTTGCAGATGGGGTGGTGCCAAGCCAATGGAAGGAGGCGTTAGTAACGCCATTGCTAAAAAAATCCTCCCTTGATCCAGAATGTCTAAAAAACTTTAGACCAATATCCCTTCTCCCTTTTCCGGCCAAAATAGTTGAACAGGTGGTAAGTGGCACACTGTCCGCGCATTTAGAACAGGCTAAACATCTGGAGGAGGTGCAGTTTGAGTTCCGACCGGCTCATGGTACTGAGACTGCATTGGTGACCGTAATGGATGAGCTTCGGGGGCGCGCAGACAGGGGTCTGGCAGCTGTGCTGATTCTGCTGGACCTGTCTGCCGCCTTCGATACGGTCAACCACAACATCCTTCTGAGCCGGTTGAGAGAGGTGGGAGTGACTGGAGTGGCCCTTACGTGGTTCCACTCTTTTCTCTCAGGGAGACAACAGGCGGTCTCTTCCCCCTTACCAATCTGCCTCCACTCAGGTTCTACATGGGGTACCTCAGGGCTCGGCCATCAGCCCCATTCTTTTAAATGTCTACTTGAGACCCTTGCTGGTGATCATCAAGCGATATAACATCAAGGTAATCAATTACGCTGATGATACGCAACTCATTCTCTCCCTAGAGGGAGAGCAGTCCATCTCAGTGAAGGGTTCCATGGATGTTTAGAAGATATGTCACAGTGGTTGAGGGAGAATTCATTACAGTTCAACATAGACAAAACAGAGCTGATGCATTTTGAGGTGCGCAGGCACACAGCAGGGCCGTCCAGGAACCTTTGGCCCCCAGAGTTCCCCAATCCTGGCCAGTCGGTCAGGACAGTGCATAACCTGGGGGTAACATTTGATTGTAACCTCTCCTTGGAGGTGGTGAGTTGCTGCCTGGCTATTATTCATTCGTTGAGTAAGATCTTTCCTCTTTTACCCCACCAAGCCCGGGTCCTGATAGCACGCAGCACGATTCTTAGTCGGGCGGACTATTGTAATGCCCTGCTCCTTGAATCCCCCACATTCCTTTTAGACTTGTTACAGCGATGCAATCTGCCGCGGCCAAACTGGTACTAGGCTGGCCGAGGAGGTCTTCTGCCTCTGGAGCACTGGCGGAGTTGCACTGGCTCCCTGTGAGACAGAGAATTAAATTTAAGTCCCTGTGCCTAGTATTTAAGGCTCTACATGGGAAGGGACCTGCCTCTTTCCAGCGAAAATTTGAATGGTACGTTCCTTACAGAATGTTTCGCTCCTTTGGGGGCAAGCTTATAAAAGTCCCCCGTTTCAAAAAAGCTAGAGCAGGGGGTAGATCATTTGGGGTCGCTGCGGCCAGGCTGTGGAATACCCTACCTATTGCACTTAGACAACATGATGATCTTCTTGCTTTCAGAAAGAACTTAAAAACTTGGCTATTCCCTAAGAACTAGGCCTGTGTTCTACGCCTCCTTGCCTGTCAGGTGATAGTGCCCTTTAGAAATCCTATAAATAAATAAAAAAATAAATTGGCTAAGGAGGCCATCGAGCGCGTTCCTGGGCCAGAAGTAGGATGTAGTTGTTACTCCCACTACTTTCTGGTCCCCAAGAAGGAGAAAGGGGGCCTGCACCCATCTTCGACCTCATGAAAGTCAATCGCTTCCTCCGGAAGGAGAAATTCAAGATGTTGACTCTGGCTCAGGTCTTGGCTGCGCTCAACCCCGGAGACCGGATGGTAGCGTTGGACTTGCAGGACGCATATCTCATCCCCGTCCTGTCTGCCCATTGGCGTTACCTGCGGTTCACAGTAGACCAGAAGCATTTTCAGTTTGCCGTGCTCCCCTTTGGCCTTACCAGCGCTCCTCGGGTGTTCACGAAAGTGATGGCGTTGGTCGCAGCCCATCTGCACAGGTCAGGGGATTCAGTCTTCCCCCTATCTCGACGACTGTTTGTTGAAGGCGGACTCGCCCCAGACAGCCGTCTCCCACCTCCAGACTACGTCCGACCTCCTGCATTTGCTGGGGTTCTCCATCAATGTGCCAAAGTCGCACCTGAGTCCCTCTCAGAAGCTCCCCTTCATCGAAGCGATCTGGATTCAACGCAATTTCAGGTTTATCCTCCCGAGCAACGAGTCCGGGATATTCAGTCTATAATTCCGATCTTTCTGCTTCTATCCAGAGTTTGTCAGGATGACCCTCTGGCTCCTGGGCCTGATGGCCTCCTGCATCCTGCTAGTGCAACATGTCAGATGGCATATGCGGGCTCTGCAGTGGGACCTGAAGTTCCAGTGGGCACAGCATCAGGGCAACCTGTCCGATCTTGTCCAGATCTCGGAGGGCACTGCACGACAACTGCAGTGGTGGCTCAGGAATCATCGCGATTGGGTCAATGGCAGGTCCATCTCCCTTCCCCAACCAAAGCACACAGTGGTGACGGATGTGTCCCTCCTGGGATGGGGCGGCCACTTGGGAGAGGCGGAGATGATCAGTGGCCTCTGGTCTCCGGCGGAGTCCCGGCTCCATATCAACCTTTTGGAGCTTTGGGCGAACCGACTTGTTCTGAAGGCCTTCCTTCCCTCTGTCCGGGGAAGTGTAGTGCAGGTGCTCACGGCCAACACCACCACCATGTGGTATTGCAACAAACAGGGCGGGGTGTGGTTGTGGACCCTATATCAGAAGGCTCTGCGCCTCTGGACATGGCTGGAACATCAAGGCATTACCTTGGTGGTTCAACACATGGCTGGTTCTCTGAACGCCAGGGCGGACGAACTCAGCCGTCGGTGCTTGATGGATCACGAATGGCGTCTAAACTCAGACGTGGCGCAAGGTCTCTTTCTGCAGTGGGGAGAGCCTTGGTTAGATCTATTTGCCACCAAAGACAATGCGCAATGTCGTCAGTTCTGCGTGTTGGAATTTCCAAGATGGCACTCGCTCGGCGACGCTTTTCGTCACAAGTGGAGTTGTGGTCTGGTGTATGCCTTTCCGCCTATACCACTTCTGCCCAGAGTGCTGAAGAATATTCGGCGCGACCGGACCCAAATCAACCTTGTGGCTCCGGATTGGGCACGAAGATACTGGTATCCCAAGCTATTCAGCATGGCGAACTATCCTCCACCCGAACCTGTCCAGCCTCCACCTCCATTCTTTGAGATTGAGCGGCGACAGTTGACAGCTTTTGATCTTCCTCCCGAAGTCTGTGATGTCATTCTGGCAGCCAGGCATGCCTCCACTAAGACAGTATACGCCTGCAGGTTGAACAAATTTGTGGCATGGTGCACAGCAAAGGCTGTGGATCCCCTTTCTGCCCCTCTTTCTGAAGTCCTTCTGTTCATTCTATTGTTGGCCCGGCAGGGCTCTGCTCTGGGCACTAACAAAGGTTATCTTTCGGCCATATCCGCCTTTCTATGATTTCCAGATCAGCCTTCTCTTTTTACGCCTCCGGTTGTTAACCGTTTTCTGAAAGGCATTACGCACACGTTTCCTCCCGTGCCTTTTATAATGCCTCAATGGGACTTTAATCTTATCTTGACCTATCTGATGTCCGCTCCTTTTGAGCCCCTTCATAACTGTCCTTTACATCTTCTCACTCTAAAGACGGCTTTCCTGGTAGCTATCACCTCTGCCAGAAGAGTGAGTGAGCTCCAGGCTCTTTCTTCTAAACCCCCTTTTCTTTCTGTTCATCCGGACAAGGTGGTTTTAAGAACCTGTCCTTCTTTCTTGCCGAAGATTGTCACGCCCTTCCACATCGGGCAGACCATCACTTTGCCTACCTTCTTTCTGCCTCCGTATCCTTCAAAAGAGGAAGAGAGGCTCCACCGTCTGGACCCTATCTGAAGCGCACACAACAGATCTGGGTAGATGACCAGCTCTCTGTTGGCTACGTTGGCGCCAAAAAAAGTTGGCCCGTGCACAAACAAACCATCTCTCGGTGGGTCGTTCTGTGCATCAAAGCATGATACTCATTGGCCAAGAAGGAGCCTCCTGTGGGGCTGCGTGCCCATTCTACCAGGGCAACAGCAGACACTACTGCCTTGGGACACAGCGTTCCCTTGCAGGGCATTTGTCAGGCAGCTACGTGGGCCTTGCTGCACACGTTTACCAAGCATTATTGCCTTGACAGTCAAGTCCGGAGAGACGGCTTCTTTGGCCATTCTGTTCTCCGTGACTTTCTGGTGTAATCTTGTTCGCAGACCCACCACTGGGATTGGTACTGCTGAGGTATCTATAATAAGTTAAGGAATCTTTAACTAACGTGTCTCTTTAAGATGCACAAGTTACTACTTGTTTAACAAAATATCTGTAAGAGACATTAGTTAGTGATAGATTCCTTACCGCCCCACCCATCCTCCCCGTTCTGCGAACTGATTTCTAGGGTTAAGGTCATCCCTTTCAGGGCCCTAGTTTCATGGCACCAGTGGTCAGTTTCTTGCATGGCTCTGCGTTCCTGGTGCGGTAAGTCGTGTACAGAACTGACATCAGCGCGCATTGGTGGTGCCTAAGTAGTTTACGTGACGTCATCTCGGTGCTTACGACGCCAGCGATGGATGCGGAGCCGCATGACGCCCCCTACCGACGTGCAAGGGTACTGCTGACGAAAAAAACATTCCGGATCCAGTCTGGCGCCCAGGGATATTCTAAGGTAAGGAATCTATCACTAAATAATGTCTCTTACAGATATATTGTTACACAAATTAGCTTCACATTCCCTATTTCAAATAATACTACACTTGCTTTATTCAGTTATTTTCCTGATTACTTCCTTATTTGGGCAATACATTTTTTATTTTGCATCACAAAAATCTTTCCCTGAGAACTGTACATGTACTTTTTAAACGGAAATCTAAAAGTAGTCTTGCAAACATTTGTAGCAATGTTCCCTCTAATTGTTTTCATCTGTGTGTGGCAATAAAGGGTCTCTGTGCACTGCAACCAGGGTCGCGTGTGCCGAAGGCATTCAAAAACTCACTATGCAAGCGATCGCTGTGAGTGAGTTGCCAAAGTCAGTATGTTCTGCCACTTCAATTTAAATGTAAAAGGTCCCTATTGTATAGCTGTTAGTTTCATGTAATAATCCAATTTAGGTCAGGTTTATTATACACTAACATGATCATACCAGTTCTCCATGACATTTACTCCGATAGTACTTGCATTAAACAGGTATAGAAATGAAATGACAGAACTCAAATGTTTGTACCGTTAAGTACATTTACTTTGAATAGTGTGGGAGAGCATTCAACACAGCTCTCGAGTTTTCCCATGTCAGATATGAGCAGATGATCCAGTTATGTTCCTTGCCATTGCATAGCATGTATTTTTCCACCACATTATAAGAACACATCATATCAATCATACAGGATTTGTAAAGCACGGCTAATCACCCGATAAGGTTTCCAGGCACTGAAAAGACTACAAAGGCTAGAGTACAATGTGAAACAAGGATTGCCTGAGCTAGCTATGCCTGACATTGGACAGCAGAAGATAAACTAGCCATGCTCTGATGTCGGACAGCAATAGAAATCTGCCTCTGGTTCCTGGAGCCCAAAAATAACTATGGGTTGTGTGAGGAGTACAGCTTCATGCATGCCAAGGCGATGATGGAATGAAAGTCGGACCTCTTTAAGGCATGAGCTTAGGATGACCGCCGGGTGTGTAACTGTTCTTGGTAATTACTTGATTCTCGGCCATTGACGTCCTCCTCAAAGCCGATTTTGGTATGGCCGCAACTGTCTCTGGGCCCAGAGCCTCCTACTTTCTAATTGAGTTTCCATCTCGAGGCGCTTACACTGCACAGTTTGTTGTCGTTTGTGCTCTGGTGCACCTGAAAGCCCTTGGGACCTCCTACTAGGACCCGGTTTCCACCAGAAACTTCATCTCTAGTCCTGGTCAACTCTGCTCAGCCTATTCTTGTGCTGCCATGACACTGGCCAAACCAGTTCCTCTGCCAAAGGAATTGGCAGATGTTCTGCTCACTGTATTCTAAGCATCACAGATCTGTCACAGAATGTGGCAAATTTCCAAAGGCCTTTCTGATATGAACCCAATGCCATGCTAAACAATTGATGGAGAAAGAGTTCCTTGCAGGGCTTTTTCTCATGATAAGTATTTTGGCAGGATTTAGAGCTGTTACTCAAACCACATTCAGATGACCAACATCCACAAATGTGATGATAGCAGGCCGGCAAGATGGCCGACAACACTTATTAACAGCCGGCTCCCAGCCCCCATTTAAAATCCTTCATCGTCCTGTGCCCGGAGTGCAAAGGGACATGCTTATTGCGTGCACCAGCACCTACAAACACTAGTGTCTCCGTGAGGAACTCCTGAGACCCCCTGGGGACAGTGGAGGATTACACTGCTCCTGGCGCAAACAGGCCCGTCGGCCTGACAATATGGTGGCTTGGAGAATGAGAGGGCCTGATGTGGGCGGCCGTCTGCGCTCCGGCTCCTAAGTTCCAACCGCACTGGACTCTGACTGCACAACGGAGGCATGGCCGACCCGTTTGCGAAGTGATGGTGTTCCCAGTCACTAAGGGGACTTTGTGTTGAGCCGCTGTATTGAGACACCCTCCCAGTTGGTGAAAAGGATATGGCAACCCCCAGGGCGCCTGGGGTGCCACGGAGAGAGTGACACTGTGCCGGATTGCTAAAGGCAGTAGCAGGTGCACTGATGGAGTAAGGAGGAATATCAGGCTAGAAGTAAATGATCGGCGGGCACTGAGGGCTTCAGAGGCTCCCTCTCCCCCCGCATTGATTTGCAGATTGGATCACTTCCTGCAGCTTCTTGGAGTGACTGAGACACAAGGCCTTGTGCTGGGACTCTGCTGCAACTGTAGCGGCTGGTGAGGATCCGGTGACTCCCAAAGGTAGTTAAGCGACTGCAACCTCCCCTGTCCACCCTGCTGTGGCGGATCATTGGAGGAGACTGCAGGGCCCGGCTAAAGGAAGGAGGCCTCTTGGTCATGCAGTAAATGACCGGCGGGCACAAAGGGGCTGCTTGAGCTCCTCCCCACATTGACTTGCAGCTCAGATTGCCACCCAGCAGCCCCTTAAAGGGGCTGGAATGTGGGGCACGCATGCTGGTGCCTGGCTGTGGTCATAGCGGTTGACGAGAGATCAGAGGCATCCGAGGGTGCTTGTGTGACCAGAGGAGGGACCCTATTATGGTCGGCCTTCGGAGTGGGCTGCGGGAGTCCTGCGGGAGGTATGAGGTACTGGATGTAGGTGCCCCTCAGGAGCCGGGGCTGCAGAGGCTCACCCTTCTCCCCACCATCGACTTAGGTAGTTGAGGGTGAGTTGGTACTGAGCAATCCCCAACCCCCCCCAGGGTGGTCTCTGTGGAAGAGGTGGAGTTGACATGTGTGGATATGTGCCCCTCCTGCTTTCCCTCTATGTTGTCTGAGAGTTACCAGTGACGGAAGCTGTGATGAGCAGATGAGCGGACTGCTACGACTACTTGTTATTCGAGGGGGGTGGCCTCCTGGTGTGTGCTTGTCCTGACTCGGTGCCTCCTCGAGTGGAGAACTGTTACCTTCTTGAATCCTGCAGAAAACTGCTCCACACAGCCTGAGTGACCATATTACTTGCAGGTGCCCCCCTCGGACTCTGGGGAAAGACAGACTGCTTTGTGGGGGCGACATAGGAGCTGTATTGCCTGACCGTACTGGGGCTCATATTCTAGTGGCCATTGAACGATCCAAGACCACGCTCAAATAAAAAATTGACAGCATTGCCCTAGATGTCTGATAGAGACATATAGCTGCAGATTCCTTACCTGTGTACTTCCAGGTATCAGGCTGGATCCAGAAGATTTTTCTTAGCAGTACCCTTGTGGCAGGTAGATGACGTCGGTCGACTCTGCGTGATGTTGTAGGGCATCGAGGTCGTCATTGTGACATCCATGTCGTCTATATACGCACCACATTGGTGTGCTGACGTAATTTCTTTTCTTTCCACGCCTGTCAGCCACATCTGACAGAGAGAGCTACCGCCTGTAATTTTTTGACAGACTATTATCGACTTTTTGTCTAATTTGTTCGGTGTGTAGGATGTCCAAAAACACCTTGTGGTTCAAACTGTGTGGTTCCGGTCACCCTAACATGTCAGTTACGGAACACCTCCTCCACCCCTTCCTTTGTGTGCCTTTCATGCCTGGAGCGCAGCCACGACCAGAAGTCATGCTCTGACTCCCGGGCGACGGCACCAAATGCTTTGAGGGAGCAGCCCCTAAAGCTACTTGCAGCCTGGCTTTAGGCGCTTCGGTAATCTTCTCGGAGATCTCGTTTCCGCTCCAGGTCTTGGTCAAGAGGAACGTCTGAGCACCGCTCCGGGGGATCCAAGTCTTTGTCCTACCATTCAAAATCTTCAAAGGGGCCAGGTAAGAAGCACCATAAGAAACAAAAGAAGTCGTAACATGCTCAACATCACCCCGTCTGTCACGCAACGAGATGGAGGCGTCTTGACATTCAAGGCCGAGCTCCCCGTAGCGGGTGCCTGGGTCATCTCCTCATTTCCCTCCCTTTCTGGACCCGGGAGCAAACCCTGCCCATTTAAGAGTTTTATGATGCCATGTGCACCTTATTTGGGCAGCCTGACCCTCCTGGTATACCTTTGGGCCCACAGGCTCAGTGGAAGGAGCTCCTCTGTGTTCTTCACTTGTGGCTCTGACCCCGGTGACCAAGGCTCCTCATGGATCCGTTCCCAGATCCGGACTGTTGCCGGTCGCAGTCATTTGACCTTTCTACAGCCTAACATTGTGGTCAGTAAACAATGCATGTCTTTTGTGCCGTTACCCCCACTTCCTGTGGGAGACTGTTGCACAAGGTCTGCCACAAGTCCCAGAGGAGGCCCCGGTTGTCCTCTCATAAGCTGTTGTAGACAGGAGGGATACTATACGCTGTGGCTTTAACATGACAGATTCGCTGGGCAGAGCGATTTCCGCAACGGTGGCAGTTAAGCGCCATGCCTGGTTGAGAACGTCTGGCTTCTCGGGGGATGTCCCTTCAAACCTGATGGTCATGCCCCCTTTGATGGCTCTCGTCATTTTGGAGGGTATTGTGAAAGATTTGCAAACCCTGATTGGGTCAGAGGCCGACTCCCCTCCCTTCCCCAAAAAGATCTCACAGTAGTGACAGATGCGTCACTTCTAGGATGGTGCGGCCATCTGGGGGAGATGGAAATCAGATGACTGGTCTCTGGCGAAAGCCGGGCTCCATATCAACTTGTGATCTGATTAGCACTGAAAACCTTCTTATTATCCCTCAAGGAAAGGCTCGTTCAGGTGTTCACGGACAATGCGAAGGCCATGTGAAACAAACTGGGCGGGGTGGGGTCGTGGACCCTCTGCCAAGAGGGTCTGTGCATCTGTTCGTGGCTGGAACAGCAGGGCCGGTTCCCTGAATGCCAGGGCAGCCGAACACAGCCGTCTGTGCCTAGCGGATCACGAGTAATGTATCCATCCGGGGTTGACATTAGAACTCTTTCGTTGGTGAGGAGCCTTAGTTAGATTTGTTTGTCTCCGTCGAGATCATACAATGTCAGCAGTTTTGCACGTTGGAGTTTCCAAGGTAGCTCTCTCTCTCAGGGGACACTTTTTGTCTCGAGTAGAGCGAGACCTCTGACCTACTGGTCAGAGACCTTCTCTCTTCCCCTGCAGCTCCGCTAGTAAGTGCTACAGCCCTCTGTGCCACAATCTGCTCTTTCAGGGGCTCGAGGCCCTGCATTGTGCCAGTGTTTATCTTCTCCTTAATTACTGCATCCTATTGTGCTGTAACTACATTACAACTACATTGTATTGTTTATACTGTGCCTGTTTCTTTTCTGTTTTCTTCCCCTGTTTTTTGTGCCTTGTTTTGACTTCCCGCCCGTTTTTCTTTCTGTCACTGCTTCCCCCGCGGCCCTCCCCCTGCTGAATTCCCGCTACTGCCCCCAGCTGCGAGTCTCTCCCCCCCTTCTTAATGGCGGCGGCGCGTAGCGGCCACGCCGTGCTAAAGGCCAGCCTGCCTGTGCCTGTCCCCGACCACGACTAGCGCCCCCCTCGCACTCCACCCCGGAACAAAACAACAACTGCCAGCATTCCCCTCCAATAACAACCCACGGCCAATTCTGCCGTTACTGCCGCCGAACCTTCACCACCCTCTGCACCACCACGGCTGTCGACCCCACGTCAGAAGCCAACACCACCGAAGACCTGAAGTGCATCCTCCACAGCGTACGCACCCTGCACAGACACGCTGCAACCTCCTTGACACTCTCTCATCAAACGTCGCCTTTTTTAAACTGGACCAATGCCTCCTCCGCCCTCACCATTCCGGACGGATACAAGATCCAGTGGAAAGACCGACCCAACCATGCAGGGGGATGACTTGTCATCGCGCACAAAAACTCCCTCCGCCTCTCCACCTCGAGCTACGCCTTCTTCACCGCCGAACACCTGCACTTCCAGGTCAGCCCCACCTCGACACTCCACGGGACCCCCTGCCACTTTCGCCTCCGCCATCACTGACCTCATCGCACCCCATGCCATCGCCTCCATGGACTGCATACTTATCAGAGACCTGAATTTCCACCTCGACAACTCCAGTGACCACAACTCCCCCGCCCTCCTTGACAACTTCGCTACCATCAGTCTGATACAACTCCCACGGTAGGACACGCCCTCTTCCCCATCTTTGCAGGGGGAAACAGAACCCACTTCAACCACACCACGCAAGCCCCATGGACTGACCACCACTGCGTACACTTCTCCATCATTAAACCCAAGCCGTCTAGACCTGTTCTGCGCCCTCCGCGAGGAACCTGTAGCAGTCACCGAGGAGCAGCTCAACTTCACCTTCAACCGTGACACCCCCACAGCTATAACAGACACCAACCTCACAGCCAGGGGACTTCACACTTGGATCTCCTGCTGCGCAGACAAGCTCGCCCCGCTACGCAACTCTGACAGACAGCACCACAGGAAAGCCACCTGACCTCCACCGCTGACCTCCAAGATGCCAGACGCACCTGCAGATGCCTCGAGAAGAACTGGTGAAACAACAAGATGCCCAAAAACCACATCGCCTACAAAAATGCCATGACGAAATCCCACAAACACATCAGAACCACCAAAAGAACCTTCATCCACAACAAATTCCTAGCCAACAGCAGCAACTTCAAGGAGCTCCAAACCTGCCAGCGGAACCACAGACATCACCCCCTTCCAGGACCTCTGTGACGAGCATGGAATGTTCTTCCACCTAAATATCAAAAACATCTATGACAACTTCAACAGCCAAACACCTGACTCCGCAATCACCATGCCCTCCAGCAACACCTGCTCGCCCACCATCGCCTCCTGGACACTGGTCACGACCGAAGAGACCGCCTCGACCATGAAAAGCATCCACTCGAGGGGGCCCCACGGACCCCTGCACACCACACATCTACCACAGAGCCGCCACTGCCATCGCACCAGAATTACTAGACACCATTAACTGCACCTTCATGACCGGCTCCTTCTTACGACTGGAAACACGCAGAAGTCAGACCCCTGCTTAAGAAACCCTCAGCAGACCCCACGGACCTAAAAAATACTGTCTCATCTGTCTCCTTCCCTTAACGGCAAAAGTCACTGAGAAGACTGTCAGCGCACAGCTAACGAAGTTCATCGAAGACGACTCCATCCTCGACCACTCCCCATCCGGATTCCACAGCAACCACAGCACAGAGACAGCCCTACTCGCCGCCACAGATGACATTGCTCACTCCTCGACAAAGGCCACACCACAGCCCTGACACTACTCGACCTGTCAGCAGCATTCAACACCGCCTCCCACCGCACACTCGCCACCAGACTACACAACGCCGGCATACAAGGAACCGCCCGACTGGTTCCAAACCGGCAGAAGCCAATAAATCAAACTGCCACCCTTCCTCTCCGAACCCACGGAAATCAGCTGTGGAGTACCCCAGGGATCATCGCCCAACCCTTTTCAACATCTACATGTCCCCCCCTCGCCGCCATTGATAGACAGCACGGCCTCAGTATAGTATTGTACGCCTACGACTCCCAGCTCATACTCTCCTTCACCAAGGACCCCACCACCACCAGACTCAATATCCAGGAAGGATTCCAGGACGTCGCATCCTGGATGAGGAACAGTTGCCTGAAGCTCAACTCTGAGAAGGCAGAAATCCTCGTACTCCGAACCACCCCGTCAGCATGGAACAACACCTGGTGGGCCACCAAACTCTGCAGCCCTACGACCCCCTCAGACCACTCCAGAAAACTCAGCTTCGTACTCGATGCCTCCCTCTCTATGAAGTAGCAGGTCAACGACATTGCATCCAGCTGCTTCAACACCTTCTGCATCCTCCGAAAGACCTTCAAATGGATCCCCCTCGAGTCAAGGAAGACAGTCACCCATGCACTCATAACCAGCAGATTGGACTATGGAAATGCTCTACGCTGGCATCAACAAGTCTCTACTCTGTAAGCTCCAGGCGACACCGCAGCCAAACTCGTCCTCAGCATCCCCCGTAACGAGCACATCAGCGAACACCTACGGAACCTCCACTGTCTCCCCGTCACTTTCAAGTTACTCACCCACTCCTACAAATGCCTCCACAAAATAGGACCCCAATACCTCAACGAGCGAATCGCCTTCCACATACCCAAAAGAAACCTCTGCTTCACCAACATTGCCCTTGCCGAAACCCCGTGCATCTGCAGAGCCAGAACAGAGGGAAGCGCCTTCTCCTACATCTCAGCCAAAACCTGGAACAAGCTCCCCATAGACACCTTCAGGAAGGCCCTCAAGACCTGGCTCTTTGACTTAACGGAACTGCTGTCCCCCCTATCCCATCCGTGCACATGAGTTGTGTGCTCAAAACCACCTTATTGATTTGAAGAGATCTGGCCTCATTTACGCTTTTTTTCCCATACCACTTCTTTCGAGAGTGCTCAAAAAAATCAGGAGCGATCGGGCACAAGTCATTCTTGTGGCTCCGGAATGGGCATGGAGAGTTTGGTATCCTGTGCAGACGAGCATCGATCCTCCGATCAGACTGCCCCTTCCGGAGGATCTTCTGTCACAGCAGCAGTGGAGGGTCATCTACCTGAACCTGTCAACTCTCCGCCTCCTTACGTAGAGATTGGGCGCCGACCTTCCTCCAATAATGTGTTATTGTTCTACCTTCACCGCACTAAAGAGTTCCAGGTGGATGACCAACTCTTTGGGGGTAGGTTGGAGCAAAAAAGGGAGATGGGCTAACCTCTCTATTAAAATATATTACACTCTGACAAAGAAGCAGCCTCCTCAAGGCCATAGAGCTCATTCCACTAGAGCTAAAGCAACCACCACGGCTCTCCAGCATGGAAGCCTGCCAGACGGTTATGTGGGCATCCCTGCACACGTTTGCTAAGCATTTTTGCCTGGACAATCCGTTCCTTAGTGAGGGCCTTTTTGGCAGTTCGATCCTATAGGACATTTTGGTTTAATCTTATTCCGCAGTCCCTCCTTCAGAGGTGGTTTTGCTTGGGTATCTGTTCACAGGTAAGGAATCTGCGGCTCGATGTCTCTATCAGATGGACAAGTCACTTACCTTCGGTAACGTCTTATGTGGTAGGGACATGATCAACCCGCAGATTCCTTACCGACCCACCCTTCCTCCCCGCACTGCAGATAGTTATTCATGTCAGGGTTTGTAGGAGGCTGGCTCAGTATATGGTGTACACGTATTTAAGTGAAGCACCTTGCACTAATGCAGACAACCCAAATGGTGATTTTAGTGGACTTCGACTACTTTAGACAGCTCTCTATGGGGTAGCTGTGGAGAGCAGCCTTCAAGCTTATCCAGAAGGAGTGTTAAGTAGCTTGTTTTACCAGATCTAATCATGTAGTGTAGGTTAAATGGAAAAGAACCACACAGTGTATATATAAAAATAATGTCTTTATTACGTAACACTCACTAACACATTGGTATATCTCCTATCCGGACATATCAACACAAATACACAACAATACTTCAATTGCAAATAGGTAAGTAAGCACAATACATAGTGGTATCCAGGGGGCCAAACCATATACTAAAAAAGTGGAATGCGAACTGCAACGAAGTCGGGACTTGGACCAGGAGACTCAGAAGAGCTAGGGACCCAATGAACCACCCAAGGTAAGTAACAAGGAGCCCCGTGGAGGCTGTGTGCTGAGTGGAAACACCGTCATGTACTCAAAAGAAGTCAACTGGAAAGTTGCAGTTTTAAAGAAGGTCCCTTCCCAGTGGACCCTGAAGAAACCCTGTGGAAGACAGAAGGTTGGAGAGTCACCCCACCTGTGGATATCCCAGGATCTAGGATACCTACACCAAGGAAGCCTGGTGCATAGGTGCGTAGGGACATCGGAAACCGCCCTAGAACACAATGGAGGGCTTCAGTAAAGATGCCGCTGGCGAAGAAGGTGCAAATGTCTGGTGGAATCCAAGGGTGGCTTCTTGAAGAACCTTTAAGCAGAGAGGAGTCTATTCCACTCAGAGGTGACCAGGGGGCGTGGAAAAGCAATGCCCACCGAACTTGAGTGATGCAGAGTGATGGCGGTGACATTGTTGCTGCAGATGTGAGAACCAGACCGCGTTAAGGAAGACCAGGAGCTGTGTACGAGCTGCCCCACGTCGGAAGTCGGGTACCAAGTATACGGTGTCCGCAGGAGTACCAACAAGCCTTGGCAGCTTGGCGTGAACAACGAAGAAGGAGCAACGTTGCGATCAGCAAAATTCAAGGGACTCACCACAAGCAGGAGCATTACAGCAGGCCCCGGATCAAGCAGGGGAGCCCACTGGAGCAGGAGAAGACCTTTAAGAGGACCACAGGCCGAATGGCACAGGAGTCTCAACAGGACCTCGAGCAGCTCATCAAATATGAAGGGTCAAGGTGCAGAGGATGTGGTGAGGATACTGATTTTGGCAGAAAGAGATGCTGGATGCTGGAGCTTCTTGTAGCCCGAGGATCTCTGGAGTGCAGAGCCAACAAGCCTTGGCAACGGCAAGTCTATGCAGTGCACAGGGGTTTGGTACCAACGGTTCCGACGAGGGATACTGGCCTCAAAATTGCAGAGGACAGTTCAGGCCTCGAGGGAGTTGCAAAACCACCACCCGTATTGCTGAAGTCTATGGGACGTCAGAAGCAGCATGCCGGCCAACTTGGTTTCCGTGCCTGCAGATGCAGGGGAATGACTCCTTCACTGCAAGGGAGAGTACTTTGAGTGTCCTTGATGCCCACAAGTCTATTGAAGATCCTGGAAGAAGCACAGACACTGACGAAGAAGACTTGCAGAACAGCGAGATCAGGAGTCTTCTTTGTTTCAGTTCCAAGTGTAATCCAAGTGTCCAGATGGCCGAAGAGTGATGTGGTTTCAGGCTTGAGTCTTGTCGAACGACGAATCTGAAGAGCCACCCACAGGTAAGCCCTTAAGTACCCTAGAGAAAAGGTTGGAACAACTCAAGGGTCCCTCCCAGAGGAGGGCTGGACTGAAGGGTGGATACGTCCATGTCCTTTGTCCAGTTTCAGGCCAAAGCGGGAGACAAGGTCTCCATGAACTGGTTCCAAGTGGAGTATGCAAGGAGGGCACAAAATTTGCCCTTCAAAGCAGTCTGGTGACACTGGCAAGTGCCTCCACCCCAGCCCAGAGGTGGTCACACCTCACTGCTACAGGAAACCTATTGTTTTGTCTTCCCCTGCTCAAAGCAGGAAGGCAGAATCGTGCCTGTGGTCGACAGCAGCACGAGCTTGCTTTCAGACCCTGAAAGGCTGTAACCGGGACTACAGGGGGGTACCCCAAGGAAGCACCCCAGTGCATAGGATCATACTTCCAACACTGGAGTCAGTGTTGCTGTATGATTCCAACATGTTTGATACCAAACATGACTGGGTTCGGTGCAGACACTATATAGTTAGACATCTCGTAATGACTGATTTCCACTATATGTATTAAACTGGCTGACCGCACTTACAAAGCCTGGAGAATCGACTCCGGAGTTTGTAGGGGTCTCTTGCTCATGAAGGGGCACCCTCACACTCATAACCAAATACCCTGCCTTCAGGGTTGAAAGGCCTGCCTTAGAGCTGATTTATAGGTGTATAAGTGTAGTAACCTCAGATCTAAGGAAACGTATATCTGTTGTGAGCGGTGCAAGCACCAACTCACACAGGCTGCGGTGACAGGCCTGAATTCACAGTTTGAGTGGTCTCTCATGGGTAGCACAGTATATGCTGCAGCCCATGGGAGACCCCTGGTGTACCTATGACTTGAGCACCTTAGTACTACGACTTGAGTACCTTATTACCATATATAAGGAACTTACAAGGGTACTCCAGTATCCAATTGTGGAGGTACAGAAGTACTTACCAAGTTAAATTTAGGGAGGAAGAACAGTGACTGGAGTCCTGATTATCAGGTTCCCAGCCAGACCAATAAAGAAAAAACTGACTGACACTAGCAAAAAGTGGTGGTTACCATGCTAGGAGGATCCTACCTTCCTACAGGGTTGTTCCCATTCAGGGCCCTAGTTGTTTAAACACACCACTGTCCATGAACTTCAAGTCAAAAGTCATGAAAAGTACTGATGTCAGCTTGCCGAGGTGTCGTCTATATAGAATACACGGATGTCACAATGATGAACTCCATGCCATACGACATCAAACAAAGTCGAAGAATGCTTCCTACCACCGCGCCGAGGCACTGCTATGAAAAATCTTCCGGATCCAGCCTAACTCCTGGAAGTTTATTGGTAAGGAATCTGCGGCTAGATCTTGTCTCTACCAGATAAGGTGTTACAGAAGGTAAGTAACTCGTCCGTTAAATCCACTGCGGGTGGACCGTTGAACAATGTTAGAGATGTCGCAAGAAACAGAGCAGATTGTAAAGTTGCTTTAGGAGGAGATGCAAAATCTGAAAGTCACTGCAGCTGAACTATTAGAGTACTTCAAATGGCTGGAGGTCCATGCAGAAGATCCGAAGGGGCGCTCCAGACTCGGAAATCACTGGTTTGTCTGGTTCCCTGAGAGTGTTGAAGGTGCTGCATTGAAACAATTCTTAGAGAAGTAATTCAGGGCAACAGCTATTTGTTATTGAGCAGACACATGGGACACTGGCTCCCCAGCCACCCTGGGCCCCTCCTCCCCTTGAGGGAGATGACAGCAAAAATCCTCAACTACTGCAACCTTGATGCGATCCTGCAGGTGGTCAGCAGGATGGGTGACCCCAGTATGACAACTATGTACTCCGCATCTTTACGGACTACGCTCACTATACTGGACAGTGGAGCGGATTCTTGTACAGCAAGATGGCACGCTGGACATCTGTAGGAAGCTGGCTTTTTATGTAGTGATGCCCATGTAAGGGCACACCATGCCAGTCCAGACGACCCTTGTTGGTTTACAGGGCTTACTTTAATAGTCCCAAGTGCTCTATTTGTGGTAGTGTGGCCGAGCAGCTCATGCTTATCAGAGATGAGTGTTAAGCATTTATTGTACACACAAACAGGCAATAAATGGTTCACACACTCAAGAAGGATTCCGATACCAATTTTATAAAGATGCAGTAGATTTTTATAAGAATTTAGACACCAATATTTTTTGAATAATTTTAGTACAAGTGTAGGTATAGATTTTAAAGAAAAATAGAAAATTAGCTCAAGTAACAGTTTTGAGGCATGAGCTTGGAAGGCTACAGTGTTATCCTATGGGACAAAACCACAGATAGCAAACAGTTACTTGTAAATGAAATCCAGAGGTGCCCTTTGGAACTTGCCGTATTAGGGGGCCAAGGTCCGAATACCACCAGCAGTTTCACTTTACCTGCCCTGGGGTGTCCGGGTGCAGAGGTGCTGGTTGGGATAGTAGCCTCGAGCGCTACACTGTTGAAATCAGTAGAACTTGAAACAAGGGTTTCAAGGAGGGACTTGGGGGCAAGTCCAGATGAACCAAAAGGGGACTCAGATCGTGGGGACCCCTAAGCCAAGGGAATGTAGTTTTAAGTTTTTGACCCTCTGCTGTGGAGCTCGGATGCCAAGGGTCTTTGCTGGCTGGCACTGGTGTTCGAGGTTCTCACAGTTGTTGATAGATCCACAGAGGGAAGCGGAACAAAACAGCAAGGCCACTTTGGTCATGGGTCAAGTATGTCCTGATGTTTCTTGATGTGCAGGAAGGCTTCCAAGGCGGTAGTGTCCGGGCTGGACACAAAAAAGCCTTTGTCTGGTGCAGGTGCCCCAAGACAGGGTATTGGTGCATAGGAGCTAGTGGAGGGTGTAGCGTTTCGCAACTTGGTTGAGAACAGGGCTGACCTCCTAGAGCCACAAGGACCTTCACAGTGAACTGGACAGATGCAGCCAGTGCCTGCAGATGCAGGGGGATGGTTCCTCCACCCCAATGGAGATGACAGCTGGTTGTTGAAGTGCTGGCTAGCCCTCCAAGTGTTGGGGAGGATGCACAGACGCAGGACAAGTCTGGCCTTTACAATTGTTAAGGAGCAAGCAGCAAGTCAGGGTTTGGGTCCAGTTTCGGTGCAGGTCCTTGATTCTCACGGTGTTCTCTTCTTTGTCCTCTTCAGTACTCTGGAAATAGAATCTCTGGAGCTGGTTTAGCGGGACCCCTAAATACTCAATTTAAGGGCATTTAGTTAAGTGTGAGGTAGTAGCCAACGGGCTACCAACCACTAGGACTACACCCCCTATAGAACCATTTCATGTGAGGAGTGGGTATAACTCTGACACAGAAGTCCCTATTTCACCAAATACAAGATGGTGAAACTTTTCTCTGGCTGTTCACTTCAGGTAGCCCACCTCAGGGGTGTGGCTAGCTTGTGGTTGTAATGCACCCCCTGAATAACTCATTTACTGCCTGCTCTGGTGACAAATGGGCCTAGGGGCAGACTGTGGCTCTCCCCAGGTCTGGGGGTAAGTCTAGTGGCATGTCAAAGGCAGCAGATGCTTCGAAACCTCTGTCCTTGATATTCTAAATTGCTAGCCATCCTGCTGGAGGAAGTGAGAATACCTTCTGCCTAGCTAGCATTGTTCCTGCCTCTGAGAGCGCGTGTTCTCCTTCACAGGGGGCCAGAAATACGTCTGTGGTGGCAGGCTGGAGGATACCAGTCAGCCAATACACTAAAAGACTGGGAGTGAGTGATGCCTGAAAAAAGACATGAGCTGACGGCACATAGGTCCACAACCAAACTCCTGCCTAAATGGGCAATAGAGTATGGCTGGACCTCATTTTGGAGGCTTCAGCATGAGGAGGGCTACCACGGATCCCATTGCAAGGTGACGTAGGCAATGCAGGGTGGTCCACTGGGGTTTTGTGCACTGTGGGCCTAATCGTACAGCTACTGCCACCCCCTGCACTTTTAGTTCTCCATTAACCTTAATTTCGGATTTTGTTAGATGCTGCTGTAATTTTTTCTTCTTGGTTTGTTTTACATTTTGTTTATCTGTTTGGGGTAAGTCCGGCACTCTGTGGCATCATAATTTGAGTGGACAGTTTGAAGTGACCACTAGAGTGGCGCTAGGCTATACCTTTTCTTTCCAAGCGGCTACGGGTTGGGACCCGGAGCGAAGCCCCACACGTTGAGTGCTTAGTAACCCTGGGCGGAGCGGGCGTAGTGTCACTATGCGGAGTTCCACGGAGTTATGAAAAAACACTGTGGAACTCGGCTCCGCTTCCCCCACCCGCCTCCACAGAAGCAGGGCCCGGGGCCTGGGTTACTGTGGGCCCCGGGGTGCAGGAGCTCACGTCCTGTGGCCAGCCGAGGGTCCATGTGCCCGGGACGGAGGTCCCTCATGCCCGGGCAGACTCTCAGATCCCCCGGCCTGGCTGGTTTGAGAAGCAGGAACCGGTCCCAATGATGAAGCCTGTCACCCTTGGGTGAGTGAGGGTTCTTGTCCGTTAAGGACATCTCTTTCCCACTTACACAGCATACCAACCCGATTACTAGTAGAACAAATCCTTAGTGATTTTCTAGATTTAGATAGTGAGTGATATGTTCCTTGTTGTTCTCCCATGTATCCTACGTGTAGTATTACTGTTCAAGAGAGGGGCAGGATTGCTTCTCCAAACTCAAGTCTGCCATGGAAGTGCTCTCTGCCCCAAGAACTCTACCTGTTCCGGCCAAAGTTCCTCTAATACAGTTCGTTCGCAGCGACTCTGAGATCAGCTCCCTCAGGAGTCTTATCCTCACTGGAAGTTTGTGAGGAGGATACTTGCTTACCCTTCATGCTCCTTCTCTTTGGAGCAATCTGATCCATTCTTTCAGGATCCAGTGTTCCCTCAGTGCTGAGGCCTGTTAACAGTAAAGACACTGGCAGAGATGCCCATCATCTCTGCATGAGTCCTGAACTCTACTTCAGACCAGGCTGAAGTTTCTAGATCATTGCCCAACAGACAATCTACAAGTAGATCTGGAGATACCACAACTCTTTTAGGGTCAGTTACCCCTTGTCAGCCGAGATTCACAATTGCAATGGAGTGATCAGTCCTGATATCGCTAGCGTTGGTTACTTGGTACATTTGTCCAAGTATGATATGTTCAGGGGACACAAGTGTCTGTCACCACTGTGACACTGGTCCCTGTGTCCCTGTAAGCCATAGCTTCCTTTCCATTGATCAATGGCTTTTGTTGGTACTTGCCCAAGTTAGTGGGACTTACAAGTAAGTTTGCCAGATCTATGCCACCATCACAAACTAGAACAGCCTGAGTTTATGTTCTGACTAGGCTAGAATTCATCTCGGAACCCAAGGTTAAGCCTAATTTTCCCTTGGTTGCTGTACTACCACTTGTACTGGTGCTAGGGGGAGCAGTTGCCTTAAAGTCAGTGGTAGTAGGTTCCTTGGCTTTTGGACAATCAGCATCTCTTGTCCAATGAGTCTTTACTTTCATAAATAGCACCAAGGTTTCTTTTTACCCTTCTTGAAGTTTTGGGACTCACCCCCAGATTCAGGTTTTTGGGGACCTTGAGAAGACTCCTTTTTACCTCTGCCTTTCTCTCCACCCTTTTTCCTAGGGTGTAGAAGAATCTTGCTTCTTCTGGTCACCTCCACCACCATGGTTTTTCTGCTTAACTCTTGTGCGGACCCATTTGTCTGCCTTCTTTCCCAATTCTTGAGGAGAGGTGAGATCAGAGTCCACCAGGTACTGGTGCAGTAGTTGGTTCTGACAGTTATTAAGGATGTGCTCCCTCATCAACAAATTGTACAATCCCTCTTAGTCCTGTACCTTGCTTCAATGAAGCCAGCCTTCCAGGGCCTTAATATCACTGTCAATGAAATCTACCTAGTCATGGGTGTGAGCCTTCTGGGTATCTCTGAACACAATTCTGTATTGTTCAGTGGTTAAGCCAAACCCATATAGGAGTGCATTCTTCAGAACTGAATAATTGTCATCATCCTATCCTCTAACAGTGATGAGCTTGTCTCTACCTTTGTTAGCAAAGGAGAGCCATTGGATAGCTGCCTACTGCCCTTGAGGGACCTTTTGAACTTTACAGGCTCTCCCTAAAGCAGTGACCCATTTATGGATGTCATCCCCTCCTGGTAAGGAGGGACTGTCCTGCTCAAGGTCCTAGTATCAAAGGAATTTCCCCTGACTTTAGGGACACTATTGCTGCCACCATGGAACTCTAGGCCCAAATTCTTCCAAGTCCTCTAGACTTCCTGAGTCTCTTTATCAAGGGCCAACTGTTCTTGCCTGAGCTTGAGTCTAACTCTCTCAAGTTTGATCAGGTGGTACTGCCTCTCTAAAGAGTCCTCCCTCTTGCTAGAGATGGAGGTCCCTATGGAATGACCTGAAGTATTGGACTTGGCAGAGAGGGGGGGCTAGACCTCCTACTCTGAACCCTCCCAGGAGGAATAAAGGGGGGCCTACTTCTAGGGACTCCTTCTGTGCTATTTTCTCTATTTCCTGGAGGATCAGAGTTCATCTAGGTTGAATTATCAGACTCCTCTTGGTCGTGCTCATAATTCGGGTCACTAGGGGTAACTGTAAAGATTACTCCAACAGTGAGTAGGTAACTTCAGGCATTCTTTATTAAAATTGTCCTTACACCTCAGCCTGCTAAACACAGCTCTAGTCCATCCAACTGCACGACCCACAATCTAGCAGATCCTTCCGCGGCTTGGGTAGCAGTATGACTAACACATCTCGCAAAGTGGGAGGTAGCTCTTTGCACCCCCACCTAAGCACCTCCCCCACAACCATCCAACTCCTACCCCCTCGGTGTTCCATGTCCATTACCTAAGCTAACCGAGACCACGCATGACCCCCGGTTTAGTCCATCTTTTGGGATTCGGTGAGACGCAGCAGCCGTAGATACCGAGGGCATGTGACCTCTCTAAATTCTGTGGCTAGAAGCGATAGAAAGGGCTGCCTCAGTTAGTTATATTTGGATCCCTCCCCCGCCATGGTGAGTGTTAGTTTCTCCATTCCAAGTACATGCCATAGGCGATGCAGCCAGCTTGTAAATGTTGGGGCATTGGGGGTGCGCCAGTGTGTGAGAATGTTTTATGTTTTGTGTCGCCGACCCCAACGCAATTGTAATCTGTCTACCTCTGCGAGATCCCAGCGAGTAAATCAGGGGATTAGGGAGGCCGAGCAAGGTATACGCCGGAAAGCGTGGGATCTCGGTCTCGAAATGCTTGTCTACCTTGTCCAGCACCTGATTCAAGTAGGACTGGACACGCTCACACTCCCACAATAGGTACACTAGAGTACCTACTTGGCCACAGCCACGCCAACAGGTCGCCTCCCGAGTGCGATCCAGTGCATGTAACCGCCTCGGAGTGTAATACCAATAGGTTACCACCTTTGTGAGAGTCTCGATGAGCCCCATTTGGTATGCAGAGTGCCGGGCTCTATAGTATATCCCTTCCCATTCTTTATTGATGAGTGTCCTGCCCAATTCCCTCTCCCAGCGCTCTTTACCGGAATTGTATGTGTTGAAATTGGTGACTTGCAACATCTTGTACAGATCAGAGATGAGGTTTTTATCTGATCGTGTAATGAGCCATCTTTCGTAAGGGGAAAGGTGCCTGTCCGCTTCAGGGCAGACCCGGGGTTGGAGTGCCAAATGTCTGACTTGGAGATATCTAAGCCTCTCCGCCTCTGAGAGCCCATATTCCTGCTTAAAGTGGGAAACGGAACGACCCCTTCAGCGTCATACATGTGATACAGACAGCGACCCCCAGCAGGCCTCCACTTCGCAAAGGCAACCGTGTCCATACCAGGAGTGAAATCAGGGTTGTCCATCAGTGGGTGAGCGGAGACGGGAAGGTTGTGAGTTCATGTTTGAGATTAGTAGCATCCCACACCTCCAAGGGAACCCGTGTAATGTACGAGGCATACAAGTTAGGGGGTCTGTGGGGCTTGCGTAGGAAGGGAATTTCTTGCAAAGGTTGTGCCGCCACCGCCTGGTCCTGAAACAGCCAGTGTTTCTCTGACTCCCAACGACTCCACTCAACCAAGTGCCGCAGCTGAGCGACCTGGAAGTAGAGTCGAAGATCAGGAACCCCGAGTTCTCCCCTCTCCGGAGCCAGCATCGCCAAGGCGCACCTCATTCTCGGCTTCCGACCGCTCCAAATAAACTGTGCAAGGTCCGATTGTGTCTGCCTTATCCAGCCAGCGGGCGGTCGGAGAGGGATGGTGCGGAAGAGATAAAGGATCTGAGGTAGTACTGTCATCTTAACCGCCGCAATCTTGCCCAGCCATGAAAGGGGGTAATGCTTCCATTGACCGAGTTCCCGGCGTATCTACTTACTCAGGAGCGTATAGTTGGTCTTAACCACTGCAAGGAGAGAGGAGGCCAGCTGGATCCCCAGATATGTGATCGTGTCTGTCGCCCATTGAATAGGGAGCAAGTTTTGCAAGTATTCCCGGGTGGGCCCTGACAAGGAAAGGTCGAGAGCCATCGATTTATCTGCATTCACCTTAAATCCTGCTCCCTGTGCAAATGATTCCAGGTCTGCTAGACATGCCGGCAGTGCACTCCTCGGAGTGGCAAGTGATATCAGCACATCGTCAGCATATAAGCTGATCGTGTGGACATAGCCCCCAAATTTAATCCCGGTAACGGCTGGGTTCTGCCGCAGTCTTTGAGCAAGGGGCTCCATGTAGGGGGCAAAGAGAAGGGGCGACAAAGGGCACCCCTGTCTCGTGCCCCTTTCAATGGGGAATCAGGAGGACGTATGCCCGTTTACTCGGACCACGGGCGTGGGGAACGTATAGCAGTTGAGGATGTGTGCGCGAAACCGTTCCCCCATTCCCACTCGCTCCAAGACTTGCCCCAGATAGGGCAAATGAACTCGATCAAACGCCTTCTCTGCGTCGACAGCGAGCATCATGTACTCCCCTGAGGCACGCGTGGCTTTCTTGATGAGATGGAGAACACGTTTGGTGTTGTCCGACGTCTGACGCTCAGGAATAAATCCTGCTTGGTCCGGGTCAATGAGACCTGGCATATAAGGGGCAAGACTAGCAGCCAAGATTCCGGTATACAACTTAAGTTCTTTGTTAAGGAGCGATATCAGGCGATATGCTCCACAACTAGACTTATCCTTCCCGGGTTTGGGAATGACCGCTATGGAGGCCTCCAGGAGATCACTCGGGATCGCCCCAGGAGCAGCGAAGGAGTTCAACAACTTGGTGAGAAGAGGGGGGAGCAGGACACAAAACTTTTTGTAAAAAATAGCAGAAAAGCCATCCGGTCCTGGGGCTTAAGCTGGCTTAAGACGAGTATTGGCGGCAATAACCTCCCCTGTGTGGATATTCCTATCGAGGTGGTCGGCCTGGTCCTTGGTCAGCTCTGGCAAGGTTACCGAGTCCAGAAAAGCAGTCCCATCCGCGCTGTTTAGTGGGGCCCCAGTGTAAAGAGTGGCATAAAAATCGCGAAATGCTTCGGCTATTGCTGCATCCTCCGATACACATTTCCCATCCACCCTACGGATTTCTCGAACTCCCTGCCTTTGTCGAACTTCCCGCAACCTATTGGCGAGGAGGCAACCGCACCTGTCTCCCCGGTGTAGTAGGAGTGTTTTAACCGTAGGCCTGCATATTCCGCCCTATCTTGATCAAGCGCCGCTAGCTGATGGCGTACAGCCATGAGCTGCCTCCAAATCTGAGGGGCTCCTGTCCTCTGATGTATCCGCTCCAGCTCCCTGGTTTGTTGTGCAAGCTCTTCCCTCTTACGCCTGCGCCCTACATTATCTGCGGCCGAAAGGGCGATGAACACCCCCCGTATTACTGCCTTCAGCGCTGCTCACTGTGTTGCAAGTGTTGTGTCAGAGTTGCCATTGTGTGAGATGTAATCAGTAATGGAGCGCTGTATGTGCTTAACAACATCCTCCCGTTGTAGAAGCATATCTCTGAGACGCCATACCCTGGAGGGTAGCGATAGTGGCGGGAGAGTGAGAGTGGTAACTACTGGTGCATGGTCCGAAAGGGAAGCAACTCCTATATCAACCACAGTTGTGAGTGCGTGCACTGGTGTAGATACTAAAACATGATCTAGTCTCGCATATGTCTTGTGCGCATTAAAGTAATAAAAATATTCTCGCTCGTGATGTTCAGATCGCCCCCCAGGATAACATGGCGGTCTGTCGTGGCTGCCAAGAGAGCGGAATGTAAAAACCTTAGGGGCATAGAGAGATCCCACAGTGAAGGTCAGGCCGCTTATGGCGAATCTGTAAGTCAGTAGTCTCCCCTTAATCTCAGCCTCATTTTGTAGAACCTCCCCTCGAAACCGCTGAGCCACCAGGATCGCCACCCCCGCAGTTTTGGTGGAGCCTGAAGAAAAAAATTGCTTGGGAAAATTCCGGGATCTAAGCCGATGTCAGTCCCTTGCTAAAAGGTGGGTTCCCTGCAGGAGGCAGAGATCTGCCTGGGAATTCTCCAGGTATGACAGGACCGCTCTGCTCTTTACTGGATTATTGAGGCCTGCACATTTAGGGTTAAGATCTTAAGTGTGATGGCAGGCAGAACTAACACCAAAAACGACCAATAGCATAGATACTATGCTGCACATGGTGTAACTGTAGTGTGAGACGGTCAGATGACAAAGAGCCCTGTGGGTATGCGAGACAAACTGATTTCCCGAAGGCAAGTGGACATGGAACACTGAATCCCCCCACCAACCCATCCCCCAGAAAAACCCCCTACAACAAAAATCACAACAATTGAAAAGAGTGAACTGTCTCTCATTGTCCATCATCCGTTGATGATTGGTAAAAACTGGATTGGGGTAGACTACTAACAGGGAACCCCCCCCCCCCCCCCCCCGTCCGCCCTCCAATGACCCGAGCCTTCATAAAGCAGTCAGCCGGCTACTCATAGCATCCAACATCAGCCCGGTGAGTGGTTAGCCAGTTCCGTGGAGAAAGCTTCAAGAGCCGACTTCTGGCCCTGCGCGATTTCCGCAGCAGGGGGTTTCCTGGGCCGCCGTCTACGGCCTTGCATTCGCCATCGGGGTCTGGAGTCAGCAGTTTCTTCTTTAGTGATCTCATCCCCACTCTCCTCTTTTGGGATATCCACCCCCAGCAGTCTACAGGCCTCTGTCAGGGAACGCAGTTGATACAGCTTGTTTTCCATGCGAAACACCAGGCAAAATGGATGGCCCCAGCTGTAAGGGATGTTGCGCTGTTGAAGATGCTGAGTGACCGGTCTGAAGGTTCTACGTTTTTGCAGGGTGAGGGCTGATAAGTCCTGAAACAGAATCGGCATCTGGTCCCGAAATTTCACGGGGTGCATCTGACTCGCTTTTTGGAGGATAGTTTCCTTGGTCCGATAATCGTGGATGCAAGCCAGAATGTCTAATGGTGGGGCAGTCGGTGCACGCGATGGTCCCACTCTGTGCGCGCGGTCTATGCACAGCTACGTCTCCAGGGGTCTGCCCAGGATGTGATTAAAAAGCTCCCTCGTGTAGGTGAACAGGTCCTTTTGAGTCGTCATCCAATTTCATTCCTCGGATCCGAATGTTATGGCACCGGGAGCGGTTTTCTAAGTCCGCATGGTGGGCTTGGAGGTCAACTTGTTCGCATGTATCCTGAGGACCTCATGCTGGAGTGCCGCCATCTCCGTGTCTCTCCCATCACTTTTGCCCTCCAGGTCAGCGACCCTCTCACCAATGCCATCCAGGTCTCTACGGACCTCCCTGATCTCCGTGGTGAACTCTCGCTTAAGTGTGTGAGTGTCTTCTTGCAATGCGACAAACATGGGCTCAAGAAATGCTTTTGTAATGGGCTCCGCGCCGTCCTCACGCTCTGATGTCGGGCCAAAGGGACCTGTCGCCATGCTGGAGACTGCTTGTCCAGTTTGCGCCTTTGCAAACAAGTCTTTAAGGGTCTTATCTTTGCGCACTCTCCAAAGATGAAGTGATCTTCTAGAGCACAGACCTTGATCGTTCTGGAGTCCCCATGTTTTCTACATATCCCACAGCACAGGCACATTTTGTGGAGTCGGTGGGTTTGTCCGATCTGGGCAGCACAAAAATATATCATATAGAAAGTACTCCTACTTATCTGGAGCCCACAAAGTTTACTCTAGACAGTATTTATATATTTTGCCCAAGAGGTTGAGGTGGGGGGGGGTTGAGTGAGCAGAATACGTGGTACAGGATCTGTCAGACCATTCACTCCTGTTCATATGGTTGGGTCTATTCACTGGGTGGAAATTGAATGTGTGAGACTTGAGAGATCAGAAGGTAGTATTGGGTTTATATTTTGTAGAAAACTAAGGCTCTGTATCTACTAAGACTGTATTGTGGGAAGCGTTTAGGACCGTGCTCCAGAATAGAGTTCAAAAGCTGCTAGCACAGAAAAAGAGAAGTGGCTGAACTCGTAGATCTGGAGACACAGATTCTCCGGCTGCAAGGGGAACCGGGGTTCACGACCGGCCCCTTTCTGCTTCAACAACTACCTGTTAAACAGATCGAACATCGAGATCTGGCTCAGGCAGGGGTAAAAAAACAAACGTTAGCTACACTACACAGGCTGTACAAGACAGGGGACAAAGCAGGCAAGCTCTCTGCATGGCTGAGTAAGAAGGAGCTGGAGGCTCATTGGGTTCACACAGGGCACTCAGTGACACCGATGTACAGCCAGCTGAGGGATTTGCCCATCATTATGAATCACTATACAGGGCTCAGTCCCTTGGTGATCTGGATAGCATTACTCAGTACCTAGCCAGTGTTTCCACCCTGGTACTGGAGGCTGAGTCCTGAGATGTCTTGGAGGAGGAGATAACACTTAGTGAGGTACCGCTGGACATAGCGCTATTAGGACCGAGTAAGATGCCGGGCCCGCATGGCCTCTCAGTTGAGTTTTATAAACGCTAGTGTGGGCTACTGGGGCCGCACTTCCTGAATTTGTTTAAAGAGGTAGAGGAACAAGAAGTGCTTCCCCCCAACCTCCGAATAGCCATCATTACAGTCTTACTCTTATCGCCCAGTCTTATTTATTATGGAAGTGAAAATACTGGCCATGCAAATCCTCCTGGTTAATACACCATTGATAGATAGCGACCATCGGGGTTTATGATCCGCAGGTCGACATTTCTGAATCTATGGAGTGCACACATTTGGCTGGCCTTAGTACAAGATTGAGAGGTTCCACATTTTTCCTTGATCTTGACGAAGAATAAGCATTCAACGCAGTACACTAGCCCTAGTTCCTTGAGCAGACATTACAGAGGTTTGGTTCAAGATGAAGAAAGTGGGTGTTGTCCCCCGACGTCCACATTGGAAGGGGGAACCGTCAGGGATGTCCTTTGTCCCCGCTCTCATTCACCCACATGATCGAATCACTGGCATGCACGTTTAGAGCTTGTCGAGCTATCCTGGGGTGTGGTTTTGCAGTCACAGATTAGGAGGACGAAAAGATATCATTGTACGCAGTTTATGTTTTGTTGTACACCACTAAACCAGAATCCACACTCCTGAAGCTCTTAAAGATTTTTGGGGAATACGGGGCACACTCGTGTTATAAGATCAATTGGAACAAATCAGTGCTGTACTTTCCAAGGGGTCAGGTGGACCTATTGTTACTCCCGCAGGGACTGGGTGTGGTGCCGGATGGGTTTGAGTATTTGGTGGGTTTTTTTAACACCTCAGAAAGAGCTATGTTTCTGCCATAATCTGAAAGGGTGTTAATACATTTTCAGGCAGATATTGGGCGGTGGAGGAGACTGCTCCTCTCTTTTTGGGATGGGAGGCCTTATTTATGATGATCACATTTCCTAAGTTGTTGTACGTGCTCCAGAATACTTACTACCCAGTCCCGCCAGATGTGTTCATTCAGATAGAGTAGGTGGTGATGTCTTTGGTTTGGGACGGAGGGCACCCTAGAGTGTCACTTAGAACTCTGCAGCGAAACCTGAGAATTGGTGGGATTGCTCGCCCGGACAAAGGTGTAATACTGGGCAGCCCATCTAATTAATTTAAATGACTAGGTATTAGAGCCCCACAAGCACTCTACCTTTCGATTAAAAACGGAGTAGCTGGAGCCAAGATCGCATTAACATGGCCCAGGCGGTGTGGCAGAAGTCCACGAAGGCTTTAGGCTAGAAACTCAACATTACATGGGAAACCACCCTTTGGAAGGGTCAATGGTTGGGCCAGCTGGCGAAACTTTGAGGCTGCGGGTCCTGGAACCTGATTGATATCTCCACTGTTGGGGACATAATGGAAAGTGGGGACATCATGCTGTTTGCCTCCATGAGATGGGAATATCATCTCCACCCGACCCAGTTTCTTAAAGATATGCAGTTGCGCCTCGCATGGCAGGCGGAGGGGTTGGATGGGATGGAGATCACGGAAAATGTCCCTTTTTTAAGGGCGCCTTTTACTGGAAGAGATAAGGAAGGGTGCAATTTCTCTAATGTATAATACGTTAAAAATCAATATGCCTGACAATTTGGGTTCTCCCAGAGGGAGATGGATGCGAGATGTGGGGGAACTTGAGGGCAATGACTGGGAGGCAGCATTGATGTGGCCATAAAATCGCACCTGCGACTTATACAGTTAAGAAAAACTCCACAGGGTTTACTATGACCGACACAAGCCACCTCGCCGGCTTTTCTACGTTTGTAGAGGCGAATGGCTCCTTCATACACTCTGGGTTTTCCCCCATATTCAGGCCTACTGGATTGTCATTATTCAGGAACTTAATGCTATTTTGGAAATTACTCTTCCACTCAACCCAAAATTTGTCCTGTTGGGGATCCCCAACGATGTTGATGTCCCGCGTTTTAAACTCCTCTTTGGCACCCTTGCTTTGGCAGTGGCGAAGAGAGATGTGGCCAGGCTGTGGAAGGCTCAGGAACTACTCAATGTTCACGAATGGAAGAGGAGAATGGATTTATATATGACAGCTGAAACAATGTCTTATTGTAGTTGGGACGCCCCCTTAAGTTACATAAGATATAGGGGAGCAAGATAGAGTATTATGGACTGGGGTCCTTGAGCTATGGCCTGTGGCATCCTGATGCTTGTTGCTAGGAGCCTTATAATACTCTGTACTAGGTCTAAGAATGTTATGTTTAGAGTATGGGCAGTTGGAGCTTGTGAATTGTACTGATGACAGCTCTCCTGTGGATGGGATCCTTAATCCTAAATAAATACTCATTTTACTTAATTTTATCCTTGGACATCTTTACACTTGGCGACGGAGGATGGGATAAGGATGGAAGGATCTCAACACCATGCTACTTCTGATTTTTTTTTTACTTGAACTATGAAGACTTAATTTGGAAGGTATTGTGTTTTTTTTTGTTGATTTTTTTTCATGAAAAGCTTGAAGGCTTTATTATAACAACTTAAGTAGAGCGGTTTTTCAAATCTGATACATGTACCCAAGATGTGCTGTATTTAAATCTCTACGGATAATGGGGTTTTGAAGTTGAAAGTAAATTACCTCATATAGGGAGATACGAGTTTTGGAGATTGCCTTTACCTGGAAGATTACTTGGGATGGTATTTATATTCTTTTGGCAAAACCAAGTACTTTGTTTAAAGAGAGGCTCATCGTAAAACGGTGCAATCGCGGTATGAGCATTTTTTAAACTCACTGCGCTCGAGCATTCTCTTCGGTCTGCCACGGACCGTTCCTGTTAAGATGTCAGCATTCTCTTTGGTTGTCATCTGCAACGGAGCGTTCCTGTTAAGACGCCATTCGCCGCAAGAAAGGAAGCCAAAAGGATTCTGGGTAACGCGTATAACGTCATCACGATCACGACGGAATGCGTTTCGACGTCATGATGCCAAAGTGTCAGCCATTTTGAATCTGATGTTTACATCTCATCATCTGTGTATCTGAATTTATCCTTTGATTGCGGTAACGGCTATAATCTTAACAGCTATAATCTCCTTTTATATCATCACGATTTCATTGGATATTCGAGGATTTTTTTTTTTTTTTAATCTACGAAGGAAAGGTAAAAGGTACGTTTTGGGCATTACTGTATCTTGCTTTTGCGTGACAACAGTGACACGCACACTAAGGGACAAAAGTACTTTAAAATCAAAGTGGCACGCATTCGTAGTAAACTTTAAGGAACAACTTTATTTTCCTTTAAAGTAAAGAGACATTGTTTATTTAAACATTAACTGGTGTGCAGCAGTGACATGCACATTTTAACTACTATCTTATAATCCACAATTTATTTGAACATTTCTTCAGTGTTTATATGGAATTGATGCATTTACCAAGCTCATGTTTAAGATAGTTACACTGAACACTCGATTATGTGTTGTATTTATCCAACCTTACACATTTAGTATTTGGTGCATGTGATATTTTCACTATTCGTTTCTCTCCATCCATACTTTTAATTTTATATCATTTAGTTGTTTTAAGGAAACAAGATTCAAAACGTAACTGCACCTCCATTTTTTTGTCTTCTCCTGCGGATCTCCCCATTAGATGGCAAAAATGGTGGAAGGTATTCGAGAGATACGCGAGAGTGTGCGGATCTAGCTTAAGTGCAGAAAGAAAGACTGCATTATTATTACACTGCCTAGGTTCAGAGGGTCAGGAGGTGTTTGATCATCTTCCGGAACTTGATGATGGAAGTTTAAATTAGTGTGAGGTTTGTATAGCCAATCTCGATAAACATTACCTCCCAAAAATCAATACCATCTTAGAAAGATACCACTTTGGTCGCAGAACACACCTAGTAGAAGAGCTCATTGAGAATTATATAAATCCACTAAGAAAACTGGCATCCACTTGCAAATTTGGCGCATCCATTGATGAAAGAATGAGAGACCAGTTTAATGCTGGGATGCAATATTGAACGTGCTAGGGAGGAGTTGTGGCAAAAAGATGAGCCTGGTTTGGATGATGTTATTACAATAGCAGAAAGAATTGAACATTCTATTAAATGTGTGGAAGTTATAAAAAAAAGAAGGGGGAAATAAAGAGAAAAATTCTGTTAATGTTGTTAAAACCACACACATGCATAAAGATGTCAGTAGTCAAAAAGATGTTAAGAAAGAGACTTCATTTAACAAGGTGCCTGATAGGAAACCGGTAGGTAAATTTGATTTTTCTCAAGTAAAATGTTTTCGGTGTGGGAAGATGGGACATTTTCCTAATGACAGACAGTGTCCTGGGTGGGCAGCGACATGTGATAAATGTAAGAGGAAAGGACACTTTACTGTTGCTTGCAAGGGAAAAAACTACAAGGGAAAGGTTAACAAAATATTTTATGATTTTGATGAGACGAATGAGAATGATGAGGAAGTTGATTGTGGTCAAATTCTGGTGCAAGCAATTCACAGTCAAGAAGGCAAAAACTGCCCCACAGATGATATTCTTGTTGATGGTCAATCTACAAAAGTACTTTTTGGGGGGCGTGGCTTGCAGCCGACGAAAATGGCCGCTTGCTAAGAGAGCTCCGAGGTTGAAGTGACCCTCCGGAGAAAATCCGACCATTTATCCTGACACTTTCTGGGAGGCGACGGCACCAGTGAACGCCCGTGTCCGAGCGGCATCGCCGACAGCAAGTCCGGGGAAGATCCGAGACACAGAGCCGATACCACTCGAGGCCGAAAGAAGAGGGCCTACCCCCGTAACAGAAGCCGGGGCCTCAAGTGATCCGCAGGCCGGAAACTCTCCGGGGCAAAGAGTAGCTGAAACACCGCCGAACATCGGACGGAGAGTCGGGCACGGCAGGCAAGCGGGATCATCCCACGTAGCCCTTTGCAGCAACGAGACCCTAAGGTGGGAGCGCACAATCGGTCCCGCAGCGCGGGACAGTGACTGGGGGCGGAGAGGCGATCCGCAGTCCCGGACCGGGCGCGGCGGGAAAAACACAGTGAGGTACCCGCACCGGTGTGGAGGCAACCCGCAGCCGCGACTGGCACTGGAATAGCCCCAAACCCGCACGGCATCTCCCGGCAGCTACCGAAAGAAGGCCTGGACCGGAAGTAGCAACCGGGGCCCCGAGTACCTACACAAGCCGAATAGGCCCCGCAATGGGCGGCTAAACTGCAGCACAATTCACGTAAGAGACCCCTATCCACCCGACACGCCGGACTCGTAGTGGGGGCCCCACAATAATAACCAGATGGCTACAAGGTGGGTTAAGGCAAATAAATTATAAAGACCGAACCGGGAGGGGCGACACGACCCGCACTCTGCGCAAGCACCAGGCACTAAAGAGGCTCTAGGGGCCCGCTCCTACAAGACCCCTGAAAGCGCCGGCATTCGGCTGCCCACGCCATTAGCTCAGAACTATAACGCACATAAACGAAAGAGGGGCGACGCATTGCCGAGACTACAGGCCCCACCCGCGTGCATTGTGAATAGCGACGCATCTCCCCCATACAGCCGACCCAGTGTGCCAGGATGTCTGGCAGAGGCCCAAGAAACCTCACGACGCAGGCCAAACTGGACAAGTATGCCTATAATAAAGACTTTCCCCCATTGCAAGAAGGGAGGACCTCGTCAAGCGGAGCTCAAGGTGGAGGAACGCCCAAAAAAGTCACGCTGGAGGACATAATGGCGGCGCTGGCCGAAGTACAAACTACTGTGGGCTCCATTTCTACAGACGTCTCATTACTCCGCGCAGACTTTCAAAAAATCACCACCAGAGTGACGGAAGTGGAGCGGACCACAAAATCACTAGTGGGCGACACGGCAACGCTAGCAAAGACGGTCTACCGACTCGAAACTGAAAACAAACTGTTGGCCGAGAAGCTGGACGACCAAGAAGGACGCGTGTGATGCAATAATGTGTGCATTTTAGGTATTCCGGAAAGTGAAGGCACCCAGGCAATGGACTTATTCGTGGAAGATCTGATAAAAACTAGGCTACAGCCCAAGGGGCTTTCCACATTCTTCTCAGTAGAAAGGGCACACAGGGTGCCAGGCGGAACGGCTAAGCCAGGGGCGCCCCCGAGACCGGTGTTTGCACGCCTCTTCAACTTCAGAGACAGGGATGTCGTTCTCCAAACAGCACGGATCTCCCCACAAATCCGAATACAGAACTCATCGATCTCCTTCTTCCCTGACTACACTGCAGCAGTGTCAAAACGGCGTCGAAGCTTTCTGGAAGTTAAAAAAGTCTTGCGGTCACGTGAAATACCCTACTCCATGCTGTTTCCGGCAAGGCTGAGAGTGGCTGCTGAGGGGAAGACATGGTTCTTTGAGTCTCCTGAGGAGGCGTACGACTGGCTTGAAGGCTGGAGAAAGAAAGAGGGACCCCTTCGTAGTGGGAGAGACCGCAGCCGCCACGCAGATGAAGCAGAGATGGGTAGCCCTGAACTCTTCACCCCCCACCGAGGAGGGCTAACGAAATCCGGATCAAGGAGACTCTGGCCTGAAATGATTCTTACGGACCGAATAAGGACTTTCACCTACTGACCTGCAGATGCAGGAAGACATTTGTTGGAGGCCTGCTCTGGACATGGGGCGGAAACTGGCCCGCACGCAAAGGAAGGGTCACATTCACCTCAGACGTTGTAACCCCTACACGCAAGTACACTGTTGGGGCATGGGTTAGAGCACTCTGCTGAGTTGGGGTGGCGGACAGTTCTGAGTCCGTCGGGCAGGGAGGGGGGAGGCGTTATGGGATGGGGGAGTTAGTAATACAAAGTTTTTTGTTTGAATATTGCAACACGGGCACCGTTTCTTCTTCACACATTTAGGCACGACGGCCTGGCCGGGGCGACCATCTGGGTGCATCCGGTCACGATCTCCTAGGCACGACACTCACACCATAGGCACACTGCTAGAAACGCGGGAACACGTTCCACACTCCCACATACCTCGGACCTCGGTCCGCATTCTACATCCGATGACACTGATGCACTTGCTTACCGATGATCATGGCTAATCATGATATCTCTTCACCAGCCCCCCAATCGCAACCACTAGTTGCCCCCACGCTAACTATCATATCGTGGAATGTCAATGGCCTAGGCCATAAAATTAAGCGGGGGCCTAGTCCTCCAATATCTCAAGAGAAAGGCGCCCACATTAGCCCTACTACAGGAGACACATTTGGTGGGGACTACCTCCAAGGCTCTTAATCGATGGGGCTTCAGGATGGTCACACACGCAGAATTCTCAGCGGGTTCCCGTGGGGTTGGAATCCTGGCCCAAAAAAACACTCCACTCCTCATCAAACGCACATGGGCGGATGACCACGGGCGATTCGCGGCGATACATTGTCAATGGGAGGGGCGGCCATATAACATAATCTCAATCTACATTCCCCCTATGTTACACCAAGGGGCATTCCAAGACCTGGGTAAACTACTACTTGAACTCCCAGAAGGTGAACTAATTATGGGAGGAGACTTTAATTCCGTATCGAATGCAGCGATTGACCGGCAGCCTCCTCGTGAAACCACTAGACCCAACCAGATGTTTAACGACTTCCTAGAAGCAATGGGATTGGTGAATATGTGGAGACTTAAACATCCCCATGACCGTCATTACACGTTTCATTCAGGGGCACATAATAGTCTCTCCAGGATAGACTACATACTAACCTTGGCGATCCCCCCGGAAAAAATCACGGCTCTAGAACACCTACCAAGAGGAATATCAGACCACTCCCCTGTGCACCTCACCTACATGGCACAACCCTCCAGATGACATAGAATATTCCCGGTGTACCCCGGCTATCTCAAAAAACAGAGCTATTTTAAAAACACTAAAAACCTCCACTACACATTACTTTGAGGAAAACCCAGACTCAGTACATTCGCCCCCGGTTTTATGGGAGGCATTCAAGGTAGTACTCAGGGGACAAGCTATCTCTACCATTTTCAGGCACAAAAAAGAACAGCGGGCTACTGTTGAAGCACTAGAAGCAGCAGTTCAAACTGCAGAATTGGCCCATGCCTCAGATAACACAGAATACACAGCAAACACACTAAAACTAGCGTCACAAGAGTACAAGGCATACGTGGAAGACGTAACCAAGACAAAACTGACAAACACACTGCATAGGATTTATGAGTTGGGCGACAAGACTGGGAAGATGCTCGCATGGATTGAACGTAGGGAAAGGGCCAGTAGATGGATTGCCACATTAGAGTGTTCAGATGGTACACACACGACTGCTCCACCGCAAATTGTAGAGGAACTGGCCACTTATTATGAGACCGTATACACTGCTCGGGGTGGGAAGACGGAGGAAGACTGCTTGCAATACCTGCAGGACATACCCCTACCCACACTATCACAAGAAGATGCGCAGACACTTGAGGGCGACTTCACAGGGGAAGAAGTGGGGAAGGCAATAGCAGCACTGCATACTGGGAAAGCGATGGGGCCAAACGGCCTACCCGTTGAACTCTACAAAACACTATCACGACAGATCATCCCCTACATGCTCCCGATGTATAATGACTGCCTATCAAGAGGAGAGCTCACGGCTGACCAACGACTAGCCACCATTGTCGTAATACACAAACCCGGCAAACCACCTGACCAAACATCTTCCTATAGGCCGATCTCCCTAATGAATGTGGATGCTAAAGTCCTGGCGAAAATTCTGGCGCTACGACTACAGACCCAACTTACAGACCTAATACACCCGGACCAATCGGGCTTCATGCCTGGTAGAAATACATCACTTAACCTACGGCGCATTAATGGCGTCTTGCATCGTATTCCCCTCTTACAGGAAGACGCGGCCATCCTTTCTCTTGACGCAACAATGGCCTTCGACCTGGTGGAATGGCTATTCCTATTTGCGGTCCTCAGAAAGATAGGCTTCGGCCCTAAATTTTGCAGTTGGGTTAAACTTCTCTACACCGAGCCGATGAAGCTGGTGGTGGCAAATGGCCACACTTCCCGCACATTCACACTGGGACGCGGAACGAGGCAGGGATGTCCTCTATCCCCGCTACTCTTCGCTCTCATACTTGAACCTCTGGCGATGCAGGTACGAGTAGACCCCGTAATCAGAGGGATCACATGGGGGACGGGATGGGAGGACCGCATCTCCCTCTACGCGGACGACGTATTGGTTTATTTGATGTCCCCCACCCAGTCACTGACAGCTTTGATGGACCTACTCACGGCCTACGGAGAGGTATCGGGATACACCATTAATTGGACCAAATCGCTTCTTTATGTCCTGCGAGGCCACACACCGACGCTACCCCCAGACTGCAACCTACAGACGGTCACCAGGGGATTCAAATACCTGGGAATCTATGTCACGCCACAAGAACCCTTATTCATGGAAGAAAACTTAATGAAACCGCTGCAAAGGCTAAAATCCGACGTCACACACTGGCGCTCCTTACCGCTTACGTTGCTATGGAGGGCCGCCTTATTTAAGATGCTATCACTCCCTAGATTTCTTTACGTGTTGCAAAACACGCCCTTTCCAGTCCCTCTCACCTATTTAAGTCCGTAGACACAGAAATCTCAGCACTCCTGTGGGATGGGAAGCCAGCCCGTATAGCGCACGCCAAACTAATCCGATCCTGGTATGACGGGGGGATCGCCCTACCCTGTGTTAAATTGTATTACTGGGCAGCACAACTAATAGCGGTTAATCAGTGGATACACACCCCACAACTGGACCCGGCCTTCCGTCTTGACCGGACTGTGCTACCACCTGACCAACTCATGAGGGCACTATACACGAACAAACGACGCCACGCCCTTACAGGCCCAACAGCCCACACGATCAACATCTGGCACGCAGCACAGAGAGCCTTGGGATGAGAGGGAGTGCTCACGCTTGCCACGCCACTTTGGGACACGCAGCAACTAGGTACCCTAGCAAACACAAAACGCTTCCGGCAGTGGGACTTAATTGGTATCTCTAAAATCGGGGACTTATGGAAAAAAGGTGAGATAGTCACCTTCCCAGCCCTTAAAGAAAAATACGGGATGGCAGACACCGAACATTATCGCTACGCACAAATCAAGCATGCACTACAAGGGGCAATTCCGACAGGTACCCAACTGGCTGAATCTTCCCCCCTGGATGATAGACTCCTTACTGAAAGCCTAGACAAAAAAGCGATCTCCCTCACTTATTGCAAACTTATCAATAACATGCCCGACCCCACGGCTGTCCTCCGGAGCAAATGGGAAATAGAACTGGGGGACATAGAGGATGAAGATTGGCTATACGCACTAGCATCTGCCAGGGAGGCCTCCATCCCGTCACGACTCAAGCTAGTGCAATTGAAAATATTACACAGAATATACTACTCCCGCACACTCCTACACCGGCTGGGCCACATCCCGGAACCTATCTGCCTCCGTGGATGCGGTCTCCCGGGCACATTCTTTCACATAATATTGGACTGCCCCAAGATCCAATCTTATTGGAGCCGAAACTCTCCGAAATATCAGAAGCAGGTGGTGTCGAATTACCAAGAGAACCGAGATGTTGTTTACTGAATATTTGGTCACCCACTGACATGAATCGGGGAATGCAGACATGGGCAACATTGGGCCTAGCCCTTGCGAAACGAAACATTGCCAGGAACTGGGGCTCAGGGGTAGGACCCACATGCGCACAATGGGGTAGAGATATGGACACAGCGATGCTGGCAGAAAAGGCAGTGTATGTACATCGGGGATGCCCCAATAAATGGACTAGGGTATGGGGGGAATGGAACAAATACAGAGGGCAAATATGCGACCCACCTCAGGAGCTGTCCGATCTTGAAAGTAGTCCATGAAAGGGATACCCTGAAATGATATTGTTGCGTTGAACTGGAGTTATATTTGCCGAAGGGAGGGATGGAGACCCTATATAGCCCTTGCCTGGTGGGATGAGGGGATAACAAATGACTATGATACGTAGATGTCACTCTTCTGTGAAGATCTAATTTCAGAACCACCCATGACCCAATATGTTGGGGAAACGTTGGCATTGAATGGAAAGTAACAAAGTCTACTTGATGTATGAAACGGAAAGTGTGTTGCAAAGAATATATGCCTTTAACCTATAACTTACTCGAAATGTCAAATGTTATGTTTAACATGTAAAAGCCAATAAAATATGTTTTAAAAAAAAAAAGTACTTTTTGATTCTGGTGCTAAAATCACCATTGTGGCGAAGGAATTTTATCTTAAGAAATTATTGGGTAAAATCAAAGTGTTTTGCCCTGATATCAGACCATTTGCCTATGGTGAGGAACCAATCAAACTTTTTGGTTATTTTTGGGCACTTATCAATTACAAGGAAAGACTGACAGCACAAAAATCTATATATCACAGAAGGGTGATAGTATTTTAAGTTGGTTTCATCAAAGAGATTTAGGCGTAATGTTGGACCCCAATTCCTCCCCTTCTATTTTATTGAAAGAACCGTTTGTATCTGCTACAAGAGTCATTTCCCTAGTAGGTCAAGATTCGAGTAAGGACTTAAGTAACAAGTTAAAAGAACATTTTCCGAAAGTTTTTTCGGAGAAATTAGGATGTTTGAAGAACTATTGTCATCACATTCGGTTGAAAGAGAATGCTACACCAGTTTGTTTTATGGTTCGCAATGTACCTATTGCCGTTAGGGATCAAGTCAAAGTGGAGTTAAAACAACTTGTTAAGGAGTGCTTCATCAAAGAGGTAGAAGCAGCCCAGTGGGTTGCTCCGATTGTAGCCGCAAAGAAATCGGAAGGTTCTCTTCGTCTGTGCATTGACCTCAGGGAGTTGAATAGGAGTCTGGTGGTAGACCGCTACCCGTTACCCAAAATTGATGACATGTTAATGTTACTTATAGGGGCTAAAGTTTTTAGCACCATGGATTTGAAATCAGCTTACCATCAGATTAGACTTGATGAGGAATACAAAGATATGACGGCCTTTGTAACCCCATTTGGCACGTTCCGTTTCGTGAGACTTCCGTTTGGCTTGGTTTCAGCTGCTTCAGTCTTTCAAAGGGCTTTAGAAAATGTTTTAAAGGGATTAGATGGAGTCAGGATATACCAGGATGACATTCGAATATTTGGAAGTGATTATAAGGAACATGATACAAAACTTACAGATGTTCTCAATCATTTAAGTGAGTCAGGTTTAACGGTCAAAATTGAGAAATGCAAATTTAAGAGAGATTCCATAGATTATTTGGGTCACACTATTTCGAAAGGAGGAATTTTACCAAAGATGAGTTTAATTGCAACAATATTAAAGATGTCTTCCCCAACCAATAAAGAGGAATTCATGAGTTATTTAGGTATGGCGGAGTACTACAGTAAGTTTATAAATGGGTTTGCTTCTTTATGTGTAAACATGAGTTCTTTGTTGAAGAAAGGTTGTATATTTGTCGGGAGTGAAGAAAAGAAGAGTTTATGATTCTTAAAGAAAGGTTGAACTGTGCTCCGAAATTAAATAGCTTTGATCCTGGAAGAAAATCTGTTTTAATAACAGACGCTAGCCTGAAAGGGTTAGGGGCGGTGCCAGTACAGAAGGTTGATGGTCAAGAAGTTGTTATTTTATTTCTATCAAGGAGCCTAAGGGGTGCCAAGTTACAATATTCCGTTATAGAAAGAGAAGCACTCGCTGTATACCGGGCTGTGAGAAAGCTTAAAAACCTGTTGTCGGGAAGCACAACTAAGGGAATTGATGCGGTGTCAGGTAGAATCACGAGTTGGGTTGTAGGACTGCAAGATTATGATTTTGAGGTGAGGTATCTCCCAGGTGTCTAGAATAAAGTTGCGGATGCTTTATTTCGCCTTGTTCCTAATGATGAGTCGAATCAAGATGATGATTTGGAAGATGAAGAAGAAAAAATGGTATGTGCTATAGGAAAAAATGTGATTGATAAAAACAGATGGGTTTAGGCACTACAGGAAGATTCAAACCTTTTGGAAGTTTTAGAGACTCATCAACGTAGGTTACAAGGTTAAACCCAAAAATAATGAAAATTTGGAGAAATGTTGGCATGTCAGAGACCAACTTTCAAAACATGATGGTTTACTTGTTAGAGGTACTAGGTTAGTTCCACCTACGTCTATTATAAATGTACTTATTTCTTTAGCACATATTGGGCACATGGGCATTTCGAAGACTAAAGAGAGTTTGAGAATGTCGTATTGGTGGCCAAACATGGATTTGGAGGTGGAGCGGAAAATTAGAGATTGCATCGAATATGCTTTAAGTGAAAGAGTAGCAAAACCCAAGGTTCAACCAATGATTATAAGAGACCGTCCGGACAAGCCTTGGGAAGAAGTAGGCTTAGATATCTTAGGGCCTATATACTCTTCTGGGTGTGAATGGCATGTTCTTGTTTTAGTTGATTTTTTGTCAAGGTGGCCCGAGTTTGCCATCACTCGTGGCATTGAGACTAAACATGTTATAGCTTTTCTAGATAAATTGTTTGCTAGGGAAGGAATTCCAATTACAATGCTCATGGACAATGGTAGCCAACTTGTGTCTAGAGAGATGGAGACATTTCGGTCCAAGCATGGTGTGAAACATAAAAAATCATCATTGTACCACTTAGAAACAAATGGCATTGTGGAGAGATTCAACCGTGTACTTGAAGAAACCATTAGAATGGCTAAATCTGCAGGTTCGGATTGGAGAAGTGATATTTTCAGAAAAGTTAAGGCTTATAGACTATCTCCTCATGCCACAACAAGTAGAACGCCGTTTGAACTTTTCAGGTGTAGGAGTGCAAATACAATGGTAACACCTCCTTGGGTGAATGACCTGCATCTTAAAACATTCTCTGAGACTGAGAATTGTAAATGGAAGTTAAGTGAACATAAGAAAATCCAAGCAAGATAAAGACTTCATGATTTGAGGAAAAATGTAAAATAAACATTTGTTAAATGTGGGAGATTGGGTACTCATAAAAAATATATGTAAAAAAAATAAAATGTTATCAGCATCATTTTTGAAACCTATTCAGGTCATCAAGGTTTTCAGTAATGCGGTCAAAACGGCAGATCATCGAATTTGGAACTTGAACAGAGTGGTGGTGATTAGGAAAGACTTTGTACTTAATTCTCCTGATTCTTCAAACACACCACCTCAAGTTTCACATCAACAGAAAGATGATCCAAATGTACGTCTTCAAGACACATCCCATCAAACTATGGTTGTTTCACATAACACAAGGAAATCTACAAGAGTTTTCCGTACACCTGCTTATTTGTAAGATTTGGTAAAATAGTTACTATTAACTTATTGTTTGTTATTGTTAAGAAGGGAGATGTGTGGCATCCTGATGCCTGTTGCTAGGAGCCTTAGAATACTCTGTACTAGGTTTAAGAATATTATGTTTAGAGTATGGGCAGTTGGAGCTTGTGAATTGTAATGATGACAGCTCTCCTGTGGATGGGATCCTTAATCCTAAATAAATACTCATTTTACTTCATTTTATCCTTGGACTTCTTTACATCTCCCAGGCCTTGTCTCAAGTCAGGATTCTTGACTGATTCATCTGTAATACAGGGAGACCGTTTGATCTTTATTTACTAGGTATTCTGATATATATGGGGTATAAATACTTTGTGTACATCGTGGTGGTACTTTTCGAGTATACCTATTGACCTTCAGCACCTTTGGTCCATGTTGCGATCTGCCATGTTATGTTTCTTTTTGCTTTTGGCATAAAATAAAAACCTATTTAAAGAAATAAAATTATACATAACACTTTTGGTAGCATCACAACAAAAATCCTTCTTATCTTCAGTAACGCATTTTCTAGTAGAGACAACAGATTCCTCACACTGTTAAAAACATTTATGCTCAGATTTATATGCTAACATGAGGAGATGATGGACGGAGCGCTGAAACTTTTCAGGCTCTCAACCCCAGTCACTGATCTGGGTTGAATCCATCATCGTTCTTTAGCTCACTTCGCCACCTAAGGTCAGACCCAGACATATGCAAATAAATCTTGACCCTGAGCCTCATGGGCTTATTTGCTGGCACATATTGATTCAGGGGACGCCCTGGTTCTTCTTCTTCCATGAACGCTACAGGTGTTGACAACGTCGCTTTTCTCCCAGTCCTTGCCTCGCACTTTGGTGCCACATTACAGCAGACCGCCACCGGACAGGACTGCAAGTCCCAGGGTGCAGTGCAGTCTTGCGGGAGGAGTCTGCTACAGCTTCGTGCCAACCCGGTGCTTAAAACTTCAGAAGGGCTCCCGAGGTGCGGGACGCCCTGGTTCTTCTTCCACGAAGCTTCAGCAAACGCTACAGGTGTAGCCAACGTCGCTTTTCTCCCTGTCCTTGTCCCGCGCTGCTACAGATTTTAAGCGCTAACCCGGCACTTAAAACTTCATAAGGGCTCCCGCGGCGCGGGACGCGTGCGGGCTTGCCTGGGTCAAGGGCGGGCCCATCTGCGCCCATCAGCACCAGCAAGAGGCTGGGCCACCCACCTTTCATCTGGCCTGTGTGAACCCTTGTGCAGGTACTGCTAGCTCAGGGAGCTTCTGGCTTGTCAACGAGTTACTTACAAGTCCAAAAAGAGATTGAGTTTCTGTAAATCGCAGTACTGTGGTTTTGTTGATCTCGGAAGCATCCATTTTGATTTTATTCATTTAAAAACCAGGGACGATTTTATTTGCCGTGTTAGAACCTTATAACCGCATAGCATATTTTAGAGTCCTCTATGGGTTCAATGCACTGTCGAGAAGCTAACCAGTTACAGTATAAGTCTTGAAATATAGCCTGAGGAATATTTTATAATTGTGTATTAAAGCGTTTAATTTAATTTCTTTTCTTTTTCTATGTATATATTTTAGCATTGTACTAGCCACTAATTGTCGATTGCTAATTTGCACTGTATAAAGGAGTTGACTCTTAGTTTCCCAATCGCCTACAATTTCCAAAAAATGAGTAGGCGGAAATTAACTGCTGGGAAAGGCGTGGTAGGAACTTTAGACGCCTTTTTAACGAGGGCTGAATCTGTCCTCAATAATGAAATTATACTAACGGAGCGCAGGTTATCTCTGGAGCCCTTTACCACTCCTGGCAGGCTTTCTCTTAACCTTGCTTTTCCTGATGCCTTGTCAGCCCCTAATCAGGAGATGCCGTTAGAACGGCGGAGTCAATCACTAATTATTGACACAACACAATCGAATGACACAGTCTCCTCTATAATCTTGGAGCACGAACCAAGTCCAGTTAAACCAAAACTGAGACCAAGAGTGCAGAAAGCAAAATCAAAATCCACCTGCCCCAACAACCCCCCGTCGCAACTAGAAAAAATTGGGATGTTAGGCAGCCAAAGAAACCCATAATGGGTAGCCCGGGGAGGACTGAGGTAGATATACCCACTACTGGTGGTAGCAGTGAGGGAAATTCAACTACCCTGATTAGGACAGGGACACCATTTGCCGGTTTATTGGAGGGGATTAGAAACTATGCTGACTATTCTATTAGATCCTATACTTCAAAAAATAAGCACGGTTGAAGACAGGTTGTCTAATTTAGAAAGGCAGGTGGCGAATACCCCCCGTGATACTGCAACAGCAAGCTCATACAAGCCCAATACCCAAGTGACCATTGTAAGAGGAAGAGAGGAGCGGGACAGAGAAGGGGGAGCCGCAACTATGAGGTTAATATATAATAGTATGACACCAGATAAGAGCTGTTCAAGTAGTCGTAAGCCTGCAAGTACAGATACTTCAGTCCCTAGACAGTGCACATCAATTAGAACAGGGCCCTTATGCCGCAGAAGGACAAGAGACCAGAGGTTAGGTCTCCTCAGTCAACAAGTCTTCCTTTTATTAATCTCCCTCCTGAATCCACCCCTTATGTAGCGATCTTGGGGTAAGTTCCCGCTCTTCCACCAGGGAATAGTGAAAATTATGGGCAGCTAATAAACAAAATAATCCACAGGTTCACACAGAATACAACAGTGAGTGGCAATATATCCACTAACATAATTATGGCACGCAGGGTCAATTGGATTGGGAGCTCCCGTAAACAAGGGATTGGTGACTGCATCATGAATTATTTATTTTTATTTTTTTTTGGTTAAAAACTTTTATTGAGCAATCACGTAAAAGTACATAGATGGGCCCACAACCACACGGGCTGGCCGCTAAGTCGCATAGTACGACACATGAAATAAACAATCATTTCCTAGGTCAGGCCAAATCGTAGAACGAAATTGCTACAGACATAGAACAGGATACAGCAATTTTCTATATAAAACATGAAAAATACTCAACACAAACATAAGGCGAGTGCAATACTCAAGTCAGCCCAAATAGCAGAGGGGGAAGTCACGAAACAGGAGAACAAAAATACATCAATGAGAGTCGGGAAGGCCGTGAGGGGGGGGGAAGCAGGGAGGACAGGAAAATCCTAGAACAGAGCGAAAAATTCCGGGAACGTCAGCCTAAGGAGACAGGGTAACATCGGAGGTGGCAACCAAGGGAGGGGTACAAATTTCTCCACTGTACGCATTCCATTGACCCCAAATTTTCGTCCACGCCCCCGGCCTGCCCCTAGCCATGTAGACTGTCTTCTCACGGAACATGGACCAGTCCATGTTGTCCTCCCACACTGAAACATCAGGAGGTCGGGATGCGCCCCAGAGTTGCGCAATGTCACGCTTCGCGACCATGTAACCCAGGGTCGCCCATCTAGTCTGGGCCACAGAGTAATCGGAGGGTTCCCACACATTCAGCAGACATCGACGGGCCTCAGGCCGCAGGTCAACACCAGTCACCTCAGCCATCAACGCAAGCACATCCACCCAATAAGCTGCCACCACAGGACACTCCCAAAGTATGTGCATAAAGGTAGCGCTCATCCCACAGCCACGCTTACACAAGCCATCCGGGGAAAAACCCATCACGACCAGTAGTACCTCTTGATGTCGGGGAGTGCCATGCCCCCGTCGTACCAAGGGATAGTAAGTTTCGCAAGGGCTATACGTGGACGCCCATCCCAAATCAATTGTCTTTGGAGACTCTCGATTTCTCTGAAATAAGTAGCAGGAACATCGTCGAAAGAATTCTGAAGGGCGTAGAGGAACCGCGGCAAAGACATCATTTTAAAGAGAGCAGCCCTACCCAGAGGAGACAGGGGCAGCTTACGCCAACGGGCCACGTCCAGTCGCAATCTAAGAAGCGGGGGGAGGAGATTACGCTCAAACCGGAGGGAGGAATCCCGGGTAATAAAAATCCCTAAATACTTGAAGCCAGACTGTACCACCTGGATAGGGAATCTGGCCGGCAAAGAGGGCAAAACACCCGAGAGAACATACACACAGGACTTAGCCCAATTAATAACAAGGCCCGAGTTAGCACCGAACGAAGTAAGAACATCAAATAAGACGTTCAAAGATTTACGCGGGGATGTCAAATAAAGAAGAATGTCGTCCGCGTAAAGAGAGACGCGGTCTTCAAAGTCCGGTGACCAACGGATCCCTTTGAGGGAGGGTTCCCATCGAAGCCACGCAGCTAACGGTTCCAAGGCCAGCGCGAAAAGCAATGGAGACAGGGGGCAACCCTGACGGGTCCCTCTACCAAGGCTAAAGGGGACAGAAACTCTACCATTCACCACCACTTGCGCTAAGGGTTCCACATACAACAACTTCACCCATCCAATAAATTCAGGTCCAAAACCAAATTTTTCGAGAGCTGCCCAAAGATTATTATTATTATTATTATTCTGAGTTTTGTATAGCGCCTGGTTACCAAATAGGCATCCCAGCGCTCGCCAGATAATAACACTACCAAAGAATAATGCAGGGTTTAAGCAGAAAACAGAAACGTCTTTAAAAGTTTGCGGAACCGGAGAAGACTAGCTTCCGAACGAAGTTGTAGGGGCAGTGAATTCCACAAAGTGGCCACATTTATCGAAAACCTTCTGCCACCAGTTCTAGCCCTCTTCACCCTCCCGACCTGAAGAAGATGTTGATGGTCGGAGCGAAGAGAGCGAGGAGCCTTGTAAGGCTGGACCATCTCCCCCAGAATAGGTGGGCCTACCCCATGCAGAACTTTATGGGCTATACAGAGTGATTTGAATTTCACCCTGTCCCTAACAGGGAGCCAATGCAGAGCCCTCAGCGCCGGGCGAGCAGACTGACGCCTGGGGAGACCCGTCAAGAGCCTGGCGGCAGCATTCTGCACTTGCTGCAGTTTGTTCAGGGTAGATTCAGGTGCACCTAGGAATAACGCGTTGCTGAAATCCAGCCGCGAGATGATCAATCCCTGGATGAGAAGCCTCCTAGTGGACGCTGGGAGCAAAGGTAAGATCTTCCGGGCTGAGCGGAGCAGGCCAAAACACACGCCAGCAGTCTTTTTAGCATGCGTTTTAAACGAAAGGCCCCGCTCCAGCCACACCCCCAAGCTCTTGATCTCCTGCTTGGGGGTGGGTACCGGTCCCAGACAGTCAGGCCAGCTGCTGGGGGACAAAGATGGAGAGGAGTTCCCCAGCAGCATGAGTTCCGTCTTGGAGCCGTTCAACTTTAGCGCTGAGCTGCACATCCACGTGTAGATCTTCTCCAGACACGAGTGCAGCCGGTCGGGATGATGCGCCGACTGGGAAAGGCCATCCACCAGCTTAGTATCATCAGCTTAGCTGATGATTTTAATACCCAGCGGCAGTACCACACTCTCCAGGGGGGCCATGTAAATGTTGAATAAGGTAGGGCTCAATGAAGAGCCCTGTGGCACCCCACACTGGAGAGGGATTGTAGATGATTTTTCATGGCCTTCCCACACCTCAAATGTCCGACATTCCAAGAAGGAAGCAAACCATTTGAGAGCCACACTGGTGACCCCCACCCCCGACAGCCGTTGGAGAAGCACCTGATGGTCCACGGTGTCAAAAGCAGCACTGAGGTCCAGGAGGATCACTGCCACTGATCCCCCCGAATCCAAAATGCTCCTTGCATTCTCCACGACCGCCAACAGGGCGGTGTCAGTCCCCTGACCGGGACGAAAACCCGTTTGGGAATCGCCCAGGAGGGAGTTAGCTTCCAGGAAGTCCGACAGGCGACTGTTTACCAACTTCTCAGCCACCTTACTAATACCCGGCAGCAAGGAGATCGGCCTAAAGTTGGCGAGGTCGGCGGGATCCAGGTTAGGCTTTTTCAAAAGAGCCTTAACCACCGCCCCTTTCCAACTGGGGGGGACTATCCCTTGAGTGAGGGACAAGTTTATAAGGTCCGTCACTGGGCCGCCGATGGTAGAAGCCACCTGTTTAAGATATTTAATAGGTGCTGGGTCTTTCGGGGAACCACTCTTCATGGTCCTCAAAACCGAGAGAGCTTCCTCCGTAGTGACCGGACCGAGAGAGGCCAGCTCCACTGATCGCATCCTAAGTTGGGAACTGAAGTTATCATCCAAGGAAGAAGCCTCCCCCTGGCGGGGAAGGGAAGCCAGTATGTTGTCGATTTTGGATTTAAAAAAGGAGGCCAATTCTATGCATTTTTTGCGTGGGTCCTCGTGGATGACCTGAGGTTCGGGGATATTCAGTAGTTCCTTTATGACCCTGAACGACTCTTTGGAAGAGTTGGCCGCAGAGCCTATTCTCTCTTCAAAGAATCCCGATTTTGCCACCCGAATAGCAGATTTATAACTGCTCAGAGCCGCACGATATTGTTTCCGGCTCGTTTCACTCCAGTCTCTTCTCCAGGACCGCTCTAGCCTCTTGCATCCCTTCCTCAGGGTCCTCAATTCAGACGAATACCAAGGCGCCGAACCCACTCTCTTCCCCCTCGTAAGTTGTTTCTTTTTTGGAAGGAGGGTGTCCAACGAGTCCGAGAGCCAGATGTAAAAATTGGCATCAGCACTGATCGGGTTGACTCCCCGAGGGGGTAGCGTAGCCTCCAGGTGTACCGCCCAGGAATCAACTATGAGCCTCGACCAGGCTCTTTCCAAGATTTGAACCCTTGGGGCCACCGCTACTGGACTATCAAATTGCCACTTTGCGGACACCAAAAAATGGTCTGTCCAAGGCAGGGCAAGAGCCGGAGATGAATTGAGATAGTCCAGATTTGAAAGTATGGGATCTAGCAAGTGGCCCTTCTCATGGGTCACGCCCGAGTTGGCCAAATTGATTCCAAAAGATTTGAGGTCCTCGAGAAGATCTACACCCACGACATTGGTGGGGTCATCAAGATGGATATTGAGGTCCCCGAGAAGGACAAAATTGGCAGACGAGGAAGCAAGAAGTGCGGTAGTTTCTAGGAGAGAGTTAGGGAAATTTCCCAAGGGTCCAGGAGGGCGATAAATCAGCAAGCCTACCAAGGACACTGTAGGTGAAAGACGAAGGGAAAACTGACAGCTCTCACAATCAGTCACCCCTCCGATCTGAATCTTACAAGCCAGCGTGTCTCTGAAAAGGATAGCAATGCCTCCTCCCCTCCCTATAGGTCTATCAAGGTGGGATATAAGAAAACCTGGAGGGAGTGCTCTGACCATATCAGGGCCGGAGCTGGATGAGAGCCAAGTCTCGGTAAGAAACAACACATCGAGCTCGTGATCCAAGATGAGTGAATTAATTTCAATGGCATGACTCGGCAAGGACCGGCAGTTTAATAGAGCCATGGAAAGGGCGGATTTCCCCGCCACTAAATTCTGGCCGGACAGACAGGCTCTACACGGTAGGAAAGGAAAGGTTCCCTCCTGTGCAAAACAACAACTGGTAGGGTGGGGCGAACGATAGGAGATAAGAACATCCCTCCCATATCGTAACCTGTTGGTAGGAGGCGCCAGAGGAACGGGCATGATGACAGGCCCTAGGCCCATCTGGGCCCGGACGGGCACAGACGGGCTGAACTCTGGCGTAACTCCGGCGTCAATTCGGCGTCCCCGCTGCGCGTGACCGCTGCGCGTTGACATGGCTACCTATATACTGAACCAGCAAGGTAGAGAAAGGACTGATGCACGCTGCTCCCACTCACCAAAGATGGCCGCCTCGAGACAGGGCGAAGGACCCGCAAAGAGCGGTGAGTTGTACCAATTAGGGTGCAAGTAGAGATGACAGAGATGAGGGTATGTGGGCCAGGCAATTTTAAAATCAAGGAATAAGTGCCCAAAATTAAAATAAACTCAAATACAAAAACGGGAGAGTAAAAACGAACAGACTGCTACTGCACACACACTACTCGTAAATAGCGCCACACGCTGGTCAAGGACCGCGCTGACCGAGGTTGCCTACCTATATACTGAACCAGCAAGGTAGAGAAAGGACTGATGCACGCTGCTCCCACTCACCAAAGATGGCCGCCTCGAGACAGGGCGAAGGACCCGCAAAGAGCGGTGAGTTGTACCAATTAGGGTGCAAGTAGAGATGACAGAGATGAGGGTATGTGGGCCAGGCAATTTTAAAATCAAGGAATAAGTGCCCAAAATTAAAATAAACTCAAATACAAAAACGGGAGAGTAAAAACGAACAGACTGCTACTGCACACACACTACTCGTAAATAGCGCCACACGCTGGTCAAGATAGGGCCACTCAACCGTGTCAAAAGCCATCGAGGCGTCTAACGAGGCCAAAATGGCCGGCTCCGTCAGAAGCCCCGCCCTCGCAACAGCGCCGTGAAGACGACGTAGGTTAAGAGCCGTGTTGCGATGCGGGATAAATCCGGACTGATCCGGATGAACCAAGTCGCTAATGACCGTCAGCAGGCGGGTTGCCAGGAGCTTAGCCAGGACCTTAGGCTCAACATTTAACAGGGAAATGGGCCTATAAGACGAAGAGGTCCCGCGGTTTCCCGTCCTTGGGAATAACGACTATCGTGGCAAGACGCTGGTCATACGGGAGAATACCCCGTTCCCGGGACTCCAAAAACATGGCACGAAGATAGGGCGCTACCTTGTCAGGGCGTAGCTTGTACAGCTCAATTGGCAACCCATTCGGGCCCAATGCCTTGCCCGAACGGAGCGAACGAATGGCAGTCGCTATTTCATCCGTAGTAAAAGGGGACTCCAACGAGACACGGTCCAGATCGGAAACACTGGGCAAAGCTATATCGCGCAACAAAAGGCGAGAGTCAGCCACATCTCGTCCAGACACAGGGGTATACACCACACGAAAATACTCAGCAAAACATTCAACTATTCCAACCGGGTCTGTCACTCCGACACCAGTCGACGACTGAATCACAGGCACCACACGATGCGCTCTCTCTTTCTTATCCAACCATGCCAACAATTTACCCGCTTTGTCCCCCACATCATACAGACGACCCTGCTGTTCCCGGAACATCAGTCTAGCCGCATCCGTGACCAAGGATTTATAAGCAAATTGTTTCAGACCCAGGGCGTGGAGTTTATCAGAGGTGATCTCAGACTCTAAGTCGGCCTCCCTCTCAGCAATCTCTATCTCAAGGTCCACCACCTCCCGATTCCTAGCCTTCTTGGATTCAGCAATTAGAGAAAGGGCCTGCCCACGAATCACTGTTTTAAAGGCCTCCCACAGGGATACCGCCGAGGAAACCGACCCCTCGTTGTCCAAAAAGTAGGCATCCAAAGACTTAGTCAAAAGGTTCCGGGTCTCAGGGGAGGCAATATACCAGGGGTTAATTGGAGCCACTCGGCCCACCGCCTCCACCCCCAACTCAAAACAAAGCCAGAGCGGAGAATGATCGGAGATGCCCCGGGGGAGGTGTCTGATCTCACGCACCGCCGGCGTCTGCGCCGCGGGCATCAGGAAATAATCCAGTCTAGACAGACTCCCGTGGGCCCCCGAATGGAAAGTGTATTGAAGCTGGGTAGGATGCAGGAGCCTCCAGCAATCCACCAAACCAAACGTATCCAAAAACCCACCTAACCACTGTTGGGCTAAAGGAGTATCCCTAGGGGGGTAGCAGACCGGAGATCACAGAATTAAAATCGCCTGCAAGAAAAAGAGTACTATCAGGAAGGTCCAACAACACACGGCCCAAATCGGCAAAGGTAGAAGTCTGTAGGCCGGGGGGCACATAAACAGTAAACAAGGAGAGGGTACGACCTTCATAGCGACCCACGAGGGCAGCATAACGCCCCGATCATCAAGGATCACATCATCAATAGCTAGGGGGAGGGAAGCCCGAACAAGGATACCCACCCCCCTGGAACCCGAGGTAAACCCCGAATGTGCAGCAAGGCGATACCCCCACCTATTCATCGCACGACAAGTATTGCCCACCAAATGAGTTTCCTGCAAGAAAACAATATCGGGAGATAAACGGCGTAGACATTTTAACACCACACTCCGCTTAATGCGATCTCCCAGACCATTAACATTCCACGAAACAAGCCTCAACCCGCTACCCCCCATCCCACACAGCAACCCCGAAACCCCCCCGCAATGAGCATGACATAAAAAGGAGCCGAAGCCAGATTGATTCGCCTTGAAAACAGAACACAAAAACATCGAACATCCCAACCACCCACCCCCCAACAATCAAGAAAACACCCCCCACCCTGCACCCCTGCAAAATGCTAAATAGCCACCCCAACATGCAGTGTGCCTGTCGCCCAGGAACCCCCATTCTACAAAAAGAACCCCGGAGGAGGAAAGGCTCCGGCCCACCCGCCACCCCGAGTAAGACAGATAATGAGGAGAATACACAAACAGCAGAGGCACTGAGGCATCAAATCCCTGAAGAGTTTACTCTAGTCGAGGGCCCAGGCGTAGGTGGATTGTTCAGCTCTCCACACCACCCTCAGCACCACCCGGGTGGGCGGCGGACTCAGTCTCAGGAGATCGATCAGGCAGAGAGTCCATCCAGTCATTTACAGAATCAGGCCGATCAAAGAAGAAGGTTCGGTCGTTGTACTCAACGCGCAGCCTGGTCGGAAAAAGCATGGCGTAGCGAAGCCCCATGTCTCGGAGACGTTTCTTAACATCACGGAAGCCCATACGCTGTCTCTGGACCTGTTGAGAAAAGTCCGGATAGAAGTTCACCGTGGCGTTCTCAAAGGCCACCGGGCCCTTCACACGCGATGCTTGCAGGATAGCGTCCCGATCCCTATAATGGAAGAGTTTCGCAACAATAGGCCTCGGCGGGGCACCTGGTTTACCCTTGCCCCCCGGAACACGAAGGGCACGTTCCACAGCGAAAAACTTCGTCAGACCAGACGGAGAGAGGTGGTTCTGGATCAAATCCTCAACAAGGAGATCAACAGAGTGAGTTTCTGGATTCTCCGGAACTCCGACCACTCGTACATTACAGCGACGTGCCCTGTTCTCAAAGTCCTCCAAGCGCCGGGTCATGAAGTCGTTCACCCTGCGAAGGTTGCCGACCTCCGTCTGTATCTCCGAAACGTCCTCCGTGAGACTGGATGACTTAAGATCCAGTGACTTCACCTTCTCATTGGTTTTCGACAGGTCAGCACGAATCAAGTTGACCTCGATGGCCACGGTGTCGATTTTGTGGGCCAAAGCTTCATATTGTTGGCCTATCGACTCCTTCATAGCAGAAATGGCGCCCATGATGTCCTGCAAAGAAGGCTCCGTTGACGCGTCCACAGTGAGATCAGCTTTACTGGCTCCGGGCAGGGCGGTTCCGGGGGACCCCTTGGAATGGGTGTAGCGGTCCATCACGTTAGACTGGACCGGGCCCCCACGCAGGGGCGTCTTGGTCTTCCGAGTCTCTCGGTCCCCCCTGCCCGCCATATCAGAACTGCGTCACCAGGTAATTAACCAGGCTGGATGGAGTGGCCACAGGAAAGTAGGGCCTCGGGACCGAAGAACCGCAGCTAGGGCACCACTAGTAGAAGGGCCAACAGATAGGAGAATAAGCTAGCCAAAGGCCCGACAGCCGTTCCGTGCCCCGACTGCAGCCCAGGCCAGGCTCCTCTGCCAGATGTCTCAGTCTGAGGCAGAAACGAAACCGAAACTTAAGAGGGGGACCCACAGATCGAATCCCCCTGCCGTTGTTGTTCAACTTCAAGACGGCCACTGAGCCTCACCCAGTCCCGGGCGTACCTCGAGAGTGGAGCCCGAGAGTTCGAACCGACGTAACTCCGGAACCCCGGGTCCAAATCGAATTCCAAAAAGTCCAGGGCAATCAGCCCAGTGTCCTCTATACAAATCCTCGTAAAAAGTCAGGATAAGTTCAGGATATCATGCCGGGAGTGGCGGGGGTCCGGGGAGCGCTGTGCTCACGCGGCCATCTCGGATGCCCGCCAAGCTCCTCCATCATCATTAATTTTGACAACCACCATATTGCGGGTCGGTGTTTTTCTAGGAACTATAGCCTCTCCCCATTAGTGGGTTCTGTTATTAAAATACTACCCTTGGTCTTCTTTTATAGGCCAACACGTTTTTCGTCATGCAATTCTTAGTGCATCATGACTTCATCAGGGCTGCAACCCAAAATAAATATAATGAGAACATCGTACCTTAATCATTTAAATCAAAAAGCCCAAAGTCAAGTAAAGAGAGCAGAAAAAGTAAGTCTTTTCCAATTTTGATTTAAATGATTAAGGTACGATGTTCTCATTATATTTATTTTGGGTTGCAGCCCTGATGAAGTCATGATGCACTAAGAATTGCATGACGAAACACGTGTTGGCTGCGTTTCTGGAGTTTAAGAGCTGTACTTAAGAACTGTATTTAACCTATTCAAAGAAGATTTCAGTGGCAATTGAAGAATATTTTGGATATGTGATGAATGGATTGGAACCAAGACTTTCTTTTGAACTGTCATTTAATGTGACTATAAATACAATATACTTAAAGAAGATTTTTGTTGGAATTGGAGAATTCTTTGGATATAAGACAAACAGATTTGAATAAGGGTTTTCTTTTGAATTGTCATTAAATACGAAGACAACTGCATTTGGATATCTTGTATTCCAATTTGATGACGACTTGTGTGTACCTATAATCCTATAAACTCAGGGAGGAAGTTTCTGTTTAGTTTAAATTGTACCCACTAGCGGGTACTTGTGGGGTTGTTTGGTAACCGATCCCTCCACACTTAGAAGCACTGTTTTACATTAATGAGTTAAAACTTGCCTGACATATAGTAGTGCGCCCAAGTCTAGACCTGGTTACCTATTTTATTTTGCATTGTTTTATGGGCCGCTTAGCAGCAGGGATGTGTCAACAGTTGTCCATGGAAAACACCTTTTGAGGGGGTTCTCGAACAAGACCATATCTTATTCATCATCCTATTCCCCTGGCGCAACCCCAGCAAACTATGGAAAGGCATTTTGGCATCGATCATAGATTGGCTTTAAACAACAGATTTGATACCCTGACTGGTATGGAGGTATGCGACTGACTGCGGGGCCCTGTACCTGCAGGGTCGGAGCAGGCCGCACTGCCACAGTATCCTGGAAGGCTACGCTGCTTTTCTTGTTCCAGCTAGACCCTCTTTGAGGGGGAGACCAAAGGGTGGTTTGGTTACTTATATCTCTGTGGCCGTTGCCTGCAAAGTGCAGGTAATGCCTACTACACCCCCAGGAATTCTAGCTTTAACGGCACGCAAGGGGGTTATCAGCTGGGGACTTTTTAATTTTTATAACTCAATTTCTTCCCCGACTGAGCCAAGCTTCATAACTGCCCTGGGAGAAACCATAAATCAATTCCTGAGCCAAAGCTTACACAGCCTTGTGGTTACCGGTGATTTTAATATACATTCCTGTGGTGAGCCGTTAACATCCTGCATCTCTGACTTGGGTTGTCCTCACATATATGGTTTCCATTTTGAACATACTGCTCAAGGGGAGTTGTTAAATGCTTTGACTAATGAATTAGATTTGGTGGCTACGATGGCTATAATGGACCCATGCACCAATTTCCCTGTGCCCACGTTTAAGGGACACGGGAATGGGTAATTTATTGATTTTATTTTAATTTCATCCTCTTTACAATCCCTAGTGAACACTTTTAAAATTACAGAGTGAATTTAGCGATCACAACCCCCTAACGCTCTACCTGACAGGTCCATTGGCAGAAAAAATAGGGGATGCACCAAAGCTGGGCCTACTACGACCAACTGATGGAATGCGGAGACTAAAATGGTCGCAAGTATCCCCAGAAATATTCTATGATAAGATTAAAACAGCATGTGCCGATGAACTATCTCTGCACAATGGAACGGTCCTCGCCAAAAGCGATTCTAGGAACTTTTAAGTCTAGAAAAGGTGACCGCTGTTATCTGCTCCAGCAAAAGGTCAAGCTTTCCCTTGTCCTAGATGGTTCCATTCCAATTGCTCTAAAGCAGCTAAGAGGTTGAGGGAAGTTTTGTCAATCAAACCTAGAATACAAGCCGATGTCTCCACCTGTTGCAGGGAATATAAGATGGCCCTTGCCATACGGAAGGGAGCATTGAAGAATGAAGCATGGAGGGAGCTGCTTGATCCCAGCACTCTTAGAAACAGCTCGAAGTTTTGGAGTGTGGTAAATAAACCACTGTTTGAACAGGAAGGGGGGTGGGGCTTGATTCCCATATAACTGAGGAGGAGTGGGAATTACATTTTGAATCTATGTTTGACTGTCTGCCTGAGCAAAATCACAGGATGCCTCAAGTCACTCAGGAGGTAGCAATAAGATTTGAGGGGGGTGAGATCTTGGGAGGTATAACAGGTTTAACTGTAGGAAATGCACCCGGCCCTGATGGGATTCCTCCAGATCTCTTTAAGTCAGACCTCTCCTTTTGGGCACCGATATTGGAGTCCGTTTTCAATGCGGCGGCACAGTATGGCTGTCCTCAGTCTTGGGCAACCTCTACCATAGTTCCTGTTTTTAAAAAAGGCAACAGAAGCAGTCCCCACTGTTACAGACCCATCTCGCTTATAGACTCATTGGTAAACGTGGTGGGAAGGGTCCTCCGTCAGAGATTATCATCCTGGGAAGAGGATAACATGATTCTGTCTGAAGTTCAGTTCGGATTTCGACAAGATCGGGCTACTGTTGCTCAGTGTCTTAACTTATTTTTGATACTGAGCAAATATACTGTTGCTCGCCATTCACCTTGCCTTCATGGATTTGTCATCGGCCTTTGATTGTGATAATAGGAATAAGCTCTGGCAGTTCATGAGGGCAATGGGAGTGGGAAACAGTGTTGTAAATTTTTTAGAGGACTTACATAAGTCTACTAAAGCCAATGTTAGGTTTTCACAGGATTTGCGTGTTACGAGGGATTTTAATGTTAAGAAGGGAGTCCGGCAAGGTTGCATTTTGGCTCCTTTTTTATTTAATTTTTATATTAATGAATTGGACAGTGTACTAAGGGCAATAGGGGCTGACTGTCCCAGGGTAGGAAGGGGAGGGATCCCCGTCCTGTTATATGCGGACAATGCCGTTTTCATATCCAGGACCGAAAGTGGGTTACAATCACTTTTAACCGCCTTCTCTGGATTTATGTCAGATAGGGATTTGGCAATTAACAATTCCAAATCTTACGTCATGCAAGTGGGGCATCTCGTAAAGAAGAATTTCCAATTTATAGTGGGAGATTTCAAGATTCCCCGTACAAATGTGTTTTCTTACTTAGGGGCCCTCTTTGACGATAAGCTCAACTGGGGTCCCCTATTATTGAAAAAAAAGGGAACGTTGCTAAGGTGAATGCAGCAATTTTTAATTTTGCTTCCAAATTAGGGAAGAAGCCCACTGGAGCTATGCTGCAAGGGTATAAGGCCAAAAGCCTGGCCATAGCTTCATACGGCAGTGAAATATGGGGATATAATGCGGGAGAATCCCTCTAAATAGTGTAAAATGACTTTCTGAAATGCCTATTATGTGTTCCACGCAGCACATCCAATTTAGCGGTCCATGAAGAGTTGAGGGTCTCCTACGTAAATGATGCACACTCCTTGCAACCACTGATATGTTGGTTAAAATGTTGGTTGAATCCAGACCTCCCTCTGACCCACCTTGATAACTCGGCTCGTATTCCGTGGCTGAGGTACGTTAAGAAGAGTTTTGGTAGGCTAGGGCGGTGGGTCCTATTTACTAATCCTGAATGCATTACAAAGAGAGACGTGGAGGAAATTAAAATTACCTTCTCTCAGAAAGGAATGTGGAAAGAGAAGCTAAGGAGGTACAGAAACCAAGTGTGCGTACATACATAATGCTTAAAACACCCTAAGAGCAGACCCATACCTCATGGGGTCGTTGTCCATGCACGAGAAATTTTAACTAACCAGGTTTCGTCTGAACCTTTTCCACCTTTTGCTTGCCAGACCCAAATGTTTTACCAAAAGTAAAGTGTCAGCTCCCTGCGGCTGCGACGGACAGTCTCCGCAGGATATGCTGCATTTTATGTTTTTATGTCAATTGTATGAATTTCCTTGTAAACACTATCTGGTCCCTATTTTAAAAAGATTGAATTTTAGGCAGGCTCATCCTGCATTGGTGTATCTTAAATTACTGAAAGAGGACTGTTTATTTTTTATAGTGGGATTTTTAAAAGCAACTGTTAATTCTAGGAATTATATGGATTTGTAACGTTTTCCTCAGGCTTTTTAATTATGTATCTACTCTCTTTTGCTGTTCTGGATATCATTCTAACAATGCATTGTTACTTATATTATTTTTATGATGTGTAACTTTTATGGTTTGAACTATAAACCGAATACATTTCTGACAGAGACTTCAAACCGCAAATTGCTCCCCTTGTGAATTACCCCAGGCGTCATACTGGATCTGGAAACTTTTGATAGCAATTCCCTTGTTCGTAAGTATGTGGCACAGTGCAAATCTGCATCAGATCTTCCTTTGCCAGATGTGCCGTCGTGGCCACGATATCAACACCAACACTTCACATTGACATCATTTCCCTTTCTTTCTGTGCCTTCGGATGCGGATCAGGAACCCTATCAAATCCTGTCAGCCTCACAAATTCCTTATCTCGTAGAGACCCGGTCTTGGTCGAAGTCAGGGGCGTGGATATGTAGTCAATCCTGAAGCCTATCTCGCAACCATTTATCATCAAAGTCCAGAAGTTCAGGTAAGACCAAAAAATAAAAGAAGCATAAGAGGTCGAAACACGGGTCTCTGTTGTCCAGACACTCCCATTATTCAGACTTGCGTGACAACCTGGTTACCTCCAGCCCACAGAGTAACTCCCCTCGTTTGGAATCAATTACTCAACTGGTCCTGATGTTCTCCCATTTTCTGGGGCCATCAGGGATATCTCAACAGCTACATGAGCTGAAAGTGGCCTTGGACAAAATTATTGGTACATCACCGGATCCTTCAGGACAGTTGGTGATCTTAAGGGTCCTAGGACGCCTCCACAAACTGACATCAATTTCTTTCCGATATCTGTGCTTGCCACCAGACACGGAGCCCACAGAAACCAGAATGCCAGTATGCAGATCTCTAGTGTGAGATCTTAGTGATGGACTGTATTAGACCACAATCCACAAAATGCGGAAACACAGGAATGTGATGGATTGCCTAATGTGAAGAGGCAAGACTACCTCTGGCAGGAGTGCCACTGTTGTCTGGAGCACCAACTTGCCTTATAACAGACGGGGTGCCAGCAGGTCCTTATATGCTTTATAAAAATCCCCTGAAAACCCGCCAAGGCCAGGGATCTCGAGCCATTCACGGCATCTATAGCACTAATGATTTCCTGTGCGGAGAAAGGTTCTGCGAGGAATCCTTGCATATATTTTTCCAGGTAGACCATGGCAATTTCCGCCAAATAGTCCCCCCTGCTCTGTTGTACTGTGAGTCGCCCAAGATGTGTATAACGTGGTGTAATATGATAAAAATGTGTCTCTTATTTCAGTGGTGCACTTGAGGATTTGGCCTGAGGAGGACCGAATTTCAGTGATGCCCAGCCGAGGGCTTCTAAAGGTGTGACAGTGTACGACCCGGTGTGTCTCCTCCCCCATAGCAGTGGGCAATGCCATGTTTAGATGAAAAGTGAGTTTTCCTTTCGGCGGCCTCCCTGAAGTCCGCCAGAAGGGACAGGCGTAAACTAAATCAGTCCGGGTCAGGATTTGTGATCTGCTCCCCATTTATTGTCCTCAATTGCACCTCAATATGAGCTATTGTGGCCCTGAGGTCTCTCTGTTCCCCTGCATGCTTGGATTTACAGACCCCACGCTTATAGGCCTCAGAGGCCTCCCAAACAATGGTCCAGGAGTTTATGGAGCTAATATTTAGGTAAAAATACTCTGCTATTGCTACGCGGAGCTCTGTCCTAAATAGCTCGGCCAACAGAGCCTGCCCCGGGAGTCTCCATTGTCTCGCGCTTCCCTCTGGCCTGGGGACCCGGGCCTTTAACACCACCCGAGAGTGGTCCGAATATGTTCTTGGTAGAGGTTGGGAAGATTTATACCAAGAAGATAGATTGGGAGAAATCAGCCAGTAATCCAGGCTGGTCATATTGGGCCGAGTAATGAGTGTACGAGAGTTCTGTCAGATTGCGCTGTCTCCAGATGTCCACCAATCCAACCGAATCGCACAGATCTAATAGCGCCCGGCGTGCACGTGGTTTAGTGTCTTTGGAGGTGTAGGAACTATCAAGGGCCGGGCCCCCGCCATGCATACGTATTCCGCATCTACCTGCAAAATTTGTGTATGAAAGTCATGACAAAACTGCGGGTTGTCAATATTAGGAGCATACATACTCACAAATGCTATCCTGTGCCCCATTAACTGCCCAACTACCATTGTATAGCGCCCATCTTTGTTGTTGCGTACTTTGTGTAACTGGAAAGGAAGATGTTTGTGTATTAATATTGCAGTGCCCCTGGCATAAGAACTATAGTTCGCACAATAGTGATGAGGGCCCCAGCTGGACGTAAAAGCAGTGACATCAGTTCTGGTCAAATAGGTTTCTTGAAGAAATGCAATGTAAATCCCGTGTCATTGCATATAGTGTAATATGTGCTTCTCTTATCTGAAGGAAACACGTTAGTTAGATTCCTTACCTTAGAATAACCCCCAGGCGTCAGACTGGATCCAGAAATGTTTGCGTAGCAGTACCCTTGCGTGTCGGTAGGCGTCGTCTGCGGCTCCGTGTCCTTCGTAGGCGTCGTTGGCGCCGGGATTACGTCGTTCTAGTACTTAGACGCCGCCCTCGCGCGCTGACGTCAGTTCTTCTTTTTTCCACGCCAGCTAGCGCAGGTCCGGAGAAAGTATTACCTTAGTAATTTTTTCACTAAAACTTTTTTGATCTTTTTGATCTCTTCTCGAGTCCTCCCGACTCTCGGTGCCCGGGTTCAAGCCCTGTACCGACTGCAACCGACTAATGTCAGTTACCGATCCCCACCGCCGGTGCCTATACAGCCTTGGGGCCATCCAAAACGACCGGTCGTGCCCCGACTGCCGGGCCTTAACGTCGAAGGCTAGGCGGGAGCGGTCCCGCAAGCGCCTCGAGCTCCGGCAGTCGGCCCCGCACCGCTCGAGGTCGCGGTCCAGGAGGGGGTCGAGGGACCGGCCGCTGGGCCACAGTCATCGAAGCTCGTCGAGTCAACACCATTCGTCGGGCTCCAAGACCTCAGGTAAATGGCACAAGAAGTCGAAGAGACGCCATCGCTCTTCTGACTCCCTCCTATGCTCGCGCGACGCAGCCGGGGGTTCGGGCGACACGGAGCCGCAGGCGCCGCCGCGGCCAGCTCCATACCCGCCTGTCCCTGGGCTGAACGCGACACCGGAGGAGATCGAGGCCTTTCTCATGGCCAAGAGGTCCCTCTCTCCTGCGTCTGGTCCCGCGGTGCCTCCGGGCCCCGCGGGCCCGACTGGGAGTCCAAGCGGGCCGGGTGTTCCGGCCCCGGCGCCGTCTGGTGCTTCGGCCTCGGCGACTTAGGTCCCGACGCCGCAGGCTCCCGCTGGATCCGGTTCCGGATCCGGGTCGCCGCTGGTCGACCTCACGACCCCGCCGGTGTTGACCCCCAGGGTGACGCCCCCGGCGCCGTCTCCGCACGACGCCGTCCCTGATCCCTCTCTCTGTCCCGATCCGGCGTCGGACCGGCGTCGACCGACTCCGCATTCGACGCCGGCTGAAGAACCTTTCTTCTTTGATCCGGCTCCATCCTTTGACCCTGAGTTTCAGGAGATGGAGAACGAAGAGTATTAAGAGGGGTCTTCAGACCCTCTGACACGTGAGTGTCAGTCCTTCCAGGACTGGACAGAGGAGCTAGGGGAGGCCAGTGGTCTTGATACCTCCCCTGACAATGGCTTTGTTCCCCCTCTTACCGTGGCTATGGAGGAGGGGGCTGCTTATAGTGTGGTGCTGACGCGGGCATCCAAGGCCTTAGCGCTTATGCTCCCCGTCGCTACCGTGTGGTCTAATATCCTCACTGAGGTCCTTAAACCGCAGACTGGCGCTGCGGAGCCTTTACTGCCGTTTAATGAGGCTCTCATGGACCTCCTGTTGGGCACCTGGTCCAGGCCTGCTACAGGCCCCCCAGTAGATAGGAACGTCGCTAGGCGCCACCGCCCAGCTCCGGGCGACCCTAGCTTCCTGTCTACCCACCCTAGCCCGGAGAGTCTAGTTATTCAGGCCTCTACTTCCCAATCCGCATTCCCGACTACTCCCCCTGATCGGGAATCCAAGAGGTATGAACAGTTTGGTAAGAAGCTGTTCTCGTCCCTTAGCTGCGGACTGCGGTCAGTCAACACCGCTTGCCTCTTGGGCCGTTATACCCACCCTCTGTGGGATACGGTTGCGGCCGTGCTGCCAGAGTGTCCGGAGGGGGCCCGGGCAAAACTCGCTCAAACCCTTGCGGAGGGACGAGACGCAGCTCGGTACTCTATATGATGTGGACTGGATACCACGGACTCGCTGGGCAGGGCGATGTCAACGACGGTGGCGGTTCGCCGCCACGCCTGGCTGAGGTCCGCCAACCTCTCGGCCAATGTCCAGAACACCCTCATGGACATGCCGTTTGATGGCAGCCACCTCTTTGGTGGCAAGGCAGATCATGCGCTTGAACGTTTCAAGGACCCCAGGGCTACGGCCATGTCCTTGGCCTCTCGGGGCTGCGTCAGCAGCAGTCTGCATTTTGCTCCTTTCGTGGCCAAGGAAGGGACGCCCCTTCACGTCTTGCCAGCCACGGGCCGCAGTCTAACATCCAGCGCAGCGGTGGGCGTGGTAACCGCCGTGGCGGTGCCAGGGGACAACGGCGCGGCCAGTCCACATCTACTCCCGCAGCATCCGCCTCAAAGCACTCCTAGTCCGAGCTTTCAGGCCCATTTAACGCCAGTGGGGGGCAGGGTCTGCCATCACCTCCTTCACTGGCGTACCATCACTTCGGACAGGTGGGTGCTGCAAATCGTCCGAAGTGGCTACACCCTCCCCATTGAGGCGACCCCTCCAGCCATGTCCACTCAGTACCACCGCATGTTGGGGTATCACTTGCAACTTCTGCAAGAGGAAGTGTCGGCCCTCTTGGCCAAGGGGGCCATTGAGCGCGTTCCTGGGCCAGAAGTAGGGTGTGGTTGCTATTCCCACTACTTTCTGGTACCCAAGAAGGGCAAAGGGGGGCTACGCCCTAGATTGGACCTGAGGAACGTCAACGGCTTCCTCCAGAAGGAGAAGTTCAAGATGCTGACTCTGGCTCAGGTCTTGGCTGCCCTGGACCCCAGAGACTGGATGGTAGCGTTGGACTTGCAGGACGCTTATTTCCACATCCCCGTCCTGCCGGCCCACCGGCGTTACCTGCGGTTCATGGTAGGCCACGAGCACTTGCAGTTCACCGTGCTCCCCTTCGGCCTTACCAGCGCCCCACGGATGTTCACGAAAGTGATGGCGGTGGTCGCAGCTCATCTGCGCAGGTTAGGGGTGTCAGTCTTCCCCTACCTCGACGACTAGTTGTTGAAGGCGGGCTCGCCCCAGATAGTCGTCAGCCACCTTCAGACTACGGCCGACCTCCTGCACTTGCTGGGGTTTTCCATCAATGTGCCGAAGTCGCACCTATGTCCTTCTCAAAGGCTCCTCTTCATCGGAGCGGTTCTGGATTCGGCGCAGTTTCGGATTTATCCTCCCAAACAGCGGGTTCGGGATATTCAGGCTCTGATTCCGATCTTTCAGCCTTTATCCCAAGTCTCGGTCAGGTTGACGCTGCGGCTTCTGGGGCCGATGGCCTCCTGCATCCTTCTGGTGCATCACGCCAGGTGGCGGATGCGGACTCTGCAGTGGGACCTGAAGTTTCAGTGGGCCCATCTTCAGGGCAACCTGTCCGACTATGTCCGGATCTCGGAGGGCACTGCGAGACAGTTGCAGTGGTGGCTCACGGACTGCGATTGGATCAGCGGCAGATTCTTCTCCCTTCCCCAACCGGAGCACGTAGTTGTGACGGATGCGTCCCTCCTGGGCTGGGGGGGCCACATGGGAGAGGCGGAGGTCAGAGGCCTCTGGTCTCCGGCGGAGTCCCAGCTCCATATCAACCTTCTGAAGCTGCGGGAGATCCGGCTTGCACTGAAAGCCTTCCTCCCCTCTGTCCGGGGGAGTGTAGTGCAGGTGTTCATGGACTACACCACCGCCATGTGGTACGCCGACAAACAGGGCGGGGTGGGGTCGTGGACCCTATGCCAGGAGGCTCTGCGCCTCTAGCAGTGGCTGGAACATCAGGGCGCGACCCTAATGGTTCAACACCTGGCAGGTTCCTTGAACGCCAGGGCGGACGAACTCAGCATGATGGATCACGAATGGCGCTTGAACTCCGACGTGGCACAAGGTCTCTTTCAGCAGTGTGGAAGAACCTTGGTTAGATCTATTCGCCACAGAAGAGAACGCGCAATGTCATCAGTTCCGCGAGTTGGAATTTCCAAGGCGGCACTCTCTCGGAGACGCTTTATGCCGCGAGTGGAGTTGCGGTCTGTTGTACGCCTTTCCGCCTATACCACTTCTGCCCAGAGTGCTGAAGATCATCAGGCTCGACCGGGCCCAAGTCATCCTTGTGGCTCCGGACTGGGCACGAAGATACTGGTATCCCGAGCTACTCAGCATGTCAGTCGATCTCCTGATTCGTCTGCCTCTTCAGGAGGACCATCTGTCGCAGCAGCAGAGGACGGTCCTCCACCCGAACATGTCCAGTCTCCACCTCCACGCATGGAGATTGAGCGGCGACAGATGAGGCCATTTGACTTGCCTCCTGAAGTCTGCGATGTAATTCTGGCAGCCAGGCGTCCCTCCACAAAATCGGTATACGCCTGCAGATGGAACAAATTTGTGGCATGGTGCACAGCAAAGGCTGTGGATTCACTCTCTGCCCCCCTTTTTGAGGTTCTCCTCTTCCTTCTGTCTCTTGCCCAGCAGAGCTCTGCTCTGGGCACTCTTAAGGGCTATCTCTCTGCCATTTCCGCCTTCTTAAGGCTACCTGATCAGCCCTCTTTGTTCAAGTCCCCCGTTGTATGTAGGTTTTTGAAGGGCATCACTCATATGTTTCCTCCTGTTCCTTTCGTGATGCCGCATTGGGCCTTTAACCTTGTTCTTACTTATCTGATGTGCGCTCCTTTTGAGCCACTTCATAAATGTCCTCTTAGTCTTCTCACTATTAAGACTGCATTCCTGGTTGCCATCACCTCTGCCAGGAGAGTGAGTGAGCTCCAGGCCCTTTCTTCACAACCTCCTCTCCTTTCTGTCCATCTGGACAAAGTTGTGTTGCGGACGCGACCCTTTTTCCTGCCCAAGGTAGTCACAGCATTCCACATCGGGCAGTCCATCACCTTGCCCACCTTCTCTCCGCCTCCACATCCCTCGAAAGAGGAAGAGAGGCTCCACCGTCTGGACCCAAAACGAAGAAGGGACGGGCGGTGCACAAACGAACCATCTCTCAGTGGATCGTCTTGTGCATCAAGATTTGCTACTCTTTGGCGACGAAGGAGCCTCCTGTTGGGCTGAGGGCATTTCCACTCGGGCCACGGCGGCTACGACTGCCCTGGGTCGGGGAGTCCCCTTGCAGGACATCTGTCAGGCAGCTATGTGGGCATCGCTGCAGACGTTCGCAAGACACTAGTGCATGGACAGCCAAGTCCGGAGAGATGGCTTCTTTGGCCGTTCCGTTCTCCGGGACTTTCTGGTGTGATCTTGGTTCGCAGACCCACCACTGGGGTTGGTATTGCTGGGGTATCTATTCTAAGGTAAGGAATCTAACTAACGTGGTACTTTCAGATGAACAAGTTACTTACCTTCGGTATATCTGTAAGAAACAATAGTTAGTTAGATTCCTTACCGCCCCACCCATCCTCCCCGTTCTGCGAACCGATATCTAGGGTTAAGGTCATCCTTTTCAGGGCCCTAGTTTCATGGCACCAGTGTCGGTTTTTATCATGGCTCTGCGTTTCTGGCGCGGAAAAGCTGTGTATAAAAACTGACGTCAGCACGCGAGGGCGGCGTCTAAGTACTTCGCCGACGTCATCCCAGTTGCCGACGACGGACGCGGAGCCGCAGACGACGCCTACCGACACGCAAGGGTACTGCTACGCAAAAATTTCCGGATCCAGTCTGACGCCTGGGGGTTATTCTAAGGTAAGGAATCTAACTAACTAATGTTTCTTACAGATATATCGTTGCCGAAGGTAAGTAACTTGTTCTTCGAGCATTATTAAGCCCCCTGACATTCTAGGTGATGAGCGACAGGTCGGAAAAAGTGGACAGGTCATCTAAGCTTGGGACTGTTCCCATTGGGCACAAGGTCAAGACTGATTTGTACATGGCTGGGTTCAAAGTGGAATGGCATGGGGATCAAAAAAACAATGGATATAGGCCCAGATCTCTATACTCGGGTGAATGTACGACATGTTCTGCATTGTGTCCATCAATTGTTCTTTTTGCGTTTGTTACCCCGAGTGGGACGGGTATGCCCAGACGTGGGTCTTGTGCTCTCCATGCCACTGGAAACCAGCTAACCTGGCTGATGAGGGGTAAAACCCCGAAACCGGTCCTAGGATGCATGTTTCCAGTCCAGGGAGGACCTGGACTGGCAGTTCGGGCTGGACTGTTCCCATTGAGCACAGGGTCAAGACTGATTTGCATATGGCTGGGTCAAAACTGGAATGGCATGGGGATTTAGGCCCAGATCTCTGTACTGAATGTATGACATTGTTCTGCTTTCTGTCCATCATTTGTTCCTTTTGAGTCTATCCCTATGCCGGCGACAGAAAGGCAAGTAGTCTGATGTGCAGTTTTATCGGGATAGGGTGAATATGTTGGAAACCCCCGGCGGAGCTTTAGCGCTGCACGGCCAACTTGGTCGGCAGCCTGGCCACGCCAGCAGCCAAAATAACTTTACTGAACTGCTTAGTGATGGTGAAGCAGCAGCTAGACAAGTTATTCAATCAGGGCGTGATACAGCTAAATCAGTAGTAAAGGCTATGAACACTTCAATATCAGTCCACTTCTACACATGGCTGAGAAAATCTGTCTGCTCACAGGATGTACAAAACACCCTCATGGACTTGACGTTTTAGGACTCCAAACATTTTGGAGCAAAAGCAGATTCAACACAAACGTTTTAAAGAAAGTAGAGCCACAGCCTGTTCACTAGCCTTCAATTGCAGACCAGAGACTACAGGCGGTATAAAATATTTCGAGGATTCAATAGAGGTTTTTCCTTTCAAGGATGCTAACAATGTACTCCATAAACACAAAAACAGCAGCAGTCAAACTTCCTTTACAAGAGTTACTGAGGGCATATGAGAGAAACACATCAGCCCTAGCACAATCTACCCACTTTCAACATTGATGGAGATACATAACATCAGACCTCTGGGTATTACAAATTGTGGATAAAAGTGTATGCCCTACCCTTCCAACAATTCCCCCCGCCCCCCTCCAACAGTCAGATCCCTCAAAAACATCTAACTCTTCCAACAGTATGTCCAATCCCTAATCCTAATGGGCATAATGGTGTTGGTTCCGAGTCACAGGAAAGGGGTCAGGGTGCAATTCTTGCTATTTCCTGCTTACCAAAAATGGTGGAGGTTTACGTCTGAAACTGGACCGTAGGATTTAAACTGATTGCTCAATGGACAAGTTCAAAATGTTGTCCCTGTCTCTAACTCTTCTTGCACTAGATGCAGAAGACTGGATGGTGTCTGTTGACCTACAGGATACCTACTTCCATATTTCTATCCTGTAGTCCACAGGAAGTATCTTCACTTCACTGTAGAATCCAAATACTGTCAGTTTGTAGTCCTACCGTTTGGCCTCATTTCCTCTAGTCTTCGCAAAGGTGATGTCGGTGGAAGCAGCCCATCTCCAAAGGTCGGGATTTATGGTTTTGTCTTACCTGGACGTTTGGCTCATCAAAGCCAGTACTCCAGAGATGGTGTCTCATCACTTGGAGGCAACAGCCCAGTTGTTTTTTGACCTAGGCTTTTCAGTCAAAATCTCCCTTGATTCCCTTTCAGCGAATCATGTCCATAGGGCCAGTACTGGACACCACATTGAGTTGAGCCTTTCCTCTTTCTCAGAGGGTTCAAGCTATGACTACAATGTTTCAGCATGTAGTGATCATTCCTGCACTGAAGGTCCTGCGCTTGCTCGGTGTGCTTCCTTCCTACATTTTGTTAGTCACCCTTGCACACTGGAATATGAGGGCCCTCCAGTGCTACTTCCAAAGGCAGTAGTTTCAACACAGCTGAGATCTACAAGCATCCTTTAAGATCTCCAGGGACACTGCAGGGGATCTACAATGGTGGATGGTAAACAGCACCTCTCTCAAGGAAAGCCTTTTCAGCTTCCCCTACCAGTGATAAAAGAAATTACAGATGCCTTCACTTTAGGGCGTGGAGTTCGTCTGCCAGAACTGGAGCTCAGCGAACTATTATCTCCAGAGCAGCAGGTTTTACACGTCAGTCTGTTAGAATTGCGACAAATACATCTGGATATCAAGGCTGTTATCACTTACCTTTGCAGTCAGTCTATTCAGGTCTTGATGGACAACACAAATGTGATGTGGTATATCAACAAGCAAGGGGGAGGGGTGTTGTCTATTTTCTTCAGAGAAGCTCTATGGCTCTGGTACAGGGTTCAGGGCCCATAGGTTTTTTGTAGGAGCAAATCATCTAGCCTGAGTGCTCAATGTATGAGCGGGCACTGTGTTAGTCTCACTTAGCTGATCACAAGAGTCACTCCCATCTGGAAGTGGTACCCATCCAAGAAAGACTCATCAGATAGACCTTTTTGCATCCCTGGAGAATAAACACTGCCCGACATTCTGCATCCTCCAGTATCTGATCCAGGGATCATTGGGTTACACTCCCATGCCCTTGATTCTTCATGTGTTGCGGAATATTCACTTCCACCTGGTCCAAGTAATCTAAGTAGCCCCAGACTGGCCACGAAAGGTGTGGTATGCAGACCTCAATCACCTCTCGCAGTGCCCTGTGCTAGGTCTCCCTTCCATAGTGGACCTATTCTCACAGATACAGGGGCTGGTTCTACACTCACACCTCCAGAGCCTCCACCTACAGGCCTAGCGATTGAACGGGGCAACCTGGGTCCTTTTCACTCCCACTGGTACTATTGGATGTTATTTTTTCTTCCAGAAGGCACTCCACCAGATCCTTTTATGCTAGCAGATGGATAAAATTTGCAAAATGGTATGAGGACAATTCATTAGATCCTCTTAAATCACAACTATCTGATTTATTTTGTTTTGCTCTTTCTTTAGTCTGGCAGTGCTGCGCATTTGCTACATCTAAAGGTTATTTGTCAGCCCTTTTTTGATATGTGTGCCTGATCTAACATCTCTATGCAAATCTCCCATTGTCTTGCGATTCCTTAAAGGGCTTGCCAGCAAATTTCCTCCCACACAATTTATTGTGCCTTATTTAGTTCTTACATTTCTCATTTGTTCACTGTTTGAACCCCTTCACAATTGTCCCTTACAGTTTATTACTTTTAAAACCATTTTCTTGGTAGCCATCACCTCAGCAGGGAGAGTTAGTAAACTTCAGGCCTCCAGTGTCAAACCTCTATTCACCCCCTTCTTTCCTGACACATTGGTGTTGAGAACCAAGGCTGCTTTCCTGGCAAGAGTAGTCACTCCATTCCACTTACGTCGATCTATCCCTCTTTGAACGTTTTATCCCCCTCCACCTCCTTCTAAAGAGGCTGTAACAGTTCACCATCTCGACTCCAATAGAGCGGTAAGCTTCCACATGGATAAAACACATGAGTTCAGACTGGATGATCAGATCTTCATAGGGTTTGTTGGAAAATGAAAGGCAAGGCAGTTCATAAGCGACTATCAGCATGTGGCTCACACTTTGCATTAAGATCTGTTATGCCTTGTTCTACAAAGAACCTCCAGTCTTTGAGCTCATTCTACTAGAGTAAAATCATCTGTCTGCACTAGTGAGAGGTGTACCTGTAGCAGATATCTTTTGTAAACATTATTGCTTGGATTCCGAAATGTGGTGGGATCAACACTTTGCGCATTTTGTTTTTCAGGTTTTTTGTTACAGGCATGCTCCCACCATGGTATGGCTTGGGGATTCTATTCAGAAGGTGAGAAATCTGCAGGTAGATGTATCAATCAGAAGCACAAATTACTTAACTTCTGTAACGCATTTTTCTGGTAGATTCAGTAAATACCTGCTGATTCTTTACTGCCCCAACCTCCTCCACACAGTATGTCTGAAAATATCAAACAGCCCTGTTCATCCATTCATCCGTTCATATTGTACATATTTACTTCAATGAAAACTGCACCTACACTATTGATATCAGTGTCACCCATTCGCCTGGTAGGCATGTAAAAAAGTAGATGGAAACTGATGCCATTACGCTGATGGGGTGCTTTATGGCTCCATTGAGAGCATTGGAGAGCTGTAAAAAAATGTCTGGTTCAAGTTGGTGCATTGGAATATTGAAAAGGTAAAGAATCTGCAGGTAGATTTGTATCCTTCAGAAAAAGTGTTACTGAAAGTAAATAACGTGTTCCTTTCTAAAAACCAATAAGTGATCTTGTAGCTGTAAAACATAGTCTAGCAGGATTTGTTCAGCTGATGGTTCCTACAATAGTTTTCACAGTATCTCTATAAAGTCAGGCTACTCACCAAAGAAAAAAACGTCATGGTCTTCGAGGATTGAATGCCATTGAAGACTGCGATGTGGTAGGCAGCACAAATCCGATCAGTGGTAATTCAGTCCTTGCATAGCATCTGTTTTATCACTTGGTTATACCTTTGTGAAGATCAGCTGTCTGCAAGCGTACACATATTTTCTGAGGTGTAATTCTAAGTACCGAACTGTTTAAACTTAATTTCATTAGGTCATACAGGAACATACATTACAAGCAAGCTAACTCATTTATGGTCCTTGGCTTAAACTAAGATGTAAAGGGGAAAAATAGAGAGAGTCCCCTACCTCATACAGCAGACATGCCATGAGCATCAAACCTCAAGGGATCTAGATGTACAGAAGTGTGCTACTAATGAGGAACTCCTCAGGAACCTGGTTGGGGAAATGTTGGTGCACATCATCTTCAATAACGTCACAGTGAGTAGCCAAATATACGATGGCTGTGGTAGTGGCAGCACCCTCAGTGAACCTAGAACTTTAAAATCTAACTCAACAGTGCAGAGCGAATCAATGAAAAAATGGAAATTACAGCAGATAAAAGAAAATGCAATACACAGTGGCACTTATATATGACCACCAGGAGTATCCTCCTGCACAAAAACTGGACCTCTGTATTGCTAGTGCCCTAAATGCCACCCTCCGGAGACTGCGGTAAAGCAGTATAGCAGAGTCAGATAAAAAACCTCCTGTTGTGGCTTCCATCAAGACCATAGAGCATAGGTCTGAGGTTCTATGGGTACAGCTGCCGGCTCAGGCAAACTGTTTCCATGTTTCCTACTGCCTTTGCTCTGCCCTCCCAGCATTGTGCCTACAGACTCCCACCTCCACTGGGACTCTTTTTCTTGATATAGAAGTTCTACTCCACCTCATATCTTTGAATTGAAAGGGAAGGAGCCCGTTTCATTCCTGTTCCTGTGGATGGACCAAACCATCAAGCCTCCTTCTTAGCTCAGTACTAGGGCCACTGGTTGACCACTCGCCAATCCTCCTTATCCTACCTCCCCCCCTCACTTCCTCTAGGTATTTGCATCCAGACTGGCATTCTCCTGGAAAAGCAGTTGCAGCATGGTGCTCGTGGAGAGATCTTTCACCTGTAGCTCATTTGGACACTTGCTCCACCACCAGACAGTACATGCTGCATCAAATGAGAGGTGGAAGACAGTTCCTTGATCTATCATGACTTATTTACTTCATTGTAACAAGCATTGATACATAAGAAATCTGCCATATCGTACACATTTTTGTTTGTGGTTTGTCATAATAAAAAACACTTCTCCATAATGTGCGGCATAATTCAAGAGCACCAGCATTTAGCAGTACCCATGGTTGGCTTGTTCCAATGGACATCTGATGTTCATATCTATCTGCTCTCATGGCTGCTAATATAATGGCATTGCTTTCAACAGAGCCCTAGGAACTCTGGCTCTGGTTTCAAAATGTTAAGTGGGCCTTTGGGGACAAACATTTGCTGCGCAGGAGACTTGCCAATCTGCTGGGCTTATCTGAAAGAGATTATTAGTTAAATATTCCGTACCTTAGAATTACTCCCAGGCGTCAGACTGGATCCGGAGACTGTTTTTCTCAGCAGTACCCCTGCACGTCAGTCGCATTCGGCGTTGTGATCGCCGGGATGACGTTGCAGTGTCTACTTAGACGTCGGCCATGCGCGCTGATGTCACTTCTTTCTTTTTCCATGCCAGCCAGCACAGATCCGGAGAGAGCGTGCCCCTCAGTCTCTTAGTCTAACCCTTTTTTAACTTTTGTCGACAACTTTTCGAGTCTTTCGACTCCTGGTGTGTGAGGGATGCCCATCCTTGGACCAGCTTTAATCCTTGTTATTCCTGTCACAAGTTGATGTCCATCAGAGATCCGCATCTCGTATGTCTCTGATCCCAGGCACGCAATCACGACCCGAAGTTGTGCTCCGGCTGTCGGGCCATGAACCCGAAGTCTTTGTCTTTGCGGGAATGGTCCCAAAAGCTTCTGGAGGCCCGGCAGTCGGCTCTGTGCCGCTCAAGGTCCTGGTCGAAAGGGAGGTTGCGGGACAGGCCGCGGAACTAACATTACTCTTCATCAAAGTCTTCGGGTAAGTCAAAGCGCAAGAAGAAGGCGAAGAATCCTCGTCGCTCTTCCACTTCTCCCCATCAGTCGCAGGAACCCGTAGCGTTGTCGCTCTCTGGCTGCGCTTTCTGAGCCTGCTTCTGTGACGGGTCTGCGCTTCCCTCCATGTCCGGGAGCCAGGGCGTCTCCTGCCCAGCTTTGAGCTTTTTACGGATCGCTTCACGGCATCTTTGGGCAGCCCGACTCCACCGGCGCACCATGGGTTGGGGGCCCTGGGCCTTTGAGGCCTGTGGCTTTGGCTCTGGCGTTGGGGCCACCGAGTATCCAGGCCTGGATCTGTATCAGTGCCGGTCAACCTCGCGGTACCTTCTCCGGCACTGTTTCCAGTGACGATGCCCACGATGCCGGCTGTGCCCCCGGCAGGCGTCGACCCCAGCCTCACCTCGACTTGGACACGAAGCTGGACCAGCGTCAACCGGTAATAGCGCCGACCGGTACTTTTGTACCACTGTCCTTTCCTGGCGTTACTTTCTGCCCTGAATGGCAGCCAGAGGAAGGTGGGAAGGACTGGGAGGGTTCTATTGACCTGCTAGCAGACCAACTGGAAGAGCCGGACTGGAGAGAGGAGTTGGGTGAAGCCAGTGGTCTGGATACTTTCCCAGTGGCTACGTAGGAGGGAGCCTCCTACGCTGTGGTGTTTAGTAGGGTGACTGAGGCCTTGGTCCTTGAGCTTCCTACGGTGACTTCAGGTGCTTCAGCCAGCAGCAGCCTCTTCAGAGCCCCTGCTGCCTTTCAATGAGGCCCTGACTGAAATCCTACTGGGCGCTTGGTCCAAGCCCAGCACAGGGGCCCCTGTGGACTGGATGATTGCCCAACGCCACCGCCCAACTCCAAGGAACCCATTTTTCCTCTCTCAACACCCTACCCCCGAGAACTTGGTGGTACAAGCCTCATCCTCAAAAGGTAGCGCATTCTCTACAGCTCCCCAATATGGGGAATCCAAGAAGCTGGACCATCTTGGGAAGATGTTTTCTCCCGCCAGCTTTGGACTGCGGTCGGCGAAAACCGCATGTCGCTTGGGCCGTTACACACACATGGTGCGGGACATCGTTTCACAGGTGCTGTTACAGTGCCTGGAGGAGGCCCGGGCCATGCTCACCTGAGCTATTGCTGAGGGTCGATACTCAGCAAAGTTAATCATTCGGTGTGGGCTGAATACCGCCAACTCGCTGGGCAGAATGGTTTCCACTTCGGTACCCCGGAGGCACTACACCTGGCTGAGTACCTCTGGCTTCTCTGCGGATGTCCTATCTACACCTTTGGACATGCCCTTTGGTGGCCGTTGCCCGTTTGGTGACAACGAGCTTGAGCGCTTCAAGCACTCTTGGGCTACGGCTAGATCCTTGGGCTTCGCTGCCCCACCACGTTCCACCCAGAGTGACAGGCCCGCGCAATCTTCCCAACCTCGCGCTGCCAGGGACCCAGCGTTGTGGATCTGGGGGCCAGTCCACCAATGCACCCTCTGCAGCAGCCTCCAAACCCTCCTAGTCCAACTTTTCAGGGCAACCAGTTGCCAGTGGGCAGCAGGATTTGCCATCACCTCCCCCACTGGCACAACATCATATCGGACAGGTGGGTTCTGCAGATAGTCCGAAGGGGCCACTCCCTTCCCTTCGAGATTACCCCTCCGTCTATGCCACCAGCATTCCATCGCATGTTGGAGGATCATTTGGCCCATCTCCATCTGGAAGTTACAGCCCTCTTTGCCAAGGGGCCTATCGAACGCGTCCCTGTGCCAGAAGTAGGTTGTAATTGCTACTCCCTCTTCTTCCTGTTACCCAAGAAGGACAAAGGCCTCCGTCCTATCTTAGTCCTCAGGGACGGCAAACGCTTCCTCCGGAAGGAGAAGTTCAAAATGTTACCATTGGCTCAGGTCCTGTCTGCCCTCGACCCTGGAGACTGGATGGTAGCGTTGGACTTCTAGGACGCCTATTTCCACATCCCCGTCCTGCTAGCCCACAGGCGTTACCTACAGTTCACGGTAGGCCCAAGCATTTTCAGTTTACCGTGCTCCCCTTTGGTTTTACCAGCGCCCCTCGGGTGTTCACGAAAGTGATGGTGGTCGCAGTTCATCTGCGCAGATTAGGGCTTCCAATCTTCTCCTATCTCGACGACTGGCTGTTGAAGGCGTTCTTGCCCCAGGCTGTTGTCTCCCAACTCCAGACTATGGCGGACCTCCTGCATTCACTGGGGATCACAGTCAACGTGCCAAAGTCGCACCTGATTTCCTCCCAGAAGCTCGTTTTCATCGGAGCGGTTCTGGACACGGCGCAGTTTTGGGCGGATCCTCCAGAGCAGCTATGATACTGATGTTTCAGCCTCTATCCTGGATTTCGGTGAGAATTACCCTGAGGCTGCTGGGCCTCATTGCCTCCTGCATCCTGCTGGTGAATCATGCCTGGTGGCATATGCGGGCTCTGCAGTGGGACCTGATGTTCCACTCAGCGCAGCTTCAGGGGAATCTTTCCGATTGCGTCCAGATCTTGCAGGACACAGCACACCAATTGCAGTGGTGGCTAGGAGACCAGAATTGGGTCAACGGCTAATCGTCTCCCTTCCCCAACCAGAGTTCACAGTGGTGACAGATGCTTCACTCCTGCGATGGGGCGTCCACATGGGAGGGGCGGAGATCAGAGACCTCTGGTCTCCGGCGGAATCCTCGCTCCACATCAACCTTCTGAAGCTCCAGGCAATTCGCCTTGCACTGAAGAGTAGTGCAGGTGTTCACAGACAACACCACCGCCATGTGGTACTACAACAAACAGGGCTTTGTGGGGTCGTGGACACTATGCCAAGAGGCTCTTCGCCTTTGGCTGTGGCTAGAACATCAGGGCATGTCCCTGGTGGTTCAACACCTGGCAGGTTCCCTGAACACCAGGCCATTACGAATGGCGTCTTCTCTCGGAGAAGGTGCAAGGTCTCTTTCAGCAGTGGGGAGAGCCTTGGTTAGATCTGTTCGCCACCGAAGAGAATGCGCAATGTTGCCAGTTCTGTGCATTGGCATTTCCAAGGCGGCACTCGCTCTGCGACCCTTTTCATCATGAGTGGAATTGCGGGTCTTCTATATGCCTTTTTGCCTATACCACTACTGACCAGAGTGCTGAAGAAGATCAAACGCGACCAGCCCCAAGTTATTCTTGTGGTTCCGAACTGGGCATGATTTGTCTGTTATCCCGAGCTCTTGAACATGGTCCTCCGATCATACTGCCTCTTCGGGAATATCTTCTGTTGCAGCAGCAGGGAACAGTTCTCCACTTGAACCTGCCCAGCCTCCACCCCCTTGCGTGGAGCTTGAACGGCGACAGTTGACAGCTTTCGACCCCCCCCCCAAAGTCTGTAATGTTGTCTTGGCAGCCAGGCGTCCCTCTACTAAAACAGTATATGCCTGTAAATGGAACACATTTGCGGCATGGTGCTCAGCAAATGCTGTGGATCTCCTTTCTGCCCCTCTTTATGAGGTTCTCCTCTTCTTACTTTCTTTTGCCCAGCAGGGCTCCGTTCTGGGCACGCTGCCTGATCAGCCTTCTCTTTTCAAAGTCCCCTATTGTAAATATGTTTCTTAAGGGCATTACTCACCTTTTTCCTCCTATTCCTTTCGTAATGCCCCCGGGGGACATGAATTGTGTTTTAACTTATCTTATGTGCACTCCTTTCGAGCCACTACATAATTGTCCTCTCAGACTCCTGACTTAAAAAACTACTTTTCTGGTTGCCATCACCTCTGCTCACAGTGTGAGTGAGCTTCAGGCTCTGTCTTCGAAACCTCCTTTCCTTGCTGTCCTTCCAGTCAAGGTTGTCCTTCGAACTAGGCATACTTTTCTACCCAAAGTGGTTACCTCTTTCCATACAGGACAGACCATCACTTTGCCCACCTTCTTCCCGCCCCACATCCTTCCAAGGAGGAGGAAAGACTCCCATCGTCTGGATCCAAAACGTGCATTATCCTTTTTTCTAGATCGCACAAAACAATTCTGGGTGGATGATCAACTCTTTATTTTATAAGCAGGCACCAAGAAAGGTCTGGCAGTGCAAAAACGGACCATCTCTTGATGGGTTGTCCTTTGCATTAAGATCTGTAATTCCGGTAGGACTGCGCGCCCATTCCACCAGGGCGACGGCAGCCACTACTGCTTTGATACGGGAAGTCCCCCTCAGGGACATCTGCCCGGCAGCCATTTGGGCATCACTGCACACGTTCACTAAACCTTACTGCCGGGATAGTCAAGTCCGGTGAGACTGCTTCTTTTACTTTTCAGTTCTCCAGGACTTTCAGGTGTTAACTTAGTTCGCAGACCCACCTCCAGGGTTGGCATTGCTGGGGTATCTATTCTAAGGTAAGGAATCTATAACTAATAGTGTCTTTCAGATGAACGAGTTACTTACCTTCGGGAACGGTATATGTAAGAGACATATATTTTATAGGTTCCTTACCACCCCACCCATCCTCACCGTTCAGAGAACTGACTTCTAAGGTAAGGGATTCCCTTTTAGGGCCCTAGTTTTGTGCACCAATGGTCAGTGTCTTGCATGGCTCTGAGCTTCTGGCGTGGAACGTCATGTTAAAGAACTGGCGTTAGCGCGCCCGGGCGACGTCTAAGTAGATACCGCAAAGTCATCCCAGCGATCACAATGCTGAGGACGAACGTTGAGTTGCCCAAAGCCATATACCGACGCGCAGGGGTACTGCTAAGAAAATGTTTTTTCCAGAACCAGTCTGACCCCTAGAGGTAATTCGAAGGTAAGGAATCTATAACTAATATATGTCTCTTACAGATATGTCATTACCGAAACTAAGTAACTTGTTCTTCTGAAATGTTCTTCTTCTGTATCTAAACTTCAGTCAATTATTGCCCATGCTTACAGGAATTCTATGGTTTTTTTGGGTCTTTAGTAAATTTCTGTTTGCTGGTGAAAACAATCTACTGGGGTATATAGGACTTCCTTCCCCTACCTTTGTAGAGCTCGATATTCAATGAGAAATGTATGGAAACTATGGATATTGATTCCCATCGATACCAGGGCTGTAATTATACAGTGAGCATAGACTATTAAGTAGCTTTTAAATTGACTTATATTATGATAAAACGTTTTGTTGTATAAGGTTTGGAGTTTTCATGTATCTACGTTATTTTTGTCCTCCTCCTCCCAACCATTCCTTTCCCTTGTGGGCATTAAAAGCACTGGGTTGGTTAGTCATTTATTATACGGATATATGTTTCTTGAGCGCTGGCCTCGAGCACCTGCACACTGTCTTTGTGTGGAGCGTATGATGTGCTCACCATTCCTACCCCTGAGATTCAAGTGCTGAAGGAGTTGAACGTGGCCTAGTTTGAACAGCCATAGTAGCCCGGACATTGTGGGATCAGAGGCTGCAGACCATTTAAATAACGAAGGCTGATCTAACAAACAAGCAAAGGCTTGTAGGGCCGACAAATACACTTTAACTGTTCTAACAGCAAAACCATTCCAGGCAAGAGATAATTTAAACAAAGTAATTCATGAAACAAGTGTTCCTTGAGCGAATCAACAGCCACCACTGCACACTATACTGGATCATCACCTAGCAGATTGTGGGTTGGAAATAAGGCTTGGTTCACCACTATTTGATACCATACCATCTGCTGGATTGCTAATACGTCTGTTGTTCACTTATACTTTGCAGTGGTAGGGTTTTTTTTCATTCTAACTTGGGGGATCACTTCTAATATATATCTTTGGTATTGGTTTCTCTGTAGGTACTTGGTGTATAGATCCAAATTCTTTTTTTTCAGCCCACAATATGTGCTAATCATTACAGTAATTTCATCAACATTAACAACAACAGCTCTGACATCTATGTTGGTCCATTAGAACTGATTTAGTACGTTGCTGGTCCTTTGCCATATTTTTCCATACAGGTTTTATTACAAGGGCTTTCAACACTAAGCGGAAGCACTTCATTCATAGAAATCTCTGAAGTCAATAGGTTTTATCCCATTTGCTTTATTAAACTAAATATACCAGATAGATTTAGTGTATGGTGTTGCGTTTACCCCAGCCTGGGTATTCGTAAATAAACACGTCACATACGGAGCTTGGTATTACACATCTTTATTTCTCTGTGTGTAGCTGGGAACCCAACATTCTAAACATGATCTCTATTCACCACACCCCAACACTCAACATCACTGTTCTATGGAATCTATCAGAAACCAAAGGGTCCTATCATCGCTAACTCCCAAGACACTATTTCTCTCCCTTGTTAAAATAGAATTGTTTACAGATGTATGTACATTGCAACGCCTCTATAAGTTGTCGTGGAGCTGTGACCAAATGCCCAGATTGTTTCCTTTGTGGCTGTGAAGAGAGAAAGGAAGTCTCCATGACTGGTACAGGTGATGTTGGAACGGATGCAGTCAGTCTCACCTTCGACACCAGGAACTAGTGAATGATGAGGCAGATGCCTGAAGTGTGAAGCATCTTGCGTGATGGACTTTATAGGATGGTGAGCAGTCACCATGTGTCCTTTTCTAGTCACAACTTTGAAGGATTTTGCTCAAAGTAAGCATCAGATCTGCATTTTCTCTGTTATTGCACCAACTTGATCTCCTTCATTAAAAGTAATGTTCTTGGCACATTGATACTTGTCAGCATATACTTTCATCTTTTGCTTACGGCACAAGTCTCTTTGACGAAGTTAACCATCTGCTCTAGATCTTCTCTTGGTCCATTGTGATAATTTGATTATCATGGCTCTCCCGAACATCAGGGCGCAGGACTTTCACCGGTCATTGAATGAGGAGTCAGTTCAGTTCAAAGACTTTATTCGGTTATATAACATTGATAACCATAAAAGTACATAAAAACACATTTGTACACAATTTACACGCTGTGGCACAGTTGAAATATATATAAATTGTTAAAAACCATAAATTATTAAAAACCATAGACTCAATAGAGTATTCTTTAAAACATTATCGATTGTCTGGAGTAAAAACACATTTCTGAGAAATATAGAGACAGATGCTACCATGAATATATCTTCTAATTTCCTGATAGCCAGAAAGGCTGGGCGGCATTGTCTGAGGTTCATATATTTTAAAATTGGCTTAATCCACCTTGCCCTCGGAACTGAATAAAATTTACAGAAAAATAAAATATGAATGTCCGATTGGGTAGATATTTCGTCGCAGGGGCATTTGCTTATATTGTGTGACCAATCATTATTAACAGGGAAGCTCAATGTTCTAAAAAGAATCCCAAGTCTAAAACGTACCAACAAAAACCTTTCATGTTCCCTCGACCACAAGGTTAGGTATGGTTGAATAGACTACGAGATTAAAATCGATTGATGGGACAACACTGTTTTTTTAGTCAACTCAGTTTGATCTCTTAGATTCGTAAGATACATGATACAAAGCCTTTTCAATTCCTTTCTCGGGGTATTCACCATTGACACAGGGTCATCATAAAATTCGGGATGATTAATATTACCACAAAAGCTTTTAATGTATCTCAGCCATTTCATTCGAGAAACACCCTCCATTTTAGGGCGTCCCCTAGTATGAGACGGTTCAGGTGACATTCATTAGTAATCCAGGCCCTGTGCCACAGGAGAACCGGCTGGATTCTAATGATGTCCTCATTATATAGCATGCCAAGTTCAGCGTGACAGTTATATGTGTATGTACTCTCGGGCGTGGTTAGGAGGTATCTCAAAAAAGTGTTCTCTGTCAGCTGCAAACTACTGACATTGGTGATGTCCCAGATTCCCGCACCGTAAGTTGCCACTGCTACACTGCTAGTTTTCTAAATGCGTAAAAGAGCTCATTAACTGGTTTCTTTCCCATCTTTTTGGAAAAAAGTTTAAGGGCCATTATAGATTTAGTAAACAACATATTTCTCCCCTTGACTGCAATGTTCCAGTGTCCTGTGCAGTCAAACACAATTCCTAGATAAGGAAAGGTAGAGATATAATCTAGTGGCTTAGAATCAATGAACATAGTTCTTTTCCGCTGCTTAGTTTTAGCGCCACAGTTCATAGCGAAGGTTTTGGTGCAGTTCACCTTCAGATCCAAACCGGTCATGAAGGTGGAAAAAGAAGTGATCATGGATTGCATTGTGACGGGGGTCCGTGCCATCAGAACTGCATCATCGGCATAAATAAGTGCCGGTATATGTTGTTGTGATGCCGTAGGCATATCTATACAGTCTCTCAGCAAGATGTCCTCTATCTCATTGATATAAATTAGGAATAAAAACGGAGCAAGGACACATCCTTGGCTCACACCCCTCGCAATATTAAACATTCTAGTGCACTCTCCATTTAAGCCGTATCTAATTGTTGCCCTAGCCCCATTATACAGCTCCCTTAAAAAGCAAATATTATCCTCTACTCCCAATCGTATTAAAATTGACCATAATTTGCTGTGATTAACACAGTCAAAGGCAGAGGTCAAGTCTACAAAAGTTAAAAATAACCTCCCGCCCTTTGCCTTAGTATACTTTTCCAATAATATAAATAAATTAAGTCCTTGGTCTACTGTCCCTACCCCTTCTTTAAAACCATATTGCAGGTCACTAATGATATTACGCTCTTCTGCCCATGACTTCAACCTGTCCAAGATAACCCTCCCAACGATTTTAACAGTAGAATCGAGCAGGGATATAGGGCGATAACACTTACAGCTTGCCCTGTCGCCCTTTTTGAAAATCGGTACTATAATCGATTCGTACCAAGTATGTGGGAGACCCACTGTGCAAGCTGCATTAAGAAATCTTGTTAAAAGTGGTGCCCATAGTGATATGTTATTTTTAAAAACATCTACCGGTACCCCATCCGGGCACGGTGCCTTGCCCCTCTGGCTCGAACCAATGGCCTTTATGACCTCGTCCAATGTAAAAGAGAGGTTGAAGCCTCCTATACTTATTGGTGCTTTGGGTATATCCTGCTCAGTCAATTCCCTCAAAGGGTCAGCAGGGCTATAAAGGGACTCAAAGTGGCTCACCCAGTCATCCTCGGCGATAGCAATCTCGAACCGCGCCTTAGTATTATCCTTAAAAAAAATGGCGCATTGACTGCCCGCCAAAATGCTATCATGTCCCTCCGTTTGGAGGCTCCTAGTAGTTCATCCCAAGCTTCCTTCTTTATTTTAGCCCTTCTGCTCCTCATAGCCAGTTTATGAGATTTTCGAAGCTCCCTGATCTGTTTTTGATCCTTAGGGTGCCCGTTCAGTGCCTGTTTGAGTTTGGAATGTGCCTTAGTGCACTCTTGATCAAACCATCCCTTCTTTTTGCTATTATTGTGTTTTTTTAGGCTGATCCACAGGCTTTCCTTTATACATGTCACAATAGTTGTGAAATTGTTTAGTACCTCAATGTCCTTGGACACCATGTCCAGGCAGGTATTGAAACATGTGTTACAGGCCTTGATTATATTACAAAGAAACTTTTCAGGTACAATTTTTGACCATTTTACAGCATAACCATTCTGTCTCGAGATAGTGATGTCCCTTGACTGCAACCTAGGGATGCTATCAGGGATGACACGAGGGTCTACAATTTCCACCCTAATGGGGAAATGATCGATTAGTGAAATCTCCAGTACGCTGTAATTTCCAACACAACCCCTATAACATGAGGAAATTAAAACATAATCAATTACAGACGAAAACCCTCTACCATAAAAAGGTGCGGAGAACGGAACCTCCGGTTGGCATAAATTATTAGCAAAGCCTAAGTCATTCATAAAGAGGATCTCCTCCAGAGCGTCGCCCTTTCCATTGTGTTCAAAATGAGTCAAAGTAGACTCCCTGTCCATAGTTAGTCCACAATTCCCTTTTCCAGCTCTATGGCAGAGGGCGCAATTAAAATCACCCCCCAATATAGCAACAAACTCCTTTCGTTCATTGCAAATTATGGAATTTATTTCAGCACTTAACTTTTTAAATACTGGGGCTACATCAGCTAGAGGGACATTATTGTATAAATTTATAACCAGGATACAGAGAGTATTATTCATATGTAGGCCCACAATATGGTAGTAACAGCTATTAACAAAAACCTCAACACTTTTACATTTAAAACAATTAGATACATATGTGCCGAGCCCACCCTTGGCTCTGCCATGTGATGAGCCTATGGCCGGGGTAAAAAATGTTTTAAAACCATTCAAGTGGTGCGCATCTTTAGCCCACGTTTCTTGCAAACATATAACATCATGGCCTTCAATTAATTTGAGCCAAAGTGTGTTATCCAACTTGGCCTTGAGTCCAGCAATGTTCCAGAAAGTGATAGTCCAATTGTCCTTTATCCTATCGTAGGTGGCGTGTGTTGAAATAGTGGTCTTAGCTATATTATCTATTCTTCCCTCGTTCGCATTTTGACCCCCGGTTTGTATAGCTTCCAACCTTTCTATATGTGTGTTTTCTATGATTTCTATGCTGGCCAGAGTCGGTTCTCCTCGATCTTGTAATTCCACATTTACTTGATGGGCCTTTTCTAGAGGGGAACCGATGTTTTCTGCACAGGTAACGATTGCCCTATCCTGTGCTGGTCAATTCACTCCCCCCAAACCCGACAGGGACTCAAATCTGTTATAGGTTGGGACATTAAATAGGTTCCCTGTCGGTCTGTCATCGTGGAAGTTATACTGCGTGAGACTTTCATGCATCATGTGTGCCCTTGGAGCATTAAAGCGACTTCCAATATGTGGGTGCCTTATTTCGTATCGTGGGTTGTATGGTCTCCGACTGCCAGCAATGGCAAAAGGGACCGGTGGGTAAAAGTAACTTAAATCCAGGGAGAAAATTCCACCAGGGTTGTCATAATTTGATAAAAACCGCTAATAAAGTGCGCTACTCTTGGATCTCCAAAGTTTACGATAATGCAGTCGCCTCTAATATCTTTTACTTTAGGGCCCAACCAATTCGCTCTACGGACATTAATAATCTCCCCACACAGGTCAGGTCTAAGGGGTCTATTTTTCCCTAGGCAATACATGACTTTGTTCTTCAATTCGTGAGAGTTTTCCTCCCTATTATTGTTCCACTCCGGTACCCCAGCAAGCACAATTACATAAGGTAGAACACAAACATGTACACAAGGGTTGAGGCAATAGAACCTGCACCTGTTACAGTCCGTGACTTTGTAGTATAACGATGGTGCCAAGAAACCAAGGAATACAACCCTGTCTATTCCTTTAAGGGAAAACCCTTAGTTACAGAACAAGAAATGTGGAATCAGCACCCATCAAAAAGTCTCTTCAATAGTCTTTTTGCAATCTTTAGTAAATTTAACAAAATTCACTCCAAATGAACAGGTCCGGACTTGCGAATAGTTGTTTTTCAATTCTTTATTCAGTCAGTAGAAAAAATGATCCATAGATTTCTCTTTTTTTAGCCAACGCGTTTCGTCTCAAAATGAGACTTCTTCAGGGCTCTAGAAAATTGTCTTTGAGGATCTATTTACAGCAGGAAATTCTCAAGATTCGAGCACGGAACAAAAGATCTCTAGAAAATTGTCTTTGGGGATCTATTTAGAGCAGGAATTTCTCATGATTCGATCAATAGATAGACAATCTGTTAGTTCATGTATGTATTTCGACGAGACAGAGAAACGGCATGGTAGCCAGATAACCTCGATCATCAATCGAATCATGAGAAATTCCTGCTCTAAATAGATCCCCAAAGACAATTTTCTAGAGATCTTTTGTTCCGTGCTCGAATCTTGAGAATTTTCTGCTCTAAATAGATCCTCAAAGACAATTTTCTAGAGCCCTGAAGAAGTCTCATTTTGAGACGAAACGCGTTGGCTAAAAAAAGAGAAATCTATGGATCATTTTTTCTACTGACTGAATAAAGAATTGAAAAACAACTATTTGCAATTCCGGACCTGTTCATTTGGAGTGAATTTTGTTAAATTTACTAAAGATTGCAAAAAGACTATTGAAGAGACTTTTTGATGGGTGCTGATTCCACATTTCTTGTACAATTACATAAGGATAGGAGTCCGGGGGGAGATCAGCTCTCCTCCTATGTCCTTTGCTACTCGGTGCCGCTATTTTATCTGGTACCGCATTGTCTGTGATCTTGGTTGCACTTATATTAGGGCCATCTAATTTAGTTTGTTCGCCAACCTTTCCATCCTGCTGAGAATCGTAAGCTTTTGTCATTCCACCTTCTGGATTTAAAATGTTTTTACTGCCTTGGCCCAGTTTTACACTAGCTAATGGCTTTTGGCTTTTTTTTGGTGATGCTAATGAATTTTTTGTTGTGGGTTTTAAATCCCCTGGTTTTTTCAACAGGGCTGAGTTATCCCGTGTGATTTTCTCCAAAGTGTCTAGCTGTATGCCTATCCTTCTAGTGCATTCCATCAATGGGAGTATTAGGGACTTAACTAAGTGTTCAATGTTATCCAATGAACATACAGTATTTCTATCATGTATAGGCGGACTATCTATTATTTTAAAAGTGGGACTTGTGTGTTTGGGGCCAGAAATTTCTTCCTGTATTGGCGATTTATTCCTATACGTAACCCCCTTATCTTGACTCATGGGGAGAGCAGTTTTGCTCTTTTTGGTACGAGAGCCTTTTTGCTCCCTTCCACCGCGCTTACGTTTTAGAGTAAGGGCATTACCCTCTGCTAGTTCACCTAATGGTGGCTCGCTGCTAGTTATCAAAAGGCTTTGGTGCTTACCCGGTTCCGCTAAAGGATAGGCCATATAGGAGTCTAGGCTTGCGTCAATGCCACTTATGTCGAGTGTGGTTGACAAATCGTGTTGTTGGCAAGATAGTTGAGCATTCTGGGTCAATATTTGTTCAGGGAAGGGTACTGTGGCAATTCTCCCCAATGATGTTTTCCTCATAAACACTGGGTCGGAAGATATACGCCGTTCAGTTAAGGCTATCTCCTTCTCCAGAGCGGAGACCGCCTTAGTAAAGAAAGCGTCTATAGTGCCAATGAGGAGTCAATCTGTAAGCTTAAGGAGCAGCATGGAGAGCTGACTTCGGAGCAAGCTTCTCCAAAGTAGCATACTGGACAGCCTTTTTAAGTGTGCTCATAAAACATTTGATAATGTAATTTGCTTGTGGTTCAGGAGGTGTACTTTTCTGATGCTTCACAATGAGGTTATAAAGAAAGTCTCTGAATTTTCGACTGTTGGAAGGTGAGCCATTGTCAGATTTTAGAATTGAAGGTGCACTTCATGTTGCAAAAATGCCATCTAACCTCTTGATGACTCTTTCTTGAGTGATCCATGAGTGATCTTTTACTGAAGGAAAACTGAAGTATTCATTGATAACCACCATCAGGCGATGTCCATTGTCACGAGGACCAAAGAAATCAACAACAATTCTCTACCATACATGTTTTGGTAAATCAGACATGTTCAAGGTATGTTGAGTAGTTTTGGGGATAAGCAATTGCACATATGACTGACCTTCAACTCTCTTGCCAAGATGATGAACCCACACTCTGGCCTGAGAGCTCGTTTAGTGGCAACAATTTCATGAGGTCCTTCATGGGCCACAACAGTTACTTGTTGTCCCAGACTGTCCAATATAACAATTCTTGAACCTCGTAAAACAATACCTACTTGAGTAAGAGACAGTTCTTCTTTCACATATTTGAACGTCTGATATTCGCTGTCACATTTGAGAGGTTTAGTGTGCTGTTTCAAAGATTGATGTGCAATAATGTATTTTAGTATCAACATGTCAGTATATTTGCCTGTTGCAGTAATGATTTGTCCAGTGAAATAGCTGCAGGTGTACTGGACTTTATTATTAAGTTAATGTAGGCTTCAACCGCCTTGAAAGTGATACCATGACACTGTGCTGACACTCATGAAAAGTTGTCAGCAGGGTTTGAATCTTTCCCTGGTTGGTGCAAGATAGTGTAGTCTTATTCCTGTAGTCGCAAACCCAACGTTCAATTTTAGGAGGCATCTTGGCTTTTAGATTACCAAATATGGTAGGCAATGCACGATGATCTGTTACAAGAGTAAAAGGTTTCCCATATAAGAATACATGGAAATGTTCACAAGCCCACACCACTGCTAAATTTTCTTTCTCAGGTTGTGAATAGGCATGTTCAGTTTGTGACACACTTCTGCTTGCATATGCCACAATATGCCTTCGAGCGTTTGGGTGTCCACTTTCTTGGGGATCGCACCCAAACCACCAGGATTAACAAAAACATTTGTATGAAGCTACAGATCAAAGTAGGCCATTTCAGTGGCGCCCTACTCTTGAAAGCCTATGGCAGCCAGCTGCTGCCTGCACAGGAAAAGGAAGCTATCAGTGAATCCCGTAGGCCCTATTGGGAGGATGGGGTCCTGTGCTGAGGCCACAGACCCCATACCTGGAGCCACCAGGTGAAAGGTAGAGCCTCAGCAGTTCAGAGAGTTTCTACTTCCATTGACACATGACATTCCCCTAGCTGGGCATCTTGGCCAGAGAAAAACATGGAGTAGTGCAGTCAGCCACTTCTACTGGCCAAACATGTCTCAGAAGGTGAATGAGTTTTGCAACTTCTGTGCCATCTGCCAAGCCAGATGCAAAGAAGGTGGCCACCCAAAGGTTCCCTTAATTCCACTTCCAGTGGTTGGATTACCCTTTGAAAGGGTGGGAATTGATATTTGCGGTCCCCTTGACCATCTGAATGCATCAGGGAGCAGATTTAGGCTGGTAGTAGTAGATCATGCTGGCAGGTACCCTGAAGCAATTCTCCTTAGTACTACTACTGCTCCTGCAGTATCTAGGGCCCTCATTTGTATCTTTGCCAGAGTGGGCTTCCCCAAAGGGTTTGGTGTCAGACAAAAGTACAAACTTCATGCCTGGTAACCTGAAGCACATGTGGAGTGACCTATACGTTCACCACCCCGTATCACCCACAAACCAATTTCCTTGCTGAGAGATTAAAAAAAAGACATGTCCTTTTGCTATGCCTGCTTTTCGCTTACAGAGAAGTGACACAGAAGAGAGTAGGGTTTTCCTCCATTTGAACTTCTGTAGACCATCCTATGAGGGTACCACTTGGTCTGGTTAAAGAAGGGTGGGAGACACCTCTCAAAGAGCCTTAACACAATATTGTTGACTATGTACTAGGCCTACGTTCCTTGACCGCAGAGTACATTGGAAAAGCAACAAAAAAACAACAGTGGCCAGCTTGAAAAACTCTGGTATGACCAAAAGGCTGTATTAGTGGAGTTCCAACCAGGGCAGTAGGTGGGAGTGTTGGAGCCTGTGGCACCTAGGTCCCTCCAGGACAAATGGAATGGACCCTACCCTATCCTGGAGAGGAAAGGTGAAGTCGCCTACCTGGTGGACTTTGGCCCTAGCAGGGACCCCACGAGGATCATTCATGTTAATCGCCTTAAACATTTTCACGGCTGTGATGAAGTGACTACACTGATGGTCACTGATGAGGACCAGGAAGCAGAGAGTTAACCTTTCCCTGACCTTCTCATCGGCAAGGCTAAAGATGAGTCAGTGGATGGAGTTGTCTACTTAGACACACTCTCTGCCTAACAGCAAGCTAACTGCACTCCAGTCCTGCAACAGTATGCTGGCCTCTTCTTCTTAACACCTGAACAGGCACACTGGTGTGCCCATGATGTGGACACTGGAGACAGCTTGCCCGTCAAAAACAAAATCTATCGACAGTCTGACCGTGTTAAGGAGAGCATCAAAGCTGAAGTAAGCAAGATGTTGGAGTTAGGGGTTATGTAACCCTCTGACAGCCCCTGGGCTAGCCCAGTGGTTTTAGTCCTCATGCCTCACTCCAGTGGTGAAAATAAGAACTGAGGTTTTGTGTGGGCTACAGAGGTCTAAATGCTGTCACAAAGACAGATGCACACCCCATACCCAGAGCTGATGAGTTGACTGATTCGGGGCAGCTAATTTTCCCAGTACCTTTAACTTAGCGTCCCTATGCTGGCAGATAGGCCTAACCCCAGGATCCAAAGAGAAAAAAGCATTCTCGACCTAAGATGGACATTTTCAGTTCACTGTTATGCCCTTTGGTTTACAGAATGCCCCTTCTACCTTCTAAAGGTTGGTGCAGCATATCTAGAGGATATCGCTGTGTATAGCTCTACCTGAAAGGATTACCTGATTCACCCTGGCAAGGTTTTGCAGACCATGCAGACTGCAGGCCTCTCTATAAAAGCATATAAATGCTAGATAGGACAGGGCACAGTTGTATACTGTCTACTTTAGCCTCTGTAATGTAAGCCAATTGGGCACCCACTGGACTCTCTACACGGCGTACTTCTTTTTAGCACACTATATAGAGAGCCATCTTCCTACAGTGAGCTACATCCGAGGGTAGATCAAAGGAATTCAAATTCTCCAGTATTACATCTTTCATAGATTTACATGCTTGTATCTTCCCTGTCGTCATGGTGGGAGTCTCACGGTAACAGAATGACCAAAGCAGTATCATAGAGAAGAAAACTGCATAGAAAAGCCCATAGGGACTGTATTATTTGGTAACCAGGCCTCCTCATTGTTTGGTCCAAAAATCTGCCAATCAGCGTTGCTGCCCTGCCCTCACACTCCCCAGCAGAACCTTCCTGCCTCAGATTTCCAACCGCCTTCGTGTGAGAAAGGAGTCTCCCTGAGCTCTGCTCAGTTTGCTGTTCCTGTGTGAACTATTGACCTTTGTTTTCAACTGTCTTATCATCTGGATTAAGGTATTGTGAGTACCTATTTCTTTAATAATGGCTGAAAGCTCTAAAAAGAGGCTTTCCAGGCCTTGCAGATCCTGTGGAAAGGCTTTTCTCTGAGGACCCTCACAAGGACTGCTTATATTGTCTTCATCCAAAGCATGTGGCCAAGGATTGTAAATATTGTAGAACCTTCTCTGCAAAAACTCTGAGGGACTGAGAGGCTCGTTTGCTGTTGTGGCTTCAAAAGAAGAAAGACGCATCAGACTCAGATTTTGGTGAGGAGTCTGCTGGTTTAACACCTAAAAAGAGAAAGGCCTCACATTCTGAGGAAATGGTGGAGCCTAAGAAGGTTAAATCAAAGGGGAAGGAGGTCTCATCTATGCATCATACTCTCCTCAAGAAGTCGTCAGGTCAGAAGGGGGCAGGGTCTGCTCCGTCGACCAGCTCTCTGGTTTCTACTGTAAAATCTGTGCCAAAGACTTCAGCTCCGCCGCCGACTTCACCGTCGACGACGACTGTTTCGACGACGGCAGCCGCGTCGACGACAGGAACTAAGACAGTGTCGACGACGACTACGTCGACGAGTGTGATCATACCGTCGACGAGGAAACCGTCGACGACGGGACCAGTGGTGAAGTCGTCGACGACCCCGTCGACGACGGCTTTAGTGACAACGGCTCCGTGGACGATGGCTATGTCGTCGACGACTCCGTCGACGAAGAGTGTAATTTCAACGGCAAAGTCATTTAAATCACCACAGTCGAAGACTTTGATCTCCATTCGCTCATTTCAGTTGTCATGGGGCTCGGCGACCATAAGCAAATCTGCAGATTTCGCCTCTACCACCATCTTCCTTGCTGGAGCAGGATTCAGAAGGGGAGGAGACGTCTGGGGTGGCCTACAGTCCTTCACAACTTAGGATAAAAAGTCAGGACACAGATGATGAGGAGGTATTTTCCTTTAAGGAGAGGGCTCAGTCTCAGTCTTCAAGATATGAATCTTTCCAGGAGACTTGCAACTATGGTGAGGAAGATGAACAACAAGAAGAGTCGCGAGAGGAGTCGCGAGAAGAGTCAGTCTCCATACCTGCAGCTTTGGTTTCTGACCTGAGGTTCATGATTAACGACTATTATCGTCGTATTCCAGAGGCGAATAAGCCTCCGCCATCTACGCCAACACCTGCATCACAGCCTCCGAGAACCCATTCTACTCCTCACACGCAGACTGTGAGGTCACCTCCAGTGATCACAATCAGGGACAATCTAACGGATACTGATGATGATGAGCAACCTGAGGAAGGTGAAATTATGCAAGATTCTACGGGAGGCCAGGAATGGAATGAGTAAATTTTGCCGTCGGCTCCTTCACCTACTCCACCGCCAACCACTTCTCCTCCTCAGGATATTGGAGGTTTCCATGACATTATGGAAAAAGCAGCCAAGAGATTTGATCTGAAAATGGAGGTTAAAGAAACTGAATGTTTCTTATATGATTTAAAGGATGACGCAAGGAAGTCTGCTCGCTCAATCTCGATTATTCCCCACCTTTGGGAGGAGGGACTAAAAATTTTGAAGACCCCAGCCTCCATCGCGGTTTCGGTTCCTAGAATCGAAAAGAAATATAGAGCATCAGAGTCTTCTCCGGCCTGTCTGATAGGACACCCGAGACCGGAGTCGGTGGTGACGCAAGCGGCTCAGAGGAATTCCAAAAATCCGGGTTCTACTTCGTTGGTGCCGCCAGACAAAGAGGGACGGAGGATGGATGGAGCCGGGAAGAGGTTTGCGGTCATGGCAGCCTCTACTATCAAAGCAGCCAATGCGATGGCCCTAATTAGCCGTTTTGACAGGCAAATGTGGTCGGATTTGGCACCCATTATGGCTGCACTCCCGGAGGATAAGAAAGAAGAGGCAGCTGCTATCTTTCGTGATGGGGCAAAGTCGGCCTCGGAATCCATTGACGTTGCCATGGATGTATCCTCTATGGCCTTCAGGCAGATGGCAGGAGCAGTTTCACTCCGGAGACAGGGTTGGCTGAAGGCTACATCCTTTCGTCCGGAGGTGCAGGCGAAGATTGTCGACGTGCCATTTGATGGCGAAAATCTTTTTGGCAAACATGTAGATGAAGCGCTGCAGGGCATCAAGCCAGATACAGATACGGCTAGGGCGCTGGGATCCCTTCAACAAAGAAGGTTCCAGTCCTTTCGTAAAAGAGGTGCAAGGGGTCAATTTAATCAGAGATCTACATATGCATCCAACAGATATCAGCCCTATAACCAGCAGGGATATAGGCAATACAATACAGGCAATCAATATAGGCCTTCCAATTCCTCTTTCCAGCAGCAATCTAGGGGCAAGTCCTCCAATAGAAGAAAGAATCAACAATCTAACAGACGACAATGATTTCATGCCGGCGCTCCCCACACAGCAGATCCCGGAAAACGACCACTATCTGTCTCTCTTCTTCGACAATTGGATGTCCATAACATCAGACAAATGGGTTTTGGATGTAATAAGCAGAGGCCATACCCTAGAGTTTGTGCAAATGCCACCAGATCATCCCCCGGTGCTCAGACATCATCAACATCGTCAGGATCTGCAAAAGGAAGTCCATTCACTCTTGCAGAAGGGGGCTATAGAGGAAGTACCTCAACATCACAGAGGGAAAGGCTTCTATTCGCATTTCTTCCTCATCAAGAAGAAACAAACTACGAAGTGGAGACAGGTATTGGATTTGAGGGATCTAAATCAATACATAAAGAAAATTCCCTACCGAATGCTCTCATTACAGGAGATCCTCCTAATGTTAAAGAGGAAAGACTTCATGGCTTTGTTGGATCTCATGGATGCATACTTCCATATTCCAATTCATCGGAAGCACAGGAAATATTTAAGATTTGCTGTGGAGAGTCGCCATTTCCAATTCAAGGTGTTGCCATTTGGCCTCAAATCGGCCCGAGGGTGTTTACCAAATGCATGGCCCTGGTGGCGGCCCACTTAAGGTTAAAGGGGCATTGCATTTACCCATATCTCGATGATTGGCTGGTAACAGGTCCAACATTCACAGGAGCCAGGAGGTCCCTTCAGTGCTGCATCCGCCTTTTTCATCGGTTAGGCCTAAGGACCAACTTGAAAAGTCTTCACTGATTTCCTGCTCAGGGCATTCAGTTCTTAGGGACATGGATATGCACCAAGGAAATGAAAGCATACCCGTCCGAGGAAAGGATGAGAAAAATAATGGGCCTCGCAACATCCTTCCAAGCAAAAAGGTTCACTTCTGTGCGGATGTACAAATCCTTGTTGGGGATGATGTCTTCTTGCATCCCACTGCTTCCAAACTGCCGTCTTCGAATGAGACCCTTGCAGGAACATCTAGACGAGCAGTGGGTTCAGTCCAAAGGAACCTTCAAAGATCGGATTACCATCAATCACCGTATGAAAGTGGCCATGTCATGGTGGAAGGTTCAGAAGAACTTGAATCAGGGTCTGCATTTTGTACCTCAGAATCACAGATATGTGATGACGACGGACGCTTCGTTGCAAGGATGGGGTGCGCAACTCCAGGAGCTGGAGATCCGGGGCCATTGGTCAGAGTGGGAAGCACAACTTCACATAAATATGTTGGAGCTCAGAGCGGTGTACCTGGAACTTCAAGCTTTCCTGCCCAGAATCCAGAGCTCGTCAGTGCTCATTCAGACAGACAGCACCACGACTATGTTTTATCTTCTAAAGCAAGGGGGAACAAGATCCAAACAACTTTCTGCGCTGGCGCAAAAGATTTGGAAATGGCTGATTAGCCACAACATTTCTATTCAGGTGCAGCATATACAGGGCATCCTCAACACACGAGCAGATGTCCTAAGTCGTACGACGAGTGTGTTGCACGAGTGGGAACTAAACGACACTCAGCTTCACAGAGTGTTTCAAAGATGGGGCACACCAACGTTCGACTTGTTCGCAATCCGGGACAATTCAAAATGTGATCAGTTTGCGTCCAGGTACCCTCAGCGGGATTCCAAAGGAAATACACTTCACATGGACTGGGCGGGAATGTTCGCTAGCGCGTTCCCACCGATTCCTATAATACCGCAAGTTATTCGCAAGATGAGATCAGAACCATGTCATGTCATTCTGATAGCACCAGCTTGGCCGAGGCAAGCATGGTTTTCAGATCTGCTACAGATGTCAAAAGGCAACAAAGTACAATTCCCGACATTCCAGAGCCTAATATCGATGAACAATGGCCAAATTCTGCATCCGGACCTAGCACCGCTAAAATTATCCGCATGGAACCTCATGAGCGGGAATTCCAAGCCATGAGCATTCCGCAGGACTGCAGACAAATACTATCACAATCTAGGGCTTTGTCGACCAACAAGGCATACAAAGCAAAATGGACACGCGTCTGTCACTGGTGTGCCAGTCAAAGTCTACATCAGTTGACGGTACCCCCCAGAAGGTATTCTGCCTTACCTGTTGTCGTTATCAAAAGCAGGTCTGTCACATGCCTCGTTGAAAGTGCAATTGGCGGCAATATCAAGATTCAGGAGAATGCCAGGTGAGCCGTCTCTGTGGTCTCACAGACTGATAAAGGAGTTTGTCAAAGGGCTCTTTAGAGCTTTTCACCCATTCAACGGCCGCCAATACCCTGGCATCTCAATACAGTTTTGGCGCAGCTTATGAGGCCACCTTTCGAGCCTATACACAAGACAGACTTACAATTCCTTTCATGGAAGACAGCCCTGCTACTAGCTCTCACCTCAGCGAGGAGAATTAGTGAAATTCAAGCTTTTTCAGTGGAAGAGCCTTTTCTTCAATTTCGGCAGGACAGAGTTATACTACGGATAAATCCTACATTTATACCCAAAGTTCCTACCTCTTTTCACCTTAACAAGCCAATTATTTTGCCTACTTTCTTCAGCAATCCATCATCTGAAGCAGAAAGGGCTTTGCATTCCTTGGACATCGCTAGATGTTTGAAATTCTACATTGAGCGGACAAGACCATTCCGCAAATCTAAACAGTTATTTATTGCTTTTGAAGGACAGAGGAAAGGCCTCCCTCTGTCAAGACTGAGTATCGCCAGATGGATATCATCGGCTATCATTAAATGTCATGAAAAAGCTGGAAAGCCGCTTCATTCCAGAGTGAATGCTCATTCCACAAGAAAGATGGCGACATCGATGGCCTTGTTTGCAGGAGTGTCTCTGCCTGACATCTGCAGAGCGGCGACGTGGAAGAATGTGCATTCATTTACCAAGCACTACTGTCTGAACACTGCATGGAAGGAGGACACGACAGTGGGACAAGCTGTTTTGAAACGTCTATTTCAATAAGGTATTCTTTTGTTCTCTGTTAATACTATATACAGTATATATATATCTATTTATATATACAGTCTGTTGTTATGGATGATTTAATACGCTTCTTTCAAGAGCTTGCACTGTATGATATAAGGGGTATTTGGTTTTTATTACTATCTGCCCTGTGTATTTTCAGATCATGTTCTAACGATATTTCAGCTGCAGAACTTCCTTCTGGGTTCTATCCTGGTAACGCTGCAGGTTTTGTGGGTACTACTTACTACTCTGATACAAGCATGTGAATCTATGAAAGATGTAATACTGGAGAAGGAATTAGTTACTTACCTGTACACTATAGTTCTCCAGTATTATCTTTCATAGATTCACATGCGCCTGCCCACCTCCCGGTTTCTCAGGCAGAACCTGTTATCTCGGTATTTATCCATGTCTCCCACTTGGGGCCGGAAATATGAGGCAGGAAGGTTCTGCTGGGGAGTGTGAGGGCAGGGCAGCAACGCTGATTGGCTGATTTTTTTGACCAAACAATGAGGAGGTCTGGTTACCAAATAATACAGTCCCTATGGGCTTTTCTATGCAGTTTTCTTCTCTATGATACTGCTTTGGTCATTCTGTTACCGTGAGACTCCCACCATGACGACGGGGAAGATACAAGCATGTGAATCTATGAAAGATAATACTGGAGAACTGTAGTGTACAGGTAAGTAACTAATTCCTTACCCAGTGTAGTAAGAAGGAGTCTCCAGACATCTGTAGTTTCTATTAAAAGAGTTTATTCCAATCCAAGGAACTCCACCCAACGCGCGATGTGTCTGCTCTAACAAGTATCCAATGGTGACTGAACTAACGGAGTAGAACATCACCGAGCAGGCACAACGCGCGTGGGATACATATTTAAAGCATAACAAGAGAAATGGTGAAGAGATACATCGCGTGAGCTT